>NC_092866.1:58802168-58810935 GCF_032062135.1 Pyxicephalus adspersus | reverse complement strand
TTGGCCACGATGGGATAATGTAACACCTGCAAAGGCACACGGAAGTTCATACATTCCCGGAACATGCAAGTTAACAGCTCGGCAGCAATCAGGCAAGTAAGAATGTTTTTTTAGCAGAAAGGACATCATCTGCTCCTTTCAATACCCTCCTGCCTGATCTTTTTTTTTTTTAAGGTGGGACTTTAGTTTTACTTTAACCCCCACCTAATAATTACCCTAACTTTATCCTTAACAATTAATCTGAAGTCTGTCACTTATCCTATGTAACCCTAACCCCCAAACCATGGCCCTACACTAACCTAAGCTCCACTCTAGAGAAATGGTCTTAAATGCCACCAGTCCCAATTCTTGGAGCGACAATGCATTAACACCGACAGTACTGATCAATTCTCAAGAATATACAGTCAAACAAGACAGACTTCTGGAGAGTTATTCATGTTGCAGGATGATGAGTTGAATGCAATCCTATCCATTATTGGCAACGTCTCCTCTTTTACAAGGTTGACTCTTATCTGTGTACATATAACTGAAGCTGTACATTTTATTTCCATAGGAGGAAGTGGGATAGGTGAAATTGATTGTTAAAATGCAAGTGATGGAACTAGACTCTCTTTGCATTCAGTGGTGGATTAAATCATTGAGGAAGGCTGCCCACCAAAAGGAAGCAAACACATGAGCTATCTGGATGTAGCATGTATAAAACTTTTGCTGTTAAAGTTAATTGATTGCATTATATGCTAATACATGACTACATTGTTCTTCTGTTTTTATTGTCTCAGCCATTTTCAAAATGTACTGTTTCCATTACAGGTAAAATTGTTTAAAACAAGAAAGCAGAAAAACAATGTAGTCATGTATCAGCATAGAATGCAAGCAATCAACTCCAACACCACAAATGCTTGCAAGGTATTCTACACACTAGGTCCAGTTAGCTCAGCTGTCACTTCTGCTTGACTGTGGTGGGCAGCCTTCCTCGATGGCTTGATCCATCACTGAATGTCTAAGACAGTGTTTCTTGGCCTTTTTATTATGAGGGGAGTGCTTGAAATAACCTTCATGTCTTCGAGAACATAATTACTATATCGACGGCTCACAGTACAGTAGTCTGGTGGTCAGGGTTTATTCTTAGTCTATAGGAATGCCTCCAACATTGATGGCCATTGGGAAGAATGTCACGCTTATAGATAGCTAAAAGACCATTGGAGTCAGTTAAACCGAGAGACACAAATTGCTCATTATCAAAAGAAACCCCTAACAACCTCTGGAGGAACCCTAGGATTCCACAGAACCCTAGTTGAGAAACACAGGTCTATGAGGTACATGGGTCTTAATTTTCACCTTTTGGGTTACATGGTGTTTGGTAAAGCCCTAAGTGGTGTACAGGGTTTGTTATTAGTCTATGGTTACAAAATCACAATGGAGAAATATAAGCAACAGAACAAAACAAAAGGAACAAAAGAGGGTTTTTAAGGCAATTTCAATTATATTAAATGATCAATAACAGCTCAATATACAAACAATCTGATTGTTTTGATACAAGACCTCTCAATTTTGGTCTTGTCAATTTTTTATCGTACCAAGACTAGACATTTATCACCTACTGTACAAATATTTAGCCATCATCAGAAGAGAACTTAGTGAAAACGGCTGCACGCTGTCACAAATGAGAGATGGAGCGGTCAATAGGCGCCTGCAGCTTTGTTACCCGACGCGTTTCACCTACATTAGGCTTCTTCAGGGTTAGCTGAGAAATATAAGAATTGTCACCAGTATCCTTGTCTTCCGAAAATGCTAGTTCATTGAATATCAAATCATGTCCTAAGTCTATAGGTTGAGGATGTGATAAGGTCAAGTGTTTAGGTAAGGTTACAGATCATGGACACATACATTCATATATTATATTTCACAAAGAAAGCCCCCTATCCAGTAAAACTGCTAAAAAAATATATAATGGCAGTAGGGGCAGTGGTGTGCAGACGTGGTAACATTACAAGTCTGCAAAAATATTTCTTGACATGTTACATATACATATACAGCAAAAGTATATATATGTTGTAACTCCTTCAGATTCACTGTTAAAAATCAAACAATTCTTCTTAAATTCAGAAACTAGACAGAGATAATCAGATTGCTGAAAAAAGGTACAGCTCCCCTCTCCCTCAGTGATGAGACTAACAATGTAGCAAATCACAAAGTGAGAGGTTAAGGTTTTATACAATTGTAAATAAAAAAAAGTTTCTCAACCAGAGTTCAATGGAGCCCTAGGGTTTCTCTGAAAGGGTTCCTCGAGCAGTGTGTGCCTCTCACAGTTTAACTGGCACCACTGATCCTTTGGCTACCACTGACCACCATGCTAATGTACTGTGATCTGTGGATATAGTAATTATAGAAGGGGTTCCCTGAAAACCTGAAAGTTTTTTTAAAGGTTTCCCCATGTCAAAAAAGATTGAGCAAGGCTGGTATATAATGGCCATGCCCTTCTGTAGAAAAAAAAGAAATGCTTGCAATGTCAGGGTAGCAATCTCTGTAAGAGGTAATTAATACATAGGCGTGCTTTACATGAAAAAATTATCCGAACCTAGCTCCATCTAAAGCTTCAGATCTTGCCACTAGAGATATAAGATTAGGTGACTTTCCTAAAACTATAAAAATGAAATAGGAATTTTAGGGGTAAATAACACTTTAAGAGGCAATGGGTAATAAAATCATGAGAAAAATAATAGGCATTCCAGTCTTTAACCCATCAATGCATAGCCCACCGCCCCATCCTGCAGCAATAGATGGAATGTTTAGATAATACATTATAACGGCTGAATTTTGTCTGACTTGAGCACATTATTCTGCATTGTAAATAGCTGTCAATTATCTCCCACTGTCAGCCTGGTGTTCTCTGTGATGTTTTATCAACGCCTCCAGCTGTGCAGCATCTAGGCGTCTCATGCCATCCAAGGGATGGAGCCCGCTTTCTTCAAATACCAGCCTGTCCACAGATCTCCAGGCCTTTGCTGGCATGCGTTGATGCAGATTGAAACACAGATATAATAAGCTGTTTGTGCTGCGGTGTATGCTAAAGGCAGGGAATGTCCAGGCTAGCAAGTCAGAGAAGAACTTGAGAGGTTGGGGGGGAAGGCGATGGAGGATGATACTGGCAGCTGCGAAGGCTGCCAAAGACAGGCACAAGCTAATGGCTCCGAGGTCATGCCTTATTTCCGTGTGACATTATCCGTGCGAAGCCATCGCTGTCAAAGTGTTTGTCCTGCTGATTTTTGTCTGCTTGAATTAACATCCTTTCTGTCATTGTCATTTGTTTACAGATTGATTCATCCCTTACGGTAATAACAAACCAAATGCTTCTCGCCAGCAGAGTTATCTTGTACGCCATGACCGGGGAAGGCAGCCCTTGCTAAACTCATCCGTTGACTCCTAATGTATATCATAACCTTTCTTAGATTCTATTTATTAACATGAAAAGATTCTAAGGGTTCAAACAAACACTGCTGCCGCTTGGTGACTAGCGTGCAACTTCATCGCCTCCCGGGTAAATTCTCTGTATTGCCAAACTGCAACTTCCATCCATAGTTATGACTGGAGTCAATAAATGAGGCGGAAGCACTGACTGACTTTATTTCAGAAAGCGCATAGAGCAGATAAGTGACTTGATGCGTTTTGTGCCCAGTTATAAACCTCATGAATAAGCAAAGTAGCGTGAAATGCGTCAGAGCACTTATCTGCTACATACATAAAGTCTCCTAGTGGTTCCACCACACGTATGGACTCTAATCATGAAAATATGTAATAACCCCAAGGATGCCTTCGGATGTTATATTATGATTGTAAGCATTCCAAATGAATTGAATAAGGTTATTTAATGATTTCAAAGCAGAAAGTAAGCAAAATGTCTTCAATGTAGGCAAAGGCTATAATAGAACATTAGAACATAGAAAAGCTGCCATTGTCCCGAGTTGACGATGTCCATGCTGCCTTGCACTGATGAATTAAAATTGTCCCATTGGGGCCACAGGTGGCAAAAAAAACATACAAAGATTCCAAACTTCCCATTGCTCCAACTAAAAAGTTGACACGAATACGGCTTTAAACCTCATTTTAGAATTGCAGTCTTCCCTCCCACTAATGAAATCTTTTTCACCATTACCTGAATTCTACCGAGAACAGCTCCAGGTCAAAGTGATGCCTCGCTCTCTTAAGGATCCTCTTGTAAGTGCAAAATCATAAGGCATAGCTTTGGCACTCTGGGCTTATAGTAAATGGCTTGCAAATGGGTGGTGGAGCCCTAAATGCCGGAGTCTGTTGAGAACTTCACCTGGGATAGGGTAAGTTTTACAGCACTAGGTATGCACATTTTTTCCCTGAGCTTCATGCTGGATTCAAGGCTTACCTTCCATACTATGCACTTGTACAGGCTCCTGTCCTGTATTGCAATGAAAGCTTCTTTCAATGTGCATCAGAATCTGCAACAAGTCAGATAGAGCCCGACTCATTTCCTGGCTGGAGTATCTCCAGCATCCTCTAGCCCTTTCCTCTTCAGCTTCACTGTCCTTGGTTTAACTTCTTTTTGTAGATTTCAATTCAGATTTATTCATGGAGGCTCAACATCTGATTTATTAAAGCTCCACATGGCTGGAGAAGATAGACTACTATGGGAGTACATAGGTGATTCGGCAAACCTGAAATAGATTTCCTAAAAACAAATTTCTAATAGTTGTCAAACGTTTTCAAACCTGGACCAGATCTATTTTAGTTTTTTTTTGGACCACACAGGCTCCTCCATGATGGTCTATCTTCTCCAGTCTTGGAGAGCTTTGATAAATTAGGACCATTGTCCGTACCTAGAGTGTCCTGAATACAAAACCTAAAAGCTTCCAATCTGACATTCACTCATCAAGTCAATGTGATAATTGAATGCTTACTCCCAAGAGCCAACCCAAGTATTGCATTTGGGATGAGGATTTGTGAAAGGGGCAGGATGAGTATGGTGCCATTTACATCATCCTGTGGTCCCACCAACACATCTACCTGCGTGGAGAAGCACAGAGAAACATGTAGAACACATCCATGTATTAAATCAGGTATGTTGATGAGGAAAAGAGAAAGAAACCAATAGAGGCAAATCAAAAGCAAATCATCAGCTTTAAAAAAAAGGTAACTCATCCTACCGCTGTCTTCTCATAGGCTGCAAAGAAAAGTACAAATGCAAAAGATATATTCATTTTAAAAAGATTTAAATGCTTTCAAAAGCTTCAACCCATGTTGATATTATTTATGTTAAATGGATTGCTTTCACATATTTCTCATTCTGAAGAAGAACAAATCAGCAGTCGCTTGCTTTTAAATGCCATTTAGCGCAATAAGGAATTTTATTTTTCAGGTGCTACACAAGACCCCATTGTAAATCATAAATGTATTCCATTGAAGAACTTGATAACAAGTTTTCTTTAAAATAGAACCTTGGCATGCTTCTGTCATATAATGCAATTTATTTTTTTTATAATATCCAGCCATAGAAAAGCATTACTTGTATTATTGCTTGAATGGCAGCAGCCTGAATTAACTATGGCATTTTCTATATAAATATGAAAAACAACAATGTGAGTGCACTATAAAGTGTTCTGTATTGGGTTGGCTGTTATTTATGTGCTCCGTGCTTTATTTAAACTTATTGTTGGCTCTTATTGGTCTAACCAAAAGTGCCGCTTTTTCAGATGAAATAAATAAAATCAAAAAAGGAAAACCTGTTTTGGTTCTAGTTATACATTCTAAATCTCAATAAACTGTAAATTGCAGAAGGTTACAGAAGGCTTTCTAAAAAGATCTGAATTATTTCCTGCATTTACTAGCGGGCTTACTAGAGGGCTGGTACGAGCAGCTTAAAGCAGAACTAAAGTTCCATTTTTAAAAATGTTTGGACAGACCAGTCATTATTGTAGAAAGGGATAGGTGATGTCCCATGTGCAAAAATCCTTTCTCCTGATTGCTCCATGAAGCTGTCAAAAAAGGCTTAGCTGTGCATGCAATTGCCAGGATACCAGGCAATCCCAGCTTCCCCTGCACTTGCAGGATTTAATGAACTCCCGCACTTGCATCCCCACCCGACCTGTCAAGATGGATAAAGTTTGAGGAAGAGAAGAAGGAAGAAGATGGAGGCACCCTGCAATGGTACAGGGGCAGGTGATTATAGCAGAGCTTTAAAGAACCCTCAAACCTCCCTGTTCTCCCCCTGTCTAATGTCCCTTTAGTAGATTGTTAGTTTGTTCCACTTGAAAGAAAGCCCCAATGGATAATCAAAGAGGAATGGACTCCTATTTGCCCAGCCTGTGATTACATATCGTGTATCTGTGGGTGGAAGAGAAGAAGAGGAGGGAGGGAAAGCCAGGCTTTTGAAGGGCAACCTGAGTCAAATTTAAAAACACAAAATTTTTATGTTCCAACAACATATTTTAAATGATTAGGCGCTGTGTCTCTATAAATGAATCCTAGGCTAACATATAATAACTAGTTTCGCAAAAAAATAGCAATATGGTTTAGTATCATATTAGGTTAGCAATGGCGATAAGGTGTCCAACTCGATGGGTTTTGCCCGTACCGGGCTTCCTGTGGGGTAAGGGGAGACCTTAGAATTTAAAACAATATACAGTATTAGTCCCTTTAGTGGATTTTTTTATTACCATTACTCTGTACTGTGTGATCCCCATTACCCTCCCCCCTATATTCATTACAGAGGCTTCAAAAAATCTATCCTCAGGATAAGGAGTCCAAAGCCAATGCCGGTCTCTGTTACCAATGACTAGAGGTGCTTGGAACTGTTAAAATCCAATGTGGATCAGATTGGTCAAGAAATCGAACCAGATTTTGAAATTGAGAGTTGTAATCTGTATTTTCTTTAGTGAGATATACTATACTTATACAATGACAGGTAAAATACAGCTCAGCCAATTCAGCTGCCAGACAATGATGGCTGTCATTGTTCGACAGCTGGATAGCCCTGTACCTGTCAAACACAAAGTATTGTGGCTTTCATGGTATGGCGGCAGGATTAAAATCATCATCTGCTGATCTGTTGTATTGCCATTTTTTAGGGGGCAGATACATGCAGTTAATTGCTATAATACTGCCTAAAAAAAAACTTAGTCTGAACTTAGATTAAAGTTATGTACACGTTAGTTGATTGTTTCTTGAGATGCAGTGTTGTGCTCATCCCGGGTGAGAAACTGACATGTGTTCGGTGGTCCCCAACATAGTTTTGTGACCACTATACTTTCCTACAGAGGAGATCACAATGGGGTGCTGCTCATCTCCCCTCCTCCCCTCTCCATAGAACAGAATGGCACTGTGTGTGCAGAGCTCGTTAATTCATTTACCACTGGAATTGATCACAAAAGATAACAGCGTCCATGATCTGTCATCTATTTGTCATCTGTATGGGGTGTAAGCCTTAGAAAACGTGGTCTCATTTTCATAAACATCTTTAAGGTATTTATTAAGCCAGGGTAGAATTGTAGGAAATTGTTACAAGGTGTAATAAAACTTGCATAAAATAAATAAATGGTAGCAAGTTGATGGGTAGCAAATTGTGAGATAACGAGTAAAGTCTCTCCTTTGCCCGTGCCAAAAGTCTACTGTTCCTAATACAAAGTCCAGCCATACAGGGAGCTGATTGATTGTAGATAATGACCATTAAACTTATTTCATTTTTTTCTACATGGAGTATCTCTTTAAAATACAAATGAGGCCACTGCCGTTGGTTTAGGTCTACTCATTCAGGAATCTGCGCCATGATTCAGATGTCGTCCCTCTAAAATGTCCGCAGGTGGACACAGCTCCTGCAGCTCTTAATAAATCATGCAGTTGACCCCATGAAAGGAGAGCAAACCTTTGTCTTTTTACGAGGTAAATCAATTAGCAATTTACCGGATGAATAGGTTACGTTTAAGCTCAGTGCCAGAGTCGAACTCGTGGCAGCTTTATATCACTATTACTTTCTGGATATTGCAACCTGCACTGAAAATACCCAATATTTATTCTTTTATATCTACTGTTGGCAGATGTTACCACATGTGTATATAACTGTGGTGAGGAAATTAGACTGTAAGCTCTTCTGGCGCAGGATTGGTGTCTTTCAGCACAGAGCTTACAGAATTTGGAGCATGAGAGTGTTATTGCTTAATTTAAGTAGTTTTAGGGTTGAGGATTAGAGTTATTGGTTTTAAAGGGGAAGTTAAGCCTCCATTTCAGACTTGTGGCTGCAAACCACCACCGATCCCAGATGACTTTCTTCAATACTGTGTTGTTTAACCCTACAGTTATTATGTCAACCACAATTTAACCTCAACCGCACTCAACCTCTATGTAATGCAGTTTAGAATGGTTGAGAGCTGTTGAGGTTGTGGTTTGCTGTGGTTCATTGGTTTTAGGAAGTTGATGGATCTTTCCCAGTCCTCTAGAAGCAACCACAACCATTTTAAAGGTCAGTCCACCTGCTTTCCAGTTACTTTTTAGGCCAATGGAAGTGACCGGCCACTCACCAGCCAGCATAATGCATTCCACAATCCACTGCATCCATCTGCAACCACATGCACAAAGTGGTATCCAACCACTTCCATGGCCTTGGAACAGGGTAGAGGCATGCAATGTGCAGACACTTACTTCATTAACCTTATTCGTTTTCTGCTCCATTTGAACACTTGCCATAAAATCCACATTTTGGTTGGTTACCCCTGGTGCTGCACATATTTTAAGATAATAAAGTGCA
>NC_092866.1:58796874-58801092 GCF_032062135.1 Pyxicephalus adspersus | reverse complement strand
TAAACTCAATTTCGGGGGCTTGGAAAAGTTGAGTTGTATTTTTGCAAAATGCATTTTACAATGGCACTGTAGGGTCTTCCGATTTAGAACAGGGAGGTTTGGGATGGGAGCCAAAACTAATTGGGAGCCAAAACTAATTTAGTTCACTACAATGCAAACAACAGTAACTTAGAATAACATAGTACCATATAGCAACTTACTTACCTACTCGGGCTGTCAGCTCTTTCTACGCTTCTACAGAAATATACCAAAGCCCTAAACTCTAAACCTCCTGAGTTGTGGGTTCACACAAAATCCTAACCTCATGCCTACTTCTTGGAACACCTTGTTATAAAAGTTTGTCTGTGTTAAACTAAAAGGGTTTAAAGTGCCCCATAGCTCCTACGACTGCAATTCTCAGGGTCAAACTCAAAGCTGGATTGACAGTCATGTCCATTTCGAGGTGGTAAATGAGTGTGACTTCTAAATTCCACAGGCGCTCAATAGATCAAAAGCAGCAATTACATTTTTTTCTTTGCTGTAGGGACACAATCTCTCTGCCGGAAGATGTCGCTATTACACTAAAGAGATTGTTCAGCCTAAATCCCAAAACAGCAAATTTAATTTCTTTCTTTTTTTAAGCTAAGGGGGCTTCTCTGGAATGACTGCAGCCACAGCAAAAAAATAAATAAAAAAACACACCTTTTAAATGTATTCTTCACCTGGACCCGTAATTCATTTTTAGCATATTGTATCTATTAAGTTTAAAAGGTAAACTTCGGCTCAGCAATGGGGAGATTAAATGCACTTTGAAAAATGACATGTAGTATCATAATGCAATTGTGAAAGGAAAAAATGAATAATATATAAATATAATAAATACAAAATATATATATACAAATATTTAAAATGTGTAAATGTTATACAATATAATAAAAAATATAAAATCTAAAATAAATATAAAATGAATAGATAATTATAATAAAAATCTATTTCTTTTGGAATGAATAACAATCTCTTCTGGCTGTCAGACGTCTCCATGTAATGCAAGACTGCAAAATGCAAAACTGAAGGTAGAGTTCGGGTTATCGTAGTATATATTAAATATTTGGTTTGGGTGGAATTGTTCACCTTGCTCATCATTGACGGCACCAAGGTTTTCTGGGAAAGATGGCTATGCAGAAAATGCACCTTGATGCTCATATTGCAACCAAACATTTTGTATCTCTCCAAGAGTTTCTGGACAATTTCTGTAATTATTTGCTTGTGTCTTTCCAAGAAAGTCCTTGACAATGGCTTTAAATGATAACCAAGCATTCTTTACGACTTCTGACATTGTCCTGATGAAATGTTCATCTTTGATTAGCTGCCGAATCTGTGGACCATCAAACACACCGGCCTTTATTTTTTCAAATGACAGGCTAGGAAATGCCAAAATAAGGTACTCAAACAGTCTCCTTCAGTTGTCAAAGCTTTAACCAACTGCTTCATCAGACCCAGTTTTATGTGCAGAGTCAGGAATATAATATTCTGTCAACAAGTGGCTCATGTATAATATTTGGATCACCTGGATTTAGGGCAGATCTTGGAGGACAATTCCTTTCCACCCAATGCCTCATCACCATAATCATGTTTTTCAAGAGATGATAGTGTAACTAAAACCGGCACTGGGCTTTCATCTGAATGAGCCACTGGACGTATAGCCGATGGTAGACTGGAATACTCTATGTTACATTTATTTTTATTGTTATTTCCTGAAGTTTTCACTATAAAAAAGTAACAGTCACTGAAATGATCTCCTGGCTCTTGCCAAACCATGAGTATACCAAATGGTATCTTATCACGTGTTCCCTTTGTCCTTAACTTTGTGTCGGTAAACCCTTGATACACTTTGTTTGCACACCTTATGAGGGGCTCAAGACTTATCTTGATTACTAAGTTTAACTTTGAAATATGTCAGATAAGCTTGCTCTACAAATGTGCTGATGTTCACCCTTTGACTGGGAATGGTGAAACTGCCACAGATATAACAAAATGAATCAGGGTTGATGACCAGACATGATCTGAAAGAAAGGAAATATGCGTGTAAGCAGAAAAATACATTTTGCTTATTCACTACGTAGAGCAGTGCACGACCTCTGACCACACTGTCTTACATGTAAATGAATAGCCTATACAAATCAATGTGACAATATTCTCATTAATATAAGCGGTAAAGAAAAAACCTGACGTGATAGAGAAAACTAACTGCACTTTTGGAATCAGCATATCTATTTTAGTGTAAATAGGCTTAAAAATTGAAATCAGCAAAAATTTGTTCAAAATTGTTCCCCAGTGTAATATAATTCCTAATGAATCCTGTTCTACTGCAATTTTCATGCCATCCTTTATTTGCTTCAAATTCTTCTGTTTCATTCACTATAGTTTTTGACATTTTTTTTTTGTATATATTGCTTTTACATAATTTAATTGATGATTCTATCATTTTTTGGAGACTAGTGATTAATAAATCTCCCTCATTTGAATGCATTCTATTGGGAACCACCAGCCAATGGAAATGGTACTCCCCTGTACCAATGGGTTCATAGCCGGTGTTCAGAATGCCAACTACTTATACAATTATCAGCTAATGGGAAATCTGCCTGCTGTGTACTTACACAATAAACTGGCATCTGAAATCCACATAACCAACATTGCCAATGACTTATTTAACAGGTGTTGTCTTTTTCCACTAGAATTTCTGCATAAGTTCGAATTTCAGGGCACTCTGCACAGTTTTAATTGTTCCAAAACAAGTATATAATATATTCATCCAGTGTTTTCCCGCTCAGGGGCATCAATGACATCGCAGTCCATTGGAGAGATAACTTAAGTTCAACCTCTTGGTTCTCCCCCTCTGACTCACTTGGTCCAGTGTATTTTGATACTCCGAGCACCAAGTTTTCCTTCCTGAGTCACCTGGTCTCAGGTTCTAATTTCCCCAGTCTGAAAAGCCCCCTGCCTTTTATTATCATCCACTGGGTGCTTCCTAGCCACCTCCACTTTCTGGCCTGGAAGAGGGATGCTTGGCCTATCCATTCCTTCCAAGACACTCCGAACATGAATCCCAAATAAAGAGTAGCGAATCTTCAGCACCACACCACACCACCTTGAAATAAACTTCTAATCAAGCCTTATTCTTCTAATTTTGCTACATTACCTTAAAATTGAATGATTTCCTAACCACCCCTGTTCTGCTGGTAACTATTTTCCAATAACTTCCTACCATGATGGCAATGGCAACCAGGTAAAAGAGTGCATACATCTCCATAGCAGGAACGAAGACAACAATACAAAGCTGAGGGTTTTAGGCAACCCCTATACTATCCAAAACTAATGAAAAGTTTTGCCTTTAGATATACTTGAAAACTTTTTTCTAATTTTCATGCTGTCACAGCGTTTCATGCTGTCATTAATTTGTTTTCAATTGTTCCTTTTCTGAATTTATTTAATCTGGTATTTACGGAAAAAAAATTACAGCATGTTGTATTTTTAAAGAGAAAACAGAAAAGTAATACAAATGTTCACATATACAAAAAAAGAAGGAAGATTCAAGGTTTTTGCAACTGTGCTGCCGTTTCCTTCTTGCTCTTAAAAAACTGAAGCAAAAAATGCTAACAACCCTATACATCTCCATGAAAAGGTGAGGAGTGGAGGGATGTTGGAGTCTCAAACTTGAACGCTTGGTCTTTAGAAGAGGGTGGAGTTATTTTAAATGACTGCATGAATGTCCCCTCAGGGGCGGGTCCAACTAGGAGAAGACCCTGAGAAGGGGCTGGTATACCAAACAGTATGACGATGCCTTGGAATAATCCAGAGAGAGTTAAAGTCAATGGCTAGACAAAGACAAGGGAAGTATCAGTAGCTATCTGCTATTGCTAAATAATTTTAAAATGTCTAGTTCTTTGTGTGTTATATTAATCCTTTGGCTTTAAAACTTTCACTGATCTGGAACAAGTATGCAGATTAGGAGTTCATGCATTTTCAGAAAGAGATCCACCTCTGTGCCCCACACACATGAGATGCCAAATCAAAACACTTACATGAGAAGCCGCAGATGGAATCTACCATTCCCTGACCCAAGGCTAAATATTTCCAGGGCACTCTTGTTTTACTTTACCTTTCTGAGGTTTTTCCAGCTAAAACGTTTTTCTAAATCTTTGCCCTAGACCAGGGGTCAGCAACCTTTACTATCAAAAG
>NC_092866.1:58736030-58795628 GCF_032062135.1 Pyxicephalus adspersus | reverse complement strand
CCTCAGTCAGTGGACATCATGCTAATAAAAATGTACTACAATGAATTAGATGTCCCTCGCCCACATCAGTGCTGTGAGAGGTAGCTGTTTTAGCACATGCAGCACTTTGTGCAGTGGATGTGAATGAAATTGAAGGAGATCCACTGTCATTGAGTGATAAATGGTGCATCCATTCAAGACAACATGTCAAACCCAAGTGCCAAGTGGAGCATGAAATGGTATATATCAAAGCCCCTTATTCCAGCATCAGTAAATGCAGCATGACTGCTTCAGTAAGGAGAATTTCCAGCAAGTGACGGAAAAAGAGGCACTAAAATCACAACATTGTGTGCAGGAGTTAAAGGGCCACTAGACAGATGTTTTCTTAGGCTGAGCTTTTTAAAAATGTTATTAAATCTATAATATTAAACTCTAACCTTTTGTTTTAGCTTGTATAGATGGAGGAAAGGTCCCGATGACTGAATGTTCACTTGCCCCCTTTTTGATGGGATTTTACCCTCTTCTTTAACCGATTATCCCTATCCCTCATCTCCTCCCTCATAGGGCAACCTATACTTGGTTTTACCAGCCACTGTAAGAGACCTAAGGCCATCTATATCATTTCTATTGTGTGGGAACCATTGTGGTATTTGGTGTTTTCTCCTTTTCTATTATATCTGTACAAAGTTTCATTAGGCATTTGGCCATATCATCTAAGAGACTCTGTGTTACCACTCTGCCCGCAGATCATCTGTTTAGCAACCTGCAGCATCACCAACCTCCTTTAGCCGTGAAGTTTCCACATTTCTTGGCATCCCCTGCACAACACTGAGGCTTTGCACAGCTGAAGGGGATTTTGTAGTATGTGCTGCAGCCAATAAGCAGATCCTGCATCTAATCATGTCCTGCTTTTGGCTGCTTTTCCTATGTAAACCTCCCTACTTCCAGGTCCAGATTGCCGGATCCTCAGTGTGCAATCTGCTATTCTTCCCAGCCAATCTTCTTTTTAAATGCACAAAGTTCTTTGTTTGCTGTCTCATTACCTTTTATTAGTCGCTGTCAACAAAATGAATATCTTAGTGATCCAGGCAAGCCTTAAAGCTGAACTCCAGGCAAACGGATAAATACAGTTGAAATGTAAGCACAGAAATCGTTACCTGCCAATAATTTCTATTCTTTTCAGACACTTTTATGACCTGGCCAGCATCTTTTAAATAGCACAGTCATATCCTTTACCTGCACAGTTTAGGTAGGAGCCCTGGTAAAAGCAAAATCCCAGCTTGTTTACTGGACAATGGAGGAACAGCAGCAAAATTTTGAGGTTTTTTTTTTGCTTACTCTGCAGTCTCCTTCTGTTGACATGTTAGCAAATGTGCATGCAGCAAATTCTGATTGGCTACTAGCCTTGTCCCCCCTTGCCCGCTTCCTTGTTGTGCAGGTGATATACCATAGTGGTTGATATCAAGAAAATATTTTATATTGACATTTCATTTTTTTAAATATATAACGGCATATTGTTTAAAAGCACAGCTGAACTTTAAATCAGCTTAGTATATTGCATGCAAAGACATTTTTTTAGAAAAGCAAAGAAAAAGCTCTTCAAGCATGCTGCTCTCTGTGTGCAAGCAGGGGCCCTATTTAAAGGTCTGATGCACCCCCTGCTGAGTCAAAGAGCTGATGCCTTCTGTTGATTAGAAGACATGTAGGACTTCTGCAGAGAGACCGTTGCTTCCACACAGGGAGCAAGGGTTTTATTCTGCTATATGCTGGCAGGAGACACGCTTTTTGTAAACTGTGTCTGTTTTCTAAAAAAAATAAATTGTAAACTTTAGTAAGCCTTATGTTTTACTGCAACTGGAATGTACTAAGCTGATTGGAAATACAGTTCAGCTTTAATATAATTAGAGTTCAATCAAAAGAAAACCTCCGGATGAATTTACCTGGTTGACTTTTAAGCTCAATTCTAGGTTGGAGGTATTTTTCACCTTGTATTCTTCCCTCCCTGTCTAACATTTAATATATTTGGACTGAATCATAAACCAGAAATGTAAGCATTCATGACCTGTTATGGCATTTTATAAGAAAGTATTAGAAAGCGCTTGGGCAGAGGTGGGACCTATAAGAAGGACGCAGATCAGTGGGAAGTGGCATGGGCGTTCTCATCTCCTCTGTCATTATCTCATCGATTATTAGTATATTAATAATAAATATTATTATGATTATTTTATAATCGGGAAAGAACTTTATGCCCTGTCGCTGCTCCTACAGCTGTAAAATTTCATTTCTGCAGTAGGAAAGCTAGGATTAAAGGTAAAGGTGGCTTGAGGAGGTGTGCCTCTAATACAATTATAACTCTTTATGTCCTTTTTTTTCCCACATATAATTTTACTAAAAATAAAAAGCCACATAAAATATTATAATTACCTAAGTAGTGTAATGGTTAGCATTCCTATTTAATATGACGGTCATTGACTGGAGGCTATTTATCAGCATTTTGAAGCTTTGAGCCCTTCTAAAGAGCTCATATTTCCTAGACTTATATCTGGCATCTTTATCATTTTATAAAATCACGTTGATCGTAATTACCTTTCCTCATTTCCTGCATATTCTGGCCCCTGCAGGATAGTGGTAGGACAAGTGGTACAAGTGGTAGGATAGTGGTAGGATTGCATTACATTTTAAAGCACATAACTAAGCTTAAACATTACAGGTTATCGGACCCACCACCATGGTGGAAGCACAATGGTTCCCTACACCGGAGATGACCATTCCTATCAAATAGAATAAAGCTTTAGGCTGTAGGAGTTGTTGTTCTTGCATGTTCTAGGTAGCACCCACACATGGCAACCAGATTAAAATACAAAAATAAAGAAAAGAAAATATTTTAAAGAGGCTTGGCAGGCGTTAGGTGAGGTCAGTAATCTTTTTCACCTTGGGGATGTGTGATATGGTTTAGTTTATAAACAAAGCCATGTCATGCCCCTATAATTGTGAAGTTGATTTGCTGATAAAGCCACCTTACCATTATACTGGCCAATGGCTTGTTTATCTACAGCACTGTTTCTCAACCTTTTTACATAGGGGAGCACTTGAAATGACTTTCAGGAAACTCCTGCTATAGTTACTTAATCCACAGCTCACAGTACATAAGCATGGTGGTCAAGGGGAAGAAAACGTCTTACAATGCTGGCCATTGGGAAGAATACCACCCTTTTAGATAGCCAAAAAGATCACTGGTGTTACCTAAACTGACCTGAGAGGCACAAATACCTCATTGCTCAACCTCTGGCAACCTCTACAGAAACTCCACAGAAGTCCGTGGTTGGTTAACATTGATCTACAGTGTTGTCATTGCTATCACATACCTTTATTTATATAGATAAAGGGTACAAAAGTTGGAAAAATGGGCAGAAAAAAATAGAAGGGAGCTATAGAAGTAGAATAAAAAGGGGAAGGATGGAAGGAGGTGGGAATAAAAAGTAAGCTAAGAAGAAGAATGGGTGGAGGAAATGTGGAGAGCCCAAATCATAATAAAAAACATCTCCCTACCTAAATTACAATGATCCAATGTTATGCATGTTCAATAAAGCAAATTGGGCATCATTTTATAACCCCCACCAATTTATACATTCTCTATATAATTTGGAGCAATTTAGTATTTGAATTGTTGAGTACTACAAAGCATTTTTCCACAATTAAATTATTTTATGTATTAATTATAGATAGACCATTTGTAAATCTTTTATATAGGTAGGAAAAAAATAAGAAACAGGAAAAGAAGAAATAAAAAAAAATAATGCATTACCCTATCTCAGCATTGGCAAGCTGCAATTGTTTTAGGGTTTAGATACCCTTTATGTTTCTAGCCATACCTAGTAACTGACGCTTCTCAGCATTCCACCAATGGCAGCCAGGTAACCGATAATTTTAGACTGAGGTCCCTATTAGCATCCTCTGTATTTTATAATACAACTTTTCATGTAATATTATTTCCTCCGTAAGCATGAGGTTTTCTGACATTCAAGAGAAAGTAATCAGGTTCTCCTCTTTAAAAAAATCTAAATAGTTCTTTCCTATTTTTGGATTGAGCTCCCGTGTAAGTTGGCTGCGTGTTTAGTCAATTGAAAAGTGACATTTAGGAGTCGGGAAGACTGACAGTATAATTAATTATCTGTGGAATGTACATGAATATTCAGGATTATTGAGTAAATATCACTGATTTTTACAGCTCTCATATTCCTGCTGCTGTCCAGTCTGACACTGAATGACAGTCCTGGGGCACCTCCACTCATCATGAAAGCATTTTGAATCATCAGACATTCTTTTTACAAAGACGATAGAGTATATTAGTACAAGCTCATTAGAATAGTAATGGCATCCATTACTGGGAAAAGAGTAGAGGCCGTTACTGCTGAACCTTGAAAATGCTTTTTGCTGGGCTGCCCTGCAGCATTTTTTTTTATTTGCAACATGGACGTGGAAGAACATGCAAGTATGGAGTTTTTTATTTCATTCTGACTTCAAGGTTACCTGTTTACTTATGAAAGATTTGGCCAGGACGTTGAGCCATACAATTCATCTTATGTTTTAGGGTCACGGCTTTCCTAAAGTCTGACCTCATGCAGAGCTAAACTTAGAGAGTTTGGAGACACATGGGGGACATATGGAATCCCCTATGTTTGCTGAACTGAATGAACGATGTCCCGGCCTTGCCAATCATGGGCCAAAGAGTGAAATATGGAAGAGGAGAAAGAAGAAGATGGCTATGCCCATGACAGAAAAGGGACAGGTGAATGCAATAAATAAAATGGCCATCAGGCAGGTTATTTGAATGCAGACGGACATTGCCTAACCCTGCAATACAAGATTTATCCGGCACATTTTTTATTTTGTTTTTTTTTTTCCCCTAATATTAAAAAAATAAAATTTATGAGTACAGTCTTAGCATAGTAAGCATTGGGAAATGAATAACTCCCATGTGCAGGAATTGAATCATTCTAGCTAGGCCAAATACCTAAACTCAGAGGAGAACTGGGTGAAGATTCGGGAGCCAGTGATGGAATAGGGAGAGGTGAGTTTAACTCTGCTTTATAGTAAACTGATAGGTCTTAAATTGACCTTGGGGTGCCATAACATAAAGCTCAGAAAGTTACTTTCAGTAGTCATACCTCAAGTACATCCATTATTATTAAGTATTGTGATTGTGTAGCCAACAGAGAGTGTTGCTAGGTGGTGGTGTATTGAGGTAGAAAGCTGTGAAAGTAGATCTTAACTCTAAGTGTATGATATTTATTATCATACATTTATTTTTTTTACTGTTTATTATCCCTTTTTCATTTCACTAATTTATCTTTTAGCCACTTCTTGTATCATTATTTCTCTCCAACTTTGATTATAGATCAATGCACTGGAACACTTTCCTGGTGGGCCATACTGTCCAAAATATGTCTGCAAAAGCATTAACAGTCTCTGTAAATGATAAAGGTAGCAGCATAGGAGCATGATTGTTAGATACTTGACAACCTTGACAAGAGAAGGTGCCCATTTGATTGATTTAGTGAGGAGGTCAGATCTTAACCCTACTGCCATCTAGGTCTTCTAATCCAACATCAAGGTGATTTCTCAATGACCTTTTTGGGTAACGGGTCCCATATTCCCACACTTCACAATTTTGAGACAAATCTTTTTAGAAGAGTGGTGTCTTGAATAAAATTATTAATAATATTGTCTTTTACTTATAGTCCCAACATATTGGGATCCATAATAATGCCATGGTTTTAAAACTTAATGGCTAATATTCTGATCCAGATGTAATGGTAAATCACAAACTTTTTGCTATAAAATGCAAAATCCAAGAAGAATATGTTAATTTCAAGTCAGCCAACTTATCCTAGTAAACCAAAGCAGTAAATTACTGGGCAACACTACTAAGCAGGAAGCTGAGGCTGCCTAGGCAATGTGCAAACATGGGATTTAATATTTTAATTACATATATAATTTAAACTATACCCATAAAAACAAGGTCTTTCAAACACTGATATTTATTTGCATTTCACTCTTTTTCACATGTGTATCTAAAAAGTTACAAAGATTAAAGATTCCTTTAACCTGAAGTTCATTTCAATTGTAAAGTATCTTCTCCGGGAGATCACACAAAAAAAACCCTACACGTTCCTATTTCAAATTCTACAGATGTATCGTGCAAATTTTTATCTGAGTCCGACATGAAAGCCAGAACTGTTAAATATTTCATAATGCCCGTGACGATATTTGTTTTACAGTTTGTTTGGCGAGCAACATCAAACAATAAAATCAGCGATAAAAAGAAATTATCATTAAATGAGTAAATTCTGCATTGCGTAGTTTGTGTGAACTTTTCCCACTCTGTCTGAACCGGGATCAGTGGCTACAGGCTCGTCAACCTTGATTATTCATTTATGTGAAATAACAAATTGGTAAATGAAAGCAGTTGAAAACCCAAATATTTTCCCACCTTCAACCTCCTCTAGCGAGTCTCCGTTTTTAAATTTAGTAATGCTTATTGCCTGGATGGTGTGCGGTGCTCATAACGGGCAAGCATGGAAAGGACCAGCTTACATTAATTTGCTGATCTACCCTCTTGCATAGTAATCTGGAAGGGCCTTTTCTGAGCACTTCCAGGTTTGCAACCACCCAATTCTACCATTGGCCTGAATGTAGACAAGTCGAACGCTGATTGCACTGAATTTGTTCGGAAGATGTGCAGGGGAACAATCAGTGGTTTAGTAGACCAATGTTGCCCCCATAAAGCAGATCTGTCATCTTCACTATGCTATCATAAAAATCAGCCAGTCCCAACCTTTTTGAAATGGGGGAACCCCTTGAAATAACTTTCAGGTCTTAGGGAACCTCTGCTATAATTAGAACAATGACATCTCACAGTATATTAGCAATATAGTCAATAGGATGAATGCCTCCTACATTGCTGACCAATGGGAAGAATTTCACAATTACAGATAGCCAAAAAAATAATTGGTGTCACCTAAACTAGCCTAAAAGGCACAAATTGCTCATTGTTCAAGGAAGCCCTAGCAACCCCTGGGGAAATCCTAATTGAGAAACACTAATATAGAGGCTTGTTATGGTTTGCGATTATCTTGGGTGAAAAATCTATCATTAGTACACGTGTTCAAGGATGTCTTTTAGGGCTTTACCATGTCAGGTCACTAAAAAACTGAGGGGCGCTATTGTAAACCCTGCATTAGAGTGCTGCCTGCTGATCTTGTCCCCCAACCTCTCTATAGTACAGATTTGGTTGTTCAGTAGTAGCCAAGCAGTACTACAATCAGTACAGTGATCGGTTCCAAAACTGACTACTGATAGGGGCTATTGTAAATCGTGCAGTAGGGTACTCACTTCTGATCTTGCCCTCTCCTCTTTCGATAGAACTTTCAGTAGTAGCCAAGCAGCCCATGAGTACTGTGATCGGTTCTAAAACTGGCACCAAAGCCAACACTAATGATCATTTCAAATGACAAAGATTGAGCATCTGTATTAGTGATCTTTACTGGGCATCAATAAAATAGGGATAGAAATTGTCCATCCAAACTTCTGCACAATATTAATAGATAAAAGTGCAATATAGTTAATTCTTAAAAATAATTTTTATTGTGGCAAAATGGTATTTGGACCCAGACATAAAATGATGCAAATATGAAGTTGGGGCCCCAAATGCCCAGCTCTTTGCACTCCTGCCAAGCATCAATTGCAGCCATGAAGAAGGTGGGGGCTCTGGCAACATATAAAGTGGGGTTCAGTGTACACCATTTCAAATCCTTGTATGTCAGTATGTCAATTGGAGTCCTGGAATAAAAGGGGGCCCTGGACTTTTCTCCAGTTTTCGCTACCCTATAACTGCCCCAGCAAGAGCAATAGACTGGCTTGGCACCTCTTTTCTTACATTTTAGATCATCCATAATTAGCTGACTATCCCATGGACCCTATCGAGGTTCTCCTGGGTGTTAGCAATCAGTCATATCATAGTAATTATTCAATCGGAAAAGCCTTCTGAAGTCACAAGCCCACCAATCCAGTTCCAGGATAAATTTAGGCATGACATTCTGTAGCCATGTAGTTTCCTGCTGCACTTTTAGCACAATTTATTTTGGTTTTTGATGCCTAAAAAATTCAGTTCTCCTTTTTGTATCCCATGTAGTTTACCCTTTTTTGAATTATCCCCCACCCAAAAAAAGTATGTGGATTCCTTGTAAATACACATTAGTATTTAGTAGACAGAATTTGCAATTAGTGATGATGACAATGTGATTTATACTAATTGAGATTAAGTCACACAATATGGGAAAATTAGCAGCCGTTTCAAGCAGTGTATTAATACTCATTGTACGGAGCTCTGTAAACATCTCTATAGAAATTAAAAAGTAATTAGCAACATTTTGAGTCATTTAATTCTGTATGATTAGGATTTTTCAGTTTTTTTTTTTTTTTATAATCCGCTTTGCCATTTGTCGCGGCACCCGGAGTGCGGATGTGAAGGTCATGTGTCGAAACTAAACAAAACAAGTAGACAAAAAGTCCAATTCACAAATTCAAGCAACCGTTGTGAGCTACCATCCATGACTACAAAAAAACAAACAGGTTGGATGTTTACATGATGATGAAGAGAGCAAAGAAACTGCAGGGGCATTCAAAAAGGAACATTTTACCTGGCCAACAAAACTGGAAACCACTGACAGGCAACAGATAGTAAAATATATTAGACTTTTATTGCTGTCTATGGTTCTACCAGTGGGATCCCCCCTCTCTCTGACCTGCTGATTGTCACCTGGTCAAGGAATAATGGAAAATTGTACAGTTGTCACCATCACAGAAATAGAGGGCATCATGAAATGGGGTTACCTGTTATGGCAGCAACTAGGGATGAGGTTCGGGTTTGATCCCAGTATGTATGTAACCTAAACTTCAGCTCTTCTCTATTCCGAAAAACATGTGAAAAAGGTAAGCAAATAAAGGTATAATGTATTTCTCTACAGTGGGCTTACAGATGATGTTGGCATTGCAAAGTAGAGTAAATGTTAGCTTTAAGCCTATCGTTCATAGCAGGTGGCATTCCTATAGGCTGATGGATGTTGGGGTGGATTCTCCATCCTGACACACCCAGCCAAGGAAACACTCCCTACTGCATATACCTAACCCATAGGCTCACAGCCAAAGCTAAACCTTTTCTCTTTTATTATGATTGGATAGAGTAGAGAATGGTTAGAACATTTGCGGCTGCAATCCATGGCACGTTGAACAGATTCCCATTATCTTTTTGTCTCATTAAAGTAAATGAGAGGCATTTTCCTAAAGGGAGGGCAAAACCTGTTTTAGACACTTGTCATTACTGATGAGCCCAGGTTCAATTTGACTCTTTTTTTGGTGAATGTTCTAGGTTGGCAGAACCCATTTAAAATTTGGCCATTGGGGCATTAACTATAAGCCCATTGTTAATGTTCACAGCAGATAATTCTCACTGGTGGTTGTAATGGTAGTTTCAAGTAAACATCATATTCAACTCAAATAAGATACGATAAACCTAAAATGTTCACCAAATCTGGATCCAGTTGAACCTGGTAAGCTTCCCCTATTGTTCATTTTCTATTGTGTCTCTGGAACATTGAATGGAGATCTGCCCAATGGCAACTAATAGTCCTGAAGTAAATTGTTCATACAGTTAGCTGGGAACAGCACCAGTGTAAGAAGTACAAAAAATGTACATGTTAAAGATATTTATATTTGATAGGCAATACAGTAAAAACGTATTTCTAATCCAACATGATTGCCTATCACATACATTCAACTACAGTCCAAATAGCTTGGCCATCTCCCTCCCAACCTGAAAGGTCGATTTCCACTCAGTGAAAACCAGACAGATCTCAGTTTATTTCTGATTCATCTTCATTAAAATGTCACAAAATTAGACCCATCAGTGAGGGACAAATAGTGCTGATAAATCCTGACATGCTCCATTGCTCGTAAGCTACAGAATGTCATGTGTTATTCCCAGCACATGGGAAAGGCTGAAGCATGTGATTGAGTGCATTCATTCCGTGCATTCCTCTCCATATTATAGCTTCTAGGAAGATAGATCACATTCATAAGTTGAAGGATGTTCTGAAAACCATTAGTTGTTTTCTTGGGTTCTATTGATTCTACCAGCAGGTGACTTTATTCAGGTGCACATTGATGAAATAATAACTCAGAATGTAGGTCTTGCTGAGCTGTTTGACCCGCAATGATATCAAACAGGTATGGAAGAATTGGATGAGAAGCCCTGTCTTTTTGGCAGGGTTATCTCGACTATCAATTTAAAGGATGGAACCATGCAGAAGTGTGATGGGATTCGCTTCTTAGAAATGGAGTTCAAAGAGGAAATAATGAAGAACACAATAGAAGAACAATAATAGCAGAACTATTAATAGTAGAACACAATAATAGCTTGTACTCAAAGCAGACCTTGCAGCAAAACACAAGGATATCAGGGCTGCATCATGCAGCCCTGGAAATCTTCTGCGATCCCCGGGCACTCGAAGGTAATTAGCCTCAAGTGCCCAGGAGATTGCACACTCTTTTCAATGAATGCAGCCACAGCTGCAATCATTGAGAAGATGTCCAGCACAGGAGAACCTTCTGACATTGTAATATAAGTATCTCTTACAAATCATACATTTGTATCTGTAACAAATGAGATACTTATATTACAATGTCAGGAGGTTCTCCTTTGCCGGGCATCTTCTCAATGATTGCAGCTGTGGCAGTGGATTCTCAGAGCTGCTCTCATTCTTGCAGCCCTGGGAATCCTGTTTGCGATCCCTGGCACTAGAGGTTAAATGGGGACAAGTATCCCCATTCAAAACCTCTAGTGCTCCCTGATTGGCTTCCCTGAAAGCTTTCCTCAGCCAATCAGAGACAACTCAAGGATGGAGTGACCACAGCAGGGTTTTTAATTTTGTTTATGTATAATGTGTGAACATATTTGTATTGTGATTTATTAAAATCGTTTATTTTTAATGCATTGTGGCCAGGAATTCCCTACTTTTCCCCTCTATTGCCTCTATTGAGTTTTCATACTCTATTACTTACGGGATACTTTGCGAAACAACACTAAATTTTTTTTCAGTTGAAATGTACTAGAGACAAAGCGTAAAGGAATATGTTGTGCTACAGCAGTGTAAAATTGGCCAGTGACAGGATGATTTTAAATAGCATGGCCAAACCCAAATGTACTAGAGACAAAGAGGAAAAATGAAGCTAATGAAGAAATTACAGCAGTGTAAAACATTTCCAGCAGAGAACACTTTAAATTATAGATAATAGACCTTATCATACATCCCTTTTATTAATATTTATGGGGTAGGTACATGTGGTGAATGATATAATGTTAGCTGGTTTAGGTATACAGTAGAATCAATGTATTTATTTTTTCAAACAATGCAGCAGGGTGCTGCTAACAAAAAAAGCAGCTCCGAGAACAGATGGTAACTAATACATTCTGTGATTTTAGTACCCAAAATTTAATTTTTTAAAATCCCCTTTAGTCAATAGCAGCAATAAACCCATCATTTACCATTCTGCAGATTCAACTTTTCATGTGAATAGCAAATTCCCTAAACATGAACATAGCATTGTCAATAAAAATTCTAAGGGGTCAGGGGTCTGTGGGACCATTTCACAAGTGAAGCAATTAAAATTATTTTTTTTCAATGTGAAAGTAAAGTTGTTAACATTTTTAAGATGCCTGGCACATTTTCAAGTTAATTTTAAAATCACTAAACATAATATTGTGACCAAAATTAGGAACATGCACAAAGCAAACTTTTTTTGTCAAAATACATTTCTCTATGTAGCAAGGGGTTGATACCTAAATGTCTAGCAATCAGACTGGGGTTACCAAGTTTATCAGCTTTCCCTACAAGAATTTTCAAAACTCTGATACTATGGCAGCCCACATTTTTAGAATTCGGGGGCTGGCTTATCTAAAAACCCCATTATTGGATTCTCTATGCCTGGTGACCATAGTTTAAAGGTCACAGAGTGCATGATTTTAAAGCAATTTGCCCATGTGGATCTGCAACGTGGGACTGAAAATCTTGAACCAGCCGGATTTAACTGGAACCCAGGGTGGTGGCAAAGCCAAAGCTCATCCCTGCAATAAAACAATTCCTTTACATGGATTTTTTATGTGTATTTACCTGTTTGCCCAGAGTACAGATAAAAAATACAGATGTAAAAAAATATTTTGAACAAACAAAAATTATATACAGTGATTAACCTCCCTAGCGGTAACCCCGAGTGTAAGTTGCTGAAAGCCGTAACCCCGAGTCACACTCGGGGTAGGTAAACCTATGGAAAGGTTAGTAAATACAGTCTTACCTAATCCACTGGCGTCCCGCGCCGTCCAGCGCCACAATCTCTGTTTTCGTTCTTCTTCCTCCGGCCAGCTTCTGCACCCGATGAGTCACCGAGTTCACGGTGATGTTGGTGCATGTGTATGTTGCCGGCGGGGGGCGGGAAATTCAAAAACCATTTGTATTGCATTCAATGCAAAATAACTGTATTAAATGCAATACATTGGATTTATATGTGTAAAATCAGTACATTGTTTTCAAGAACATTTTTTACAGTATATATAATAGTATAAACGCAGAAAGGCGAAAATCCTCACCTGCAGCATGGGCCGTCGCCATGGCGACTGTGCAAGAGCAGGCTGACTCATGGCAGATAATTACCCATTACAGTGCCAGACGATTCACAGAGGTTTTCCCTATATAGCTTTAACTGCTTGAGAGCCTGGGAGACTGTTGAGGCTCCAGCGCGCACACCTATGTATGCTGGAAATTTACGACGTCGTCTTCAGCTAATACCGGGATTCCACATGGCGGCACGCTCATAAATAATTATCTGGTGGAAAAGTTACTGCCGGGCCCTACTGTATGCTGAGAGTTTTGGGTCCCCCGGGGATTTCTAGGCAGCGCGTTCTCTTTTCTCTCTGGTCTTTTATGTTAAACTGTTGTCATGATTCCATGTTTGCATGATATTTGGGGGTAGTTTGGGCATTTTATTACTTGCCCTCGAAAACTTTTACCACTGGAGGTCTAATTGTCTTTTTTGCACTTTTTATGACTTGTTAGTAGTAGGAGAGTAACCCTTAGATCTGATCTACTGATTTCAATATGTTAAAAAGATTGTGAGATCTTAAGATCGTCTAATCCTTCTCAGTTTTAGCTTTAGCTGCTTTTGCATGCCTTATGCATGGTATTGTTTCAATATGCTTATGCAACACCGTTTATTTCCGCACAGTTGCATCCACTTTTCCCCATGATCTTGTATCAATGATGGGACCACTGTGTAGAGTCTTTGCCAGCACATCCCAAAGATTTTCCATAGGATTCAGGTCAGGACTCCATGGTGGCCAGTCCATGTGTGAAAATGATGTCTCGTGTTCCCTGAATCACTCTTTCACAATTTAGGCCCAGTTGACCCTCATATTGTCATCTTCAACTATGCCAGGGCCATCAAGGGAAAAATCATTTAAGGATCAACCTGGTCATTTAGAATATTCAAAGAGACAGCTGATCTCATTATTTGAGCACAAAATGGTAAATCAAGACTTGAACAGCTGGAGCAAGCTCAGATCATAACACTGCCCCTACTGGCACCTTAGATCATAACACTGGCCCAACAGGCACCTTAGATCATAACACTGGCCCGACGGGCATCCTAAATCATAACACTGCACTCACATTATTCTCAGATCATAACAACATCTCCACAGACACTCCAGATCATACAATTTCCCCCTAAGGCACCCAAAATCATACCCCTGCACTTATAGACACCCCAGATCATAACATTGCTTCTTCAAGTAACCCAGAATGTAACACTGCCCCCACAGTCATCCAAGATTTATTACTGTCCCTACAGGCACCCCAAAGCATAACACTGTCCCCAAAGGAACCCCAAATCATACCATTGCCGCCAAAGGTACTACAGATCATAACACTGCCTCTACAGCCACCCCAGATCATACTATTAACCCCACAAGCTTCCTATATCATACCAATTGCCCTACAGTCACTCAAGATCAAAACACTGCCCCTGCAGGCACCCCAGATCATAACACCTAGGGACCTTTGGCCATGCAGTGTATTTCTGCCTTTTTATAAATCTTTCTTTATCCATTGAAAAGAACATTATTTTATATATGAATTTAGATTTGACAATATTCTTCTCCCTGTGGCAGTAGGGTGGGCATTAACCTTATACAATGGGCACGGTAGTATAGAAAACTTACTTTCTAGAGTCCCCAAGAGATATAAGAAACCATCATGTTGTTTAACTCTTCAGCACCTGGAAAATATGAGGTCTGGTGGGACTAATCCTTTGTGTACAATTTATTTCAAAAAAATCCATATCTGTATATACTTTTGCTGATATCATGTCTCAAACCCTTTTTGAGCTGAAGCCTAGACACACTACTTCCATCATAGAACATAAATCAAGATGTAGAAATACTGAGACTTTACCAATGCTAAAACTATCAAGTAATTATAGCTTATATAGCTAATAACATATTCTAATGTATTTATTTCACTTTACCTTAAACACATAAATGCATTACCTCTAAAAATCTACTTTTACCAGCCAATATTCATATCATGATGTACAGTTGGAAAACAAAAATTCTCTGCTCACAATGAAAGTTTTAAAAGTTTATTTAGAAGGGAAAATTTCCCAATTGCCCAAGTTCTTTACCTGTTTTGTAAATCATGCTTAAATTATTAGCATGCTGCAAAATAAATGTCCCCAACCCCCATTTTTTCTCCAGGACAATGGTTGATAAACCTCAGTTGGCTCAAACAGTGAAGCTTTCTTTTATGACCCTCAAGCAGCTTCCTTATGTCTTCTCATGTTAGGATTCTTCTGCACATCTAATAATGGAATCTCATCTGCATAAGCCCTGTGTTTGCAAAGAGTCCTCCACACTGCTGCTGATTTCAAGCCTCTCTAAATAAGTAATGTCCCCATGGTTAGCTGTGTCCACTGTCCGTTCAACAGCTGACTTCCCTTGTCACATCTGCTTGGCACAACCTGGAGGAGCTCTGGGAGGTTTTGCAGTTTGAGAGGAATAATCAGCTAAGCTTTGTAACCATTTAAGAGCATTTGCATGTATTATTTGCTAATTAGCAGTTTTAATTGCTTTCTGACACTAAAACAGACTGTAAGTGGAAAGAGCTATAATTCTATAATGCTGCATAATGTACAGCTACATGCAAACTACTGATCAAAATATTATTATTACCATAATTATTAATATTGGTGAACAGCTTTTCTTTTAGGGTTATAGGCTTGCATCAATGACAAATGTTTAATTCTTGTAAAACCATTCTGATATTTTTGAGATATAAATTTAACCTGCATTTGACCTACTTCTAATCTTCATGGGATTTACTTCAAGCATGTTTTGCATTCTCATAGACTTGGGTTGCAAGACTTGCTTAACTCAATGAAATGCCTACCCACACTGTCTACCCACACTGAAGTGTTCATGGCTCTCTTTGCATTCTCATAGACTTGGGTTGCAAGACCTGTTAAACTCTATCAAATGCCTACTAACATTCTATTAAAAGCCTAACAACACTGGCCCTTAAGTGTTTATGGCACTCCCTATGCATTCTACACTTTAGGAGCAAATGTTGGTGGACATGGACCATCATATCTACTGTGTATTAGCTTGATGGACATGTTACTCTAAATCCATGGAAAACAATATGGTGTTGCCCCCACTTTTTGCTTCCACTATTCTGAGACAGTTTTCCTTAAGATTTTGGAGTGTATCTGTAGAAATATTTGCCGATTTGGGATAAACACAATTTGTGAGTTTAGGTAGTGACTTTGGATGAGAAGACCTGGTTCTCAGCAAGAATTCCAGGTAACCCAAAAAGTGGGGACCTTATAAACCTGACTTTGTCCACATGTGGCATGGGTGTGCTGTAACAGCTTTAAAGAGCCTGAGGACACACGGCATATTATCCTTGGCTGTTGTATTATGTAGTATAACCACTGTATAACCACAGTATAATCACTTACTAATTGCAGGTCATTAAGGGCAATGTTCACACAACCATGTTTCTTGGGGGCCTGCACCACCTATACATTACCACCCCCCCCCCAGCTAAACAATATACTTTGCCGGAAGACCTTACAAGGGGGT
The DNA here is from genome assembly GCF_032062135.1 of Pyxicephalus adspersus. Taxonomy (NCBI): domain Eukaryota; kingdom Metazoa; phylum Chordata; class Amphibia; order Anura; family Pyxicephalidae; genus Pyxicephalus; species Pyxicephalus adspersus. The sequence continues at coordinate 58,779,397 of NC_092866.1, read as the reverse complement.
GCTGAGAAGTTCCTGGCTTTGTCCAGATAGAAGAGAGCCAGAGTTATGAACATAACATATTCCCCCTGAGACTGATGCACTTGGTTTAACGTAGTTGCAGCTTTTCTAGACCGTTCAAATAAAAGTCCTTTAGTTGGGCTGCAAACCAGCTCTCAGCAGCATCTTTGACATTAGAAATGTCCTCAAAACATTGCCCCTTTAGGTGTTTCTTCAATTTCAGGAACAGATAATAGTCCGAAGGGGCCAGGTCAGGTGGGTAGGGGGGATGGTGGACCAATTGGAAACCCAGGGTGTTCAATTCGGCAGCCACAATGTTGGACGTGTGCGCAGGTGCATTGTCCTGCAAAAAAAGGATCCCTTTGGTCAACTTTCCACGGCGTTTCATCTTACTTCTTCAGCTGGTCCAGAAGGTTAGCATAATACTGTCCGGTGATACTAGAGCCCTGAGGTAGGTAGTCCACCAACAGAATACCATCTTTGTCCCAGAAAACGGACGCCATGAATATTTTGACCGATTTCTGGGTTCAGAATTTTTTCGGCCGCGGGGACCCGCTGTGACGCCAGGTTTTATTCTCAGTGACTAACCTGGCCAAAAAGTCCCGTGCAGCTTCAAAATGGGCCAATACAGCTTTGTATGCTTCAACTCGTTTCTTCTTCTGATCACTGTTAAAACATTTTGGCACCCACTTCTCTGAAAGCTTGTGCATGTCTAGGATAAAAAACTTCATGACGGCCCGTAACTCCAACGACGTGAAACTTGCTTGTGCCTCTGCCATCACAGCTTCGCACTAAAAGAAAAAACAGTTTTAAGAATCGCAAAGACCTGATATTTGCACAGTTACATGCTAAGATATTAGCCTGTCATGCCCCCACACTAATTTTTCTATTTCATCTAGAAGGGGGCAAATCCAGGAACTTCTCAGCACCCCCTTGTATTTACCCTTTTCTTAACCACCACCAAAAATCAAAAACATCTACTCTTTAATTGAGTAGATTCCACTCTCCCACCTATATAATCAGCCCACCAAATGATGCCTCCCAAGGACCTCACCCAATCTTTCAAATGACCACCTTCCTCAGGGACGGGTGGGAGGGCAACTTTATTCTTCCTCCTCAAAGTGACCCCCCACTTCTTGTCTGGCCTCCTTTTAACCCTTCCCTTACTCCACTCCCTATATCCTCTCCAAACTCCTGGCCTTACTGTGTTATTGGTATGCTCAAACAAACATAGACTTTCCCTTAAGCTATCAAACAAAGTAATAAATGTTCACAATTGTCTGAAATATGCTAGTTTGGTGCTCTGTTCTGGTATTTACTGTGCAGAACTCTTACACCGTAATATGGGATGATGGGACCCCAAGCTACTTGGAGCTCCAGAGTACTTTCAACATAACACTGTACATGCCTCTAGGAGAAGGAAGTGCATGCCAGGAGTGTCCTACTACTGCTCCTTTTCTTTTGTCCAAACAGCCCAGAATCCTCAGTCAAGCAATACTCATTAAATACACTAAAATTCAGATAATGAGCTACAATGTTTTTATTGGGTGTCTAGATTAAAAGACCAAACTGAATTAAAATATTTTTGCAGTTAAAGCAGTTAATCTCTATATATTTTAACTGTGTATTTAGCTGTTGCTTGGAAATCAGCTTCAACAGTTTAATCAGAACTGGCACAAACAAAGAGAAAAGTAATTTGCCTTATGTGAAAATGTCTTGTTAAATAAAATGAATGACAAATACCACAGTGTGCGTCCTAGCTGTGTCCTAAAACATCTTCATTGTTTATTGATTGCTGTTCGGTCAGGGGAAGCACGCTGGCAAAGTTTGTATTGCTGACATCTATAATCAATAAACAATGAAGATGTTTTAGAATATAGTGCACTGGGAACTGTAGAAATGCTGGTAGCTTCATTTCTAATGTGACTATCATGTGCAGAATGAAGTGGTTGTACTTTATTTTGAAGATTTTACGCTACATCTCAGGTTTATGAATGTGTCCATTGTGTTTGCACTTTCTGAAATGATCACTTGTTGTCTGCAAGCTTGACTTTCTTTAAGTAGCATGGTTGACATTGATTCTTTGTTTACATTAAAACACAGCTTGACCTAGCTGCTGAACCAGTACTCATAGATATAAGTGGATTTTCTGGATTGCTTTGCTGTTAAATGTTATGTTGCATCTGTAAAAATAAAATGCAGGTTATGTTGCAATCCTCGCCTTTAATACAGAATTGTCCCTTGCAGTACTTTCTCTTTGCCCCTAGATGTCTTAACTCCCCCATTTTCAATGACCAACACTGCCATTCAACCCATTTCCTGTAAACCCAGGCTGCCATGGTCCAGCCCCTGAAAGTGGAGAATCTAGTACTTTTTAGCTGAGTAGGGCTCACACCTCATTACATGCACAAATTCAAGTTTAAAAAATCAAGTCAATCCCTTGCTAGTGATAATTGACCCCCTTCCTCTAAAAAAAAGTACTTAGACTATGTTAGAGACTATGGCTATGGTAGAAACGTTAGATTGTGAGCTTCTCAGAGGAACATAGTGACCTAAATCAGGAGAAGACATAGGGAAAGGCAAGTTGTGCCACTGCACGAGAGCCTTGAAACCTTTTCAGCCAACCAGGGGCCTCCTATCAGACAAAATTTAGTGGTGGTGGAAAGCAAGTGAGTTTTGATTGAATCCAGGTTTTGATGGATCACTGAGGATCCCCCATGATTTTCTGTTTTCTCCAGTCTTGGTGAGTAACCATCTTGCAAGGTATAATTCACTTAGCTTAGTGATTGCTGTTCTAATTCAATTTGCAAAGATTATCCAATCACATGCAAGAAAATCTAGAAATTAAGAAAGAAAAACATGTTTTTAATATAATTTATTTATTCATCTCATTTTTAAGTTCAGTTAAAAATCCTTTGCAAGAAGATAGTTAACTTTTCTATGTGAACAGCCTATATTCTTATAATCAAACCCTATAGATCTACAAATGAAAGTAGGATGTTAAAAATCTATATCCAATTGACTTATAAACCTGTCATTATTCCTTTCTGAATATGTAATAATTTGACAACTAATAACATCATCTCCTGTAATAATTAGCTGTTTACAAACTGGAAAAGAATCTATTACATCCTTCAATGTTTCTGACCTTATCAAAGTTCTATTGATCACATTCTAGGGATAATTTTAGAATACTTCCTTGTTTTAACGGCTTGAAGTAGAATAATTTCTATCCCTCTATCGGAAATTCTGCTATATGCTGTTTATTCCTATGAGCAAAGACAATTACTGCTTGATTGAGCCAACGCAATGACTAAATATCACCCATAGACAGGAAAATCACATGGAGATTTATTTATTGGAAACTTGGCGAAGAGGAGCCCTTTTTGCTCCCGGCTCTGTAGGGGGCTTAAAATATGAAAATAGAAGTTACTGTTGAGACCCAAATGGTGTCTCAGTATGGAATGCTCCTAATTTGCAAGAAATAGTTATTTTATTACATTAAGGGAAAGGTTAATGAGCTGTGTGCTGAATCCTGATTATTATCATTCCAAACACAACTTATAATTAAATCTGAACTTTTAATTTAACCTGTTCTGTTCAGAAACACAACAGACTTTAGCAGTAATGATTGCATGAATGTATACTATTATCATAAACAAAACGGGCACCCTGAGAGATGTCGTCACCTCTATGGGGTTCACATACATTTTAAGTTAAAGAGAATCTCAGTTTTTCTTGTAGTTGAAGTTACCTTTCCCTCTTCTGCTGCAATATTACCATTTGTTATAAGATCGGCTTTCTGTTTGATTCTAAAACATTGATGGTTGGATTTGTTTTCAGTCCAGTGTCTGAAAATAAGTATAGTGTCCATTGATGGTGAGATAGGCTTAGCTCAAAGTTGGCATTCCACTTCATCCAACAGGAGGTCTGTTGGCTAACCATGCTCTTATCATCTCTCACCTGGACTACTGTAACATCCTCCTCACTGGTATTTCACTAATTCAATTCTCTCCTCTACAATCTATTATGAATTCTGCAGCCAGACTTATCCATCCTTCTCTCCTATAATCGTCTGCTGCGTATATTTGTAGTTCTCTTTATTGGCTTCTGTTTCACATTGGAATCAAATTCAAGCTCCTGTGCTTTGCCTTCAAATCCTTCCACAGTTCTTGTCCCACTTACCTTTCTGACCTGATAGAAAAATACTCCCCCAGCTGCTCTATTTGCTCCTTCAATGACCTACTAATGACTTCCTCACTCATAACCTCATTGCATGCACAGCTTCAAGACTTTTCTAGAGCTGACTGGACTCTCTGAAACTCATTTCCTTGTCCAATTTGGCTTGCTCCTACCTTCTGGGGGCCATAACTTTTTGATCTTTGTGTAGCAACTGCTAGGGTTACCAGCCCATCACTGCTTGCAGGTTGCTCTAGGGAAAACCAGGAAATACATACACTTTATGCCTCGGGTAATCCCATGCCAACTACCAGCGGGCAAATCTCTAACTGTAGGAAGCCAATTGCAGGTCAGGAATAAGTCAGAAGATCATTGAATTCACAGATTGAATGTTCAAAGAAACCTAGATGGTCAGCTGCAGACCAAAAGAAGGTCAAATGCAAGTTAGATGAAGCTTTAAAAAGAAGTCAACTGTGCGTCAGAAGGAGGACATCCTTAGTTCAGAAAGAGGTCAAAAAGGGAATGGAAATGAAGAAATCAAGAAAAAAGGAAATTAATGAAAGAGGGAGATAAGGAAGGGAGAAAAAAGGGTCGGAAAGGGAGACAAAATTTGGAAAATATAAAGATAATTAGACAGAAATAAGTCTCTCCAGGACAGGGGAGAGAAAAGTGAAAAGAGATTGGCAGATGGAGATATGGGGACAAAGGGAATAAAGAAGAGATGGAGAGTGGGAAACGGAGGTTAGGGAGGTGAAAGAAAGAATAGAGGGAAAGTAATATTTTTTTTTAAAAATGAGAATGGATGGGAAGAGGTTACTCCGGGGTTGATATATATTTCCTGGACCTTTTATTTACTATATTTTTTTCTTTTCCTGAATATAATGCATGTAATCTAGCATCCTCTTTTCTTCTGTACAGAAGTGTCATAGGGACAAAAGCAGCCATCATCCCCTGTAATGGCGGGAACTGTCCAAGGTGCTGAAATGTCTTGAAATGGAGCCTGTGAACTGTACACAGAGGAAGATAGTGTCCTCTCTGTGACATCTAAAGAAAAGAGGTTCGCAGATGATTTCAGTAGTCACAGGGGAGCCCGACTGGTTCCTAAGACAGAAAATGTGCCTGACAGTAAATGGCTGCCACTTCAGATGAGCAGAATTCAATTTGAATTTCAATACTGGTCTCTTGCTGAACTGTGTTAAATCATTTCATTCCTCCAGCCACCAAAATTAAATTGTTTCGTCTTCAGAAACAGCCTTCCTGTGCTCCAATATCCTGATTCTTTTCAGCATAGAAAATATCAAAAAGCACCTGGATGTGATGTGGTTTAGAAAAAAAAGATTTGGGGGCATTTCTTTTATTTTTCCTTGCTCCAAAAAAATTAAATATCGAAGAGTAAAAATTAAAAACCCATTTTTATGAATGCTGTAAATCAATAGAGATTTCCTAGGGGATATCTATAAATGAATTTTAATATTTTTGCAAGACTTAGCAAACATTTTTTTGGAGAAATTATCTTTAGGATAAACTGGATTTTTCCTCCTGACAATCAGTAGAGCATTTAACATTGGTTTCCCTTTTTCCTTTATCATTGTTAAAGTGTATCTAAACCCAAACATAAATATTAAATATGTCAGTTTAGTGTATGAGGTCAGTCCATTGAACTTTATCTATAGGCTTTCTTTATGCAATTTTGGCAGCAAGTGCTTTTCTTTTTCAGTAGTAAAGTAACAATGCTCTTTATATGTTCTTATGCAGCAGCAGCATTGCCAGCTAATGCAGAATGCTCTTGATATAGACTATGCTATAAACGTCTGCAGCAAAAGGCAACTGTGTTTTATCTTTAGGAGGACTGCAAAGCAACATAGGTGCTATGAATTGTATTTATATAGCACCAACATAATATGCAGTGCTGTACAGAGACATAGCTCTGCATTAACTGGCCTTTAGAGGGGCTCGGAATTTAATATTTATATATATATATATATATATGTATATATATATCATAATTTGTATATAGATCAATGAATACTGTTTATCTGGCAATATAACATGTCTTAGACACAATGAAACTTCTGTACATTCTATCTATTCTGTACTTCTGTCCTCGTTGGACCATTCTTGGAGAAATAATTTTATAAATGGCCTGGACTTTAAGACCCATTAGGGGTTTTCTGGATGTGGGAGGAAAGCAGAATACATAAAAACCCCACGCAAACACATGGAGGACATACAAAGTCAATGCAGATAGTGTGCTAACCAATATCGTACCATAGCCCTGCAAGTGTCCTAATAATGAATTATGTCTATTTCTTGAAAACTTCATGATAAGACCTGAGATACAGTATTTTCCCAGACCTACGTGGTCTTCTGAGTGACAAATGTGATGACTAGGTGAAGGTGGGTCAGTAGGACCAGATTGCACATTAGGACCAAAGCCGATTGCTACCAGTGTGCTCATCCATGCATCCATAACAGTCCATCGTTTTCTTGGTTTTATGTATATTATATATTTTTTTAGTTCTATAATCCAACATATTTCTGTAACAACTGACAGAGAAAAGTTCTTTACAAATTGTCTTCTTCGTGGAACTCCTGGGAGAGGCTTCACTGAGGTTTTACCCCAGATCTTTTGACAGATGCGTTGTGACATACTTCTAAACTTTTCACATGATAATAAGCTTGCTCAAGTCAACCTCCTTGGCACACAGCTGCCATCCTGGGCACATGGAGCCGGACTTTAACATTGTGCAAATGGACAGTTTTAAAAAAATAAGCTGTCAAATAATATTAACCCAGCTTAGCAGCTCATGCCAAGGCCTATCAGAGTGACAACTGCCCTGGCGCCTAAGCATGCCAGTCACAGAGCTCCAGGGCGATTCTCAGTTGCCACAAGGTGTGAAGGCACTCTACAGCTTCACTAAGCCCGCAAGCCTTTCCAGAGATCCTGTTATTGCTACTGACTTCAATTAGATGTCTGCGTGCAATAAAAAAACCCAACCCTGCTCACTCTACACTTTTCATACTAGTCTCTTTTTTTTAGCTTTAGGGACACATTAAACAAATGTAAAACAAGATAGTTAAAAAGATTGTGTAGAGGATTTATACATGTTTATTACCATTGGATTTTTTTTATATTTTCAGAACAAAAAGAAAATATTAGTCTAGTGAAAAATGCCGTAATGGTATTATGTAGTTTTCTATTTAACCATGGGGGGCGCACTTTTTGATGTAAAAAGTATTGAATAACTTACAGCATGCTTATTTGATCTTCTTGAGGCGGCGGCTCATCACTTCTCAGGTGGGAAAGTAAAAATTTAGGAACCTTTGACAAGTTTTTTTTTTTTTTTTTGTATATTGAGTTTTTGTATTTTTTTAAATCTTTAAAGTTAGTGGAAATTTTTGGATGTGTTCAGGGTCGTATAGTTTTATACTTTCACATCCTCGGTTTTTGTACCATAAAGTTGACAAACTGTTACTGTGCACCTGGGAGCAACAAACCAAACTGAAGATGGCCACCTATGCATGCGCCTATGTCTCTAACAGCAACTGCACAGCCAAAAATAACTTTTTTTCTTTTACAAACAGCACCACAATCTGCTGTAGTCATGTGCAACTGCATGCAAAAAAAAGATTCTCAACCACTGGCATTCACATGAATGGGAGAGAATGGCAGAACACTGTTGCTCACCATGGGTCTAAATAGGCCCTCATGCTAAGTTTCTCCAACGCCCGTGTTGAAACTCCCATTCATTCCTAAGGGCCAGTCCACACTAGAACAGTTTAGCTGAGCTGTTTATAAATGCATTTATTTTTTTGCATAATCCATGATGCCTCACAAATACTCAAAAAATGTTTTTGACATGAATAGGGTCTTTTAAAGAGTTTTTGGGCATTTTTGGGTGTTTTGGTATTCTCCCCAATTCTAACTCTTCTCTGCCACATAGCTTGATTTAAAATGTCTTTAGAAAAGCTTTAAAAGTCATACAAAAGTTGTATAGGCATTTATACCATTTAAAAATAAAGTCAGTGTATATGTCGCCTTAGTGTTTATTGTATTTGTATGTAGTTTCTTTCTTTATTGTCTGTGTAATATATTGTTATTTGCCTGCTGTAACGAAAAGTTTTTATTTGACTTTTTTCATTGTTTTTTATTGCAATAAAAAAACAAAAAACAAAAACAAATAGGATGACTATTGAGGGTCTGTAAAGTTCAGAGCCTTTAAAAACCACTTCTGTATCTTAAACTCAAATTTTGCTGATCCCACTCCAAAACTGTGGAATCCTTTTTTTGGACTTTTCAACACAATCTTCTCTTCCATTAACTTTCATATTAGAGGGAAAAATAATATTAAAACAAATCAATTTTGATTGATTTTAATGTACAATTCTGCTGAGCTGGTAAATCCCAATCCCCTAAACAAATGGCCAATTGGTCCATTGGATGTTGGTGTGCCAACTGCATGCCCAAGGGGTTATATGGCACCCTTTTTCTCCATTTTAATAGACAAAAATGTCTTTTCTATAGGGTATTTATTACAAAATCTCCATACAGGCTCCTGCTTCTTGATGGGGATTGTGAATAATTTTTGAATAAAGATGTCACCAATAATTGGCTTGTTGTTGACCTTGTTGACTTCACTTGTCAAGGGATTGTATAGCACCACTGCAATCCACAATCTCCTAGACATATCAATAGTAAGAGAACAGGTCCTCTTTCATTTATCTTCTAAAAACAAGATGGATTACAACAGCCAGCCACATGAAGAACAAACAATTACTAGACAACTCTGATGCTCACACATCAGATAATCATTGGCCCATAGGAATGGATCTTTCATCTTGGATGAAAATCTGGAATGAGTATAACAGTATAGCAGTCCCCTGACATTATTCATCAATCCACCATGGTGTCCCCATTGGAAAGTTCCCAACATGATGGATTGATGAACCACTGACTGGGAACGACCACGGGTGAATCCTATGGAGCGGTGTTGCTCACTTGTCCTCCACACTCCCCTTCCTATTGAAAAGAATAACTCTGTGTGTACAGCACTCATTCATTCATCTGTCAATGGCAACAACCACAATGGAAACAGACACAAGATCATCTCCAGTGACCAACCTCTGATGTCCATCAGTTGTCTGTTCAAGGCTTCAGATTGTTGTCACCAAATCAAGTGTCCCCATTGGAAGGTTTCCCTACAAATCATTGGCTGCTGGAGACACTTTTTAGTCTTTTTATGTTTTTTTAGGTATGACACCTTTTTCATTACTTTTACACATTTATCTGTGTAATGGATGCAATTGAAATGATATTCAAACCAGCTGGAAATTTTCCTATAGCGACCTGGTAACAAAAGCCTGTTTTCACACACTGCTGATACGGCTATCCCATGCTCCAGATACTAAATACCCTTGTTGTGTCTTTGCACACAGGACAGAAAATCAATGTTGCACACATCTTATATTTACTCGTCCTGGGTGACTGGTGTGCTAGTCATGTGGCCCGCTGACTGCGCGCCCCAGCTTTGATCAGTATTTGCTGTGACATCCCCAGTACAGAGTGTGAGATTTCATTTTGTCTGTGACATCCATCGATTGTGTGACATCCATTTCCTGCTGGGCCAGAACTTGGATGTCAGCGAAAAAATGATCTGAACGTTGATACCTTTACATGGAGCGGATGTATACAGCGCACTGTGTGTCGTGTTTACAGAGGACAGAAAAATTATTTTATATTATATAAAATATTATATATTATATAAAATAAAATAATATAAGATGAGCTATGGAATGCTCAGCTACAGTTTGAAATGTAATAAATTCTAAAATGTGTTTGCCATTCCAAGGTAAGCTGCATCAACACAAGCAATAAAAACAAAAACTGTGAGTCAGGGAACTGAGTATATAGGAGGAAAAATATCTCATTCTATCAAAACCTGAACATTTCATGGTTTACCTGGTCCAAAAAAAAAAGTAAACGTAAAAAAACTACAGAAATAACAAAAAAGTAGCAAAAATAGCTAAGGGGAAAAGGGGAGAAATGAGTTAATTAGGAGTGGCTAAAGTTTGTAAGGCGATAAATAGGAATACACATTTTAAGGTGCAATTGTTTTTGTAGTTTCCCCTATATTTTAGGCTTGCTGATTAAACTTTTGATGATAGCCAAGGTCTAAGTTTTACCCTTAGACTATTAGTCTGTTTTATTAAAGCTCTTCAAGACTATCATTAGTAAACCTAGCTAGATTCAGCAAACCTGAAATGGATTTCCTAAAAATCATTTCCTAATATTTGGCAAATGTTTTCAATCCGGAACCAGATTCAATCCAGGTTTGTTGGATCACCCAGGTTCACCAATGTTAGTCTATCTTCTACAGTCTTGAAAAACTTTGATACATTAGGTCCAATACACAGACTGGCGCTGAAGTTGTGATGCTGTTACCACTTCCTGATAACACTGAACCACTGCCTTGGGGGAGATACTATATGTAGCGTCGACCAATGACAGCCTTTATAGAAAATAAATGTGGGCAGCTGTGAGCGGCTCAGTACCAATCCCTGCCGTCCTCAAATCTGGAAACACTGATTCTTAGAAACCAGTGCTGCATTGTGGGGAATGGTGAGAAATCCTGCTAGGTGTTTGCTGCAGTCCGGGGTTCAGTTTGGTCCTTTTTGGCATTCTACCGTAGGCTCAGCCACCCTCCCAACTGCTCCGATTAAACTGATCTAGAGTAGCTGGGAACTGTTTAGTGTATGTGTTTCCATGCAGCTACTGTTGCAGTGGATTGCACCGTGGTCTTTAAAGCAACAGGTAACTTCAAGCTGCAAAGTTTCAAACTGTACCTCAACTCGCACAACAAAGTGATTGTCAATTACAGCAATAAAGAAATGTTTTTGAATAGGGGTGGCTGGGGGTGGCTTACCATGTGGTTTTTGACTGCAAGTCTTAAAAGGGCCTTGGGGATTGCTTTCCATTTCCTGCCCTGGGAATGCTCCTGTGTGCCATCCCCAGATACTAGAGGTTAAATGAGGGTTTGCCCCTATTTAACCTCCAGTGCCCGGGGATAGCACACTGACAGGAGGATTACTGCGGCTACGTTCATGAATGCAGCCGTGGGAGTCATCCTGTAATGATTTCCTTGATCCTTGGATTTTGGCGAACCGATTTCGTGGACCCATCGGACCCATTCTCAATCATCCCTAGTGCTCTAGGTATGAATAATAACTCCTGAGGAAGCAGACTGAATGTGTGTGGAACGTGTCATGAAATTTTTTTTGTTGAATTTGTCAAAATAAGTTTTGTGTGATTTTGTAATTAAATGAAGATTGCTGGCACTTTAAATTTTTTTACCATTGAATTTGTATTTTATTTGCAGTGTAGTGTAATGCCAGAGAATTACCAAGGCTAATGCACTTCAAAAAAGAGAGGGGTAGGAGACACAGGCTGCAAATGAAGAAACATTGTTCTCACATCTCTGGTAGTCCATATTCTCTACTTTTCTTCTGTCTTGTAAGACTTTTTGGCATTCAGCACTTAGGAGACTGCTAGATAGTGCCCATTGCTACCTGCCATGGTTCTTATGCCACTACTCTTATGCCATTCAGCAGGGACTTAGGTGCCAAAGAATGGAGTCCGGTCTCCAACATTCTGGGAGTTGATGAATTTCAAAAAGTTTTACAGAAGCAAAAAACATAAGGAAGGTTGGGGGCACAGGTTGAAGATAGCTAGGTATAATACCCCTTCTTATGCAGGAATCTGCTTCTGGGTAATTCATTTTAAAATGTATCTAAACCCAAACAATTAAAGCAAACAGTGTTATCATTTTTCAATATATTTCCTCCTTCTGAAGTCAAAATAAATCCAAAATCATATGTTTTTATATTATATGTATATATTATATATTAGGTATATTTTTGTTTGCATTTTGGAAAAATACAAGGATTCAGTAAATAAAAATAGGAAAGGTAGTAGACAATAGACAGGGGCCATTAATGAGGTCAGTATATTACCTCTTCAGTTACAAGGAATTGATACTGAGATTTTTTAAAAGACCTGAAGATGACCTTGGAAGAAAAAACAAGTTCATATCACAAAAAGAGCTGCGTTTGCAACTGCACTGTGTATTTTATTTGGGCATATTTCATAACACCGAGCTTGCTAAGCTCTTTTACAAGCCACAGTTAGTACTAAGCTCCTCTCAAATGTTATGCAAATGTTTGAGTGCTCCCTTGTACAATCGTTCAACGTCTCAGTCTGCAGCAATTGTTTAGAATAGAGAAAGCGTGCCATTATACCCCACAGGTGCACAATTGGCAGTCCTCTAATGCTCTGTGTCATCAGGCTTGCCTTTGTCTATAATCTCCTGTATGTGATCTCACAGTTCACCGTTCGTTAATGTATCACAGCCAAACAGCTGTTCCATTGAGTTTGTTAAATTCCATTCACAACATTAATCAGCTGCCTTTCACCTGGTGGAACTCGGAGAGTAAAAAGGAAAAATTTGAGTCAAATAAGGACACTTCCCGGTGTTGGTAGGCTGCCAGGCAATATAATGGGAACTTGAAAAACCTTATACGTGGCCAATCTGTAACTGCACATCTGCAAAAGTCATTTATAAGTTGGATAACGGAACAATTTTATTTACAGGTATATTTAATATTTTTAATCTTCACCTTGCACTGTGTACAGTGAGTTCATTTTTCATTAGTAGATCTGCTATTTGGATGGATTTCAAAGTGAGGGAAGAACTTATAGGTGTTTCCATACAACCTTTACGATGAAAGCTTTCTTTTGGTTAAATAGCTATATTAAAGTTTGGCCTAGCAGTGACCCAAAATCTGAAGGACTCTATTGTATACTGATTGTATGGGCTCTGATGACCCCAGAGAGGTATACTTAGGCATGCATTGGGTTCTGGACAAGACAGAGGCATTGGGCAATGGCCCAGTTTTCCCCACCCTAAAACCAGTTATCTGGACCCATTCCAACAGCTTGTCAAACCTATGGACCATCCTAAGAGCCCCCTCAAGGCTCTCCTGGGAATCTGCCATCTGCCTGGACATTAGACATCTGCCATACAACAAAGATCATTTCATTAAAGTCCGATGTCAACTATACCCAGTTTCCCAACCCTAAATCAAGCCATGTTGCTTGAGTGATGAACATGTATTTTTATTTATTAGTATATTAACATATTTTATTATGACCATCACAATTTTCATGCTTTTACAAAATAATGTGTACATTCTCTCTCTGAAGATTATAGAGCTTCTAGGGCAATAATCATTCCTAAAACAATTGTAAAGGTAAAACCAATTACTAGAAATGAGCAGTTATGTAGAAACATACTGATAAAGAAAATAAAATAAAATAAAATAAAGAGTGGCTTTTTGAAGGCAACATTCAAAACAAGGTGTTTTTTACAAGGAGTAAAAAAGTAGGCTGGGTAGAACAACCCTTCAGTCTCTTATTCCAGAAACATACTTATATAAGAAGAGAAGAAAATCAAAACCCTGTTCTGCATTAGAAAGAACAACATGTTTCGGAAAAAAGCAAGTATGGACACATCTATATATACAAATATATCTAAATATACATATAGATTTACTACTATGTACTTCACATAGAAACCTTTTTATAATATCACTATATAACTTGAAATTCTTCACATTTATATACAAATCTGTTCCATGGATAGGAGACTATATCAATCAATCTACCAAGTACCATTTGCTAAAAGTAAATTAAATTGGTAAAGGAATTCTATAAGCTTAAAAACCCTGGTGGGCCAAAAGTCTGTTTCCAAATACAATCAATGTTGAACCCTTTCAACTGAAATATGGTGAGGGCTCAAGCTTGTTGACCTTGGAAGATGTATGTCAACTAAAGTAGCCTGCTTTCATATGAACTGGAAGCATGACCTTCCTTCAGGACATGAAATATCATGTCAAATCTATGATGTGGATCTAAAAAAAGATTCAATCAGAAGTCAAAGACTATACAAAGCATAATCTGGAAAAACAATGGGTTTAGAACCAGGAGGACAGTCTACTAAAACAAAGAACTAGTCTTAACAATGGTTATAAAGTATCAACGCAAAATCAGTGGGCATTTCATTTATCATTGAACCTTTATTACTATCAAAACATACATGCAAGGATCAGTGTAAAGGAATACACATTGGGTAATTATTTTAAATGTCCAACCACACCAAAATGTTGTTTTCAACAACATTCATCCTTTCCTTAGGTTTTCAACTTCAGTAAACCATTTGGCTTCAAAAACAAAGTCCATTTGAGACAAATGCTTCAAGAGAAAGTTATTTGTAGCTGTTAAAATTAAAATAAATTGGCGATGCCACTTACAAAAGGGGACAATGCTTCATATATGGTGGGAGTGTCCGCTTATATATCGATTGTGGGACACGATTTTTCAGGTGTATAATGACTGCACTGGGTCCACCATAACCAATACTCCCAATGTAGCTCTTTTATCCATGGTTCCGGGTTCGCTCAAAACCATCAAAGGCGGGGTCCTACGTCATTTTCTTACGGCAGCAAGGGCCACTATTCCGAGATTGTGGAAGCAATCTGCCACTCCTTCTATGGCCTATTGGGTCTCCGAACTTGAAAAAATCCACCATATGGAGATGTTGGTCGCGGAGGATGATGATATATTGGAACAATTTAGAATTACCTGGTCCATCTGGGATTGGTTTAAAGACTCTCCCCAATTCCATAGATATTTTATTTAGTTTCCAGGCTTACAGGCTGGAACGCAACCCCCGGTATTGAGGATTAACATATATCTCTTTTATTTTTGTATCGATCGGCTTTCCCCTTTCCTCCCCCCTCCCATCCCCCCTCTTCTCCCCTGGGCTGCTTCATTATATGTGTCTGTCCTTGCTTTTATTTTTTTTGTTGTTTAAGAATATTGGTTTCCACCTTGTGCCATACGCATCCGCTAGCAGATACGTAGCTGTTTTTGTACAGGTTTCATATGTGTTATCTGATCCCCTTAGAACTGTTATGTTTTTTGTCACATTTTATGGGTATATGCAGCTTCCTGGTACTATATATCTGTTCATATGAAGCCTACACTGTTAAGTTGGATTTGATATATGTGTTGTATATTCGATTTTATTTTTGTTATGTTTACCTGTTATTTTTTTTTTCTCTGAAAACTCAATAAAACTGATTGAAACAAAAATAAAATAAAAACTATGTAAAGTTTAATGCTGTATAAGCTAAGTCTCTCAAACTTATTTTTGATGACAGCTGGGACATGAGGTCAAGGATACAAAGTATTGTTTATTAGAAATATTGATTGTTTTGTGGTTTTTGACTGTATGCTTTGCAAATATCTTACTAAAGAGATACATTTGGCTGTAGTACAGTGTGCACAAGGGAGTATTGCCATCAGTAAATGCTTAAAATGAAGGTTGACATGACCATGAGTACACAAATGTGTGTCGAGATATAAAGCCTATAGAGATTATTTCTGTATGAGCTCTTGTGGTTTTGTGTGATAATCTTTGTGTCTGAAAGCTATCAGCTCTATAGAAGGCTCTATATCTGATTCACATAAGTATTCAAAATAAGCACACACAAACTGCCTGACCTTGATGGAAAAAAGGTAAAGCGTCCATTTTAATACCACTACATAGGAAACTAACAATCTAAAAAAAAAGTAAAATTAAAAATGGCGTGTTTGTAGATGTTACAAGGATGGAGACTCTACCACTAACCAACCCAACACATGATACAACTGTCTATATGACCTCCAAAGACCAGGGGAACCTTAATAGAGACATTATCACCAACCCAACGTATGCCACAACTGTCTACCTGACTTCCAAAGACCAGGAACACCTCAACAGAGTTAGGATCACCAACAAAACACATGGAACAACTGTCTACCTGACTTGTAAAGACCTGGTAAATCTCAAAAGTGAAAGGATCACCAACCCAACACATAGAACAGCTGTCTACGTGACCTTTAATGACCTGGAAAACCTCAACAGAGTTAGGATCACCAAGGGGAACATCAAAAGTGACAGAATCACCAACCCAACACATGGGACTACTATTTACCTGACCTCTTAGGAACAGGGGAATCTCAATGGAGACAGGATCACCAACCCAGCACCTGGGACAACTGTCTACTGGACATCCTAACCCCCCTGGCGGTATTCCCAATGGTGTCACTGGGTTAATTTTATGTACCAAAAACGGAACCCCGAACCACACTCAAGTTAGCATTCTAAAGATCCTACCTGCTCCCCTGCGGCATCCTCCAGCGATGCCTGGCCGGCTTGTGTGTCCCCTGGCATCGCATCCCCAGTGTGATCGATGAAATGCATAAAGCTTTGGTACGCTAGGGAGGCTTGGCCTGGCTGGAAATTTAAATTTAGATTATATTGTAATCTGCTTTTAACAAATTGAGAACTGCAAAAAAATGATAAAAAATAAATCCAAATAATAAATATTTATTTAATACTAATTTACCAATAATATTTCACCCTTGTTTGGACAGAATTCAGTGTGATTTGATTAAATGATTAAATTTATTGTTATTATATTATTTTAGTTTTTTTATCATTTTTATTTATAATTATTTATTATTTTATGATTTGTGTTTCAAACTTTATCTTACCCGGGAGTTATTCCCAACAATTACGGGCCTGCAATATTAAACAACAAATTTTCATGCAATGTACAATGTACCGCTTTTGACTTAAAAAATACTTACATAATCAAACCGCCAGGGAGGTTAACACATGAGGAACATCAATGGAGACAGGATCACCAACAGACAGGACAGCTGTCTACCTGATCTCTAAAGACCAGGGGGACCTCAATGGAGACAGAATTAATAACCCAACACATGGAACAACTGCCGCTATCTGACTTCTAAAAACTTTGTGCCTTGACTTTTAATGATCTTATAGCTACTCTGACAAATAGAAACTGACCATGACTGGAGAGTGGTACCACTTTACTTTACCACTTGTACTTGCAAACTGTTTTGAATTTTAGGTTAAGTTAACTCCTGGTTTTATGTCTTCTCCTAACACATCTATGGATCTGCTTGCAATAAATGAAAGCCCCTTTTTTAATCTCCTATCAACTCACCATTCAAGAACCCCTATATAGGCTCCATGTCCCACTATTTTTTTTCTTTGTTTTGCATGTGTGCACAGTGGTCCTTTGTGCTGCCATCACAGGGTATTAAAAACCTTGCTACAGTACAGGAAAAACACAATAATATTTATTAGTGTGTAAACAGAATACCCGCAATAAAGTAATACATTTAAAAAAGGCTCAATTTGACTTAAAGCATGGGGAAAGCTCTTTATGATACTGTAAATGGTATAATATGAAATGATATGATAAAATACAGATGCTGTTTCTCACAATATAAAATCTTCCTGTACAAATCAGGCTGTTACATTTTTTATGCCAGAGAGTGGTGGTGAACAGTGGTGTCTGCTTGCAGTGGTCTGAAATGTTATAACTCTTAAAAACTAAAATGACAGATCTGAACTATATCATTTATGACTTAATTAGTTAAAATACTGAAAGGCATTCCAAAATGTCATTTTTATACATACATAGATTACTGTCAGCAGGTTAGAAAGTCAAAGGTCCTTAAAGTTTATGCCAAAACTTTTTTATTTTTTGATAAAGCAAGGAATGGCATTTTCTTTCTTGCTCCTGTTGAGAAGATTTCTCATATATACAATAAGAAGTGGAAAAATCTCCAAAATAAGGGAAATCTATCTCTACAGACACCTGTCACTGGAAAACCTGCCTTATCAGACATTTTACCTTCATTTCTTGTTCTGGTGACAACTGTAATGTTTTGAATTTTATATCACTTACAAGGACAATGGCCCCTACATAGAGAAGAAGTATCTATCCAGTGGTGGCAAAACCAAAAATCAATACACTCTTATTATCAGTGTGTTGTAAATTGGAAATATTTCCCACTCTTTATTTGCTTTAAGCATAACCAGATTTCTTTGTGTTTTTTTCAACATCACATTGAATTTTCACCAAGTGAGTGAAACTATTAGAATAGGTCTAACTGTAAAAAGGGAATATCATATTGACCACATATTCTCCAATGGACTATCTTCAAGGTTATTGTCTTATAATGGCAGGGGTTGATTCTTTACCAGACCATGTTTGGTGAAGGTCAGATTGTCTGCTTTATAAATAGAACCTAAAAAGTGAAAATGTGCTATCTTATAGAGAACGTAAAGTGAACCCAAACAGTGAGCCCGAAAGAGCTACTTTTTGTCTAACATTTAGCCTGAAAATAGAAGTGCATTTCCTGTGGCTAGACACTTTTGCGACTTTAGCCCGATATCTGAATATCTGTAGTGTGAGATCATTTAAAACTGTCTCTGACTACTAGTCTTGCCAGGTTCCTTGCTGTAGTGAAGGCTGTATATGTGTACCTGCAATACAGGAATCTCCCTGATTTTTGTTTCATCGACACCCATGCTTAAGTCTTCATAATTGTATGCCTGCATGTGAGAAGCATTGCTGTCTCTTCACTACTAGTCTTACCAGGTTTGAAGTGAGAATTAGTGAGGTAACTGCTGCAACATCTGTGCATTGTTCTTGCTGGACAGAAAGCTATATTGGTACTTTGTAGTGCAATAACATACTTGTTTCTGCTTCACCCATTTCCATGCCTTGGGCAAAGTTATGTATCTGCAAGATGAGTTTATGCAAAGCACTGCTAGTCTTATTGGATCAGATTAGTTGATCTCTCTTTTGTACTGCTCATTGTTCTCCTTGCTGGAGAGAAAGCTGTACTTAAAAATCTGCAGAACAAGTGTCTCACTGCTTCTTTCTCATTTTTTGTGCATCTGTGCTTACACCACCTCTACTGCTCCTTTTTGATCATCCCACCAGTCAGATTTATCTGAGTGGGTTTTCTTTTTGAACCAAGATGGTGACCTTCAAACAGATAAATACAGAACAAAGCATGGTAAGATAGTAAATGGGTAAAATTGTGTGCAATAAGCATTTCTAGTAAATAGTGTTTTATCCTCTGCATAGCTTCAACAGTATATTTGTCACAGATCCCTGCAGGACTAGGGCAACTGTGCCTTCTTCATTGTCATTTACCTTACACTTCTCTGCAGCCAGCAGCATCTCTGCCCAGGAAACTTACAAAGAACCATGTGACTCCCGCCAAACTGCCCCTTTACCCCAGAGTACCAGGATCTTCCTCAGGCACACTCCATCTGCTGGTAGAAGTGTAAATGATTCTTAACTGCTTAGCATCTTAGCCCCCTGAGCTCTAGCAATCCCTCTGTTTGTTGCTTCAGTTACCCTCTTGTCACATGGTCTCCCCTTGTCACATGATTTCCCTAAATTAAGGAAGTGACAGACAACAGGATAATTCCTGAACAAGGAGTTTTTCATGTCTCTGCTTCCAAGGCCATGTTTGCGTTTCCTGATTCTGATCTTTTGGAACACCAACCCCAACTTTGTCCTGACCAACCCCAACTTTGTCTTGATTGCTACCTGACCTGACTTTGGCCTGTCCAACTATGCTCCTGCCAACTGCTCTTGTACTGTTTATAGAACCTGCCCAGTCAGCAGTCACCAGTTCCTGCTTGTACGGGGGCTACAGCCTCCTAAAGACCATCACCCCTTGTGAGGTGAACTGTGAAGCCGAGGCCTGGTACCTTAGACTCTGCAACCCGTTTATGTCCTTGCCAAGAAGACTGTTGACACTAAGGGTCCACCACCTGCCTGTGATTTATGTGACAATGTGACAATAATTCTATTTTTTTGGATCATTGTGAAGCAAGAAGACAGAGGGTAAACCAAAGACAGCAGATCCATTTTTTATTATTAATACTTTCTCAAACTCCTATAATTTAGGGTACAGACCCTAGGCAGGCACGATGACTTACCAACAGGAGATGCCCATGATGGCCTGAACACTGAATAATGAATGGGTGTCACTCAGCATGTAAGAGGACTTAGGAAACGTATGCAAAACACAGATACTTTTAAAAAATATCTGAATGTTTCCAAACTTACACACTATGACCAATACATATCTCAATAAATGAACCATGCATATATTTGTATTATTCCTTTTGTACTTTATATTTTTTTTTTTTTTTACCCACAGACATTATCATGTATAGAACATAATTAGAGCTAGTTCTTTGAAAATGTTTACAAAATTCTATGGGGAACAGAGAATAAAACAAGTCCACTACACCAACATGCTATGTGTATACTTCTGTGTTCAACTTATCAACTTGATCCTTGACAGTATGTCAATAGTGGACTTTAATAGACAGGCCGCTCCAAATTGAAGGAATCAATTGTTTGATTAAATACCTTTTAAGGATAATTAGCGAGCCGCGGTCACAAAGTCTCAGCCCTTTCATGTTCTCATGAATATCGCTTAGCCGATAGGTCAACAGCTGAGGCGTCAAAGGGAAGAGCGAGAAGGAATGGAATCCGTCAATGTTCCAGCAGCCCAAGAGATGTTCAAAACAAACTTTTAAAAATCACAAGGTTTGTTGCTTTAGAAGTAAGAGTGACCATCAATAAGAAGAGTCAATAAAAGATTATCTCACACAAATATAAAGATCCCCAGGATAAAGAATCTTGGGGGAATATGTGAAATAATGAAATTTGTGAAAAAATAGTACTGCAAGTTGTGAAAATGACTAAAAAATGATAAAAATAATAACAATAGTAATAATGATAATATAAATAATTGGAATAATAATGCAATGGCTTTATACCATGATAATAATGATACCAACAATTGACTCATTGATGCAGGATTCAAATCAATAAGCCTAACGCAAACCTTAATTGTCAAAAAGCAGACACCTATTGGATCCTAAGTACTTAACCAACATTGCAAAAAAAATCCTGGAGTATCCAATAACCACTTGAGAAATGACTAAATCTGATAAGTGGCCAGCAGCATCTAATATTCTTCTTCTACTATCACACCTATCTTCCTTCACAGCATTCATGAGTCATATTATTAGGATTGGAGTCGATGATTCTGACATCTCCATATATGACAAGCCAAAATTCCCCTTCCCAAAGACATTTGCTGAATGCATCTCAAGTGCTTCAACAATGTGCCAATAGTTTGCCACATGCATGGCATAATGGAAATGTAAGAACTCATAGCTTGTCCGGGACACTGATCTGAACAATTTAGATGTACCTGGCTTTATAAATAACAATAGGGACAATGGTCCAAATTTAATATTGTTCTCTAAGATGAGAGAAGATAAACTACCATGATTGAACCCAGGTGATCTAGCAAACTTTTGAACTTTTAATCTTTTTCTTAAAACCCATTTTCTATTAGTTAGCATATATTTTCAATCCTAGAGCAGATCTGTCCCAGATTTACTATCGTTTCCATTTTTGGAGAGCTTTAATAAATCAGGCCCAATAAGTTGACTATTTATCTCAAGCGGGCAATCGTTCCACACCAATTTTACAGTTTTAGGTCTCTCTATCCAATATTTGGTGTGTGGTGCATAGCCTGGAAAATGACTTGTTATAAACCTGTCAATTCTACTCTGTTTTCCCAAGTAAAGAACAACCTACCAACCTATTTTTTTCTATACTAATAAATATCCTGACTAGTGTTGGTCGAATATATCACTATTCGATTCAACAGCTATTTGATTGAATAGTTAGAAATTCTCCGGGTGATCAAATGCCAAATTCGAACACTATTAAAGTCAATGGTGTGAGAATTCGGGGTCTTTTAAGGGCAATCTGATTGCTCTTGCAGATCTTTACTAGTTGTATGTGTTCTTGGATAGAGTTTATCTATCCAAGAACACATAGTACAGCGCTGCAGTAGCAATCGATGTTGCTGCGCTGTGCTACTACTATGTTTTCTTGGATAGAGTTTCTCTATCTAAGAATACAGGGCACTACAGGTGATGAAGGGGGACATGTCCCCATTCATCACCTGTAGTGCCCGGACATTGTAGTGGAACTGTAGAGGTCTGCAGTTCAGTTTCCCACGTGATGTCACAATGGAGCTGAACTGCACATTACCTCTGCAGTTCCACTACGATCTCCGGGCACTATAGGTGATGAATCACAGCCGGGGGAATTATAATGTCATTGTGGGAAAATCTGTAAAAAAAAAAAAGTTAGTTAAAAAACACAAACATCCAATAAATTACTTTAAAAATATTGTTTATTTTTAACACATTTTTTACATTTTTTTTCTCACATTTTTACTGTCGAATCCCGTGTTTTCTAGGTCGGGTCTATCCGAATTCAAACAGCCATATTCGGGTCAAATATAAGGTCAGCCCGAATTCGAACACCAACACTAATCCTGACAACCAACTCGCTGCACATTTTAACTTCTGTTTTTTCATACACGTTAGACTTGCCATGTCGCATCACACGCTCCTTTTAGAATATGATGGGGATCTTTTATTTTTCCATAATACCATTCTTCCCCAATCATTTTCTCTCATGTCCTTATACAATTTGTGCATGTCATGATTAATGTTGGCCGTCATATTACTTAGATGTAAGTCAGTTTCCTTAGATGTAATGAAGGCAATTACCAAAAAAAGCTGAACTCCGGGCTGAGATTCGAACTTGGGACCTAGAGCTGCAAAGGCTGGAGTGCTAAACTCTGAGCATAATTAAATTTAGAAAATAGGAAATGAAAAGATACACTTACAATTTGCACACAAATGTGTGTGTGTATATCACAACCTTGCATTGCACACATCACTGCACATGCCTCTATATAATAATAAAAGCCTGCAGCTAACCTCTTTCACCAGGGTTATACACTAATATGCTAATACCAATGTTATTAAGTCATGTGTGACTATTACCATGTCATAATTATTGCTCTAATGGTTTGCTGGCTGATACATCAACTAATAGGGTCATTTATATTTTTACACTAAAATAATTGCTTTATATGTTAAAATAGATGCTTTCAGCTAGTGCGCGAGAGCAAATAGGGGAAAATGCAACTTTTATTTATTTACTGTTGTATTTAAAGAAAGAAACAAAAACTTTAAAGTTCTATATAATATATTTAAAACATTTCTAAAGCCTTCTGTTTTGCAGGATTTAATATCGGGCCACCTAGGAATAAAGTAGGGAATGAGGAAAGGTGGTATAGAAAGTAGAAGACACAGGAGAGGACTAGACTAGATATGGTGGATTGGTAGTTCTAAGAGTAGGTACATATCCATTCAGACATTGACCAAAGCATGCAGCCAATGAATCTAAACTCCCATTCTGTTTTCTAGTTCAATAATTCACAAAGGCTCACATAGATGAGTATGGTTGGATGAGGTTCCCAGCCATGGAGCCTACACCGCAACAGGGGCAATTACAGGCAAGTCAGTGATACTTTCACCAAACATTTGCAGAAGTGAATCAATCACTCTTGCCTAAAGTTGAAACATTTGTGACCAGTCCGGGCTTTATTGCAGAAAAGGAAAGGTAATGTCCCTTCTCCAAAAGGAATTCTTACCCGCTGATTGCTCTGTGCAGCTGTCAAAATCCAAGGTACCCAGCAATCCCGGATTCCTCTGCACTACTGAATCAACTCCCACATACCTCCGCATGGGTAAAGACATTCTGGCCTGGCCAATAGAGATGGCCAAAGACCATAACTAGGAGGAAAGGATGAAAGGAGATGGTGGCACCCTGAAACAGTATGGAGGCAGGTGAGTATAGCAGGATCTAGTAGAAATGTGCTTCTCTCTGCACTTGCGGATACATAAATTGGAGCCACCTCTATAGCAGGAATTAATTTCGCTTTTTAGCAAATGCACCTTGCAGATTCATCTGCTGAGAATGTTTCATATAGGTCAGATTCATTGGTTTGATAATAATTCCTTAAAGCAGAACAAAACTCATCTCTACCTGTTTCCTTGTTGACTTTGTCTGGTTTTCTTCTGGGCTTGGGTCCAACTTCCAATGTATTTCTTTACATTGGGGATATTTCTGTCACAGTGCTTTAGGGCGGAATGGTGGACCCTCAGTGTCACCAGCCCAGTTGGCAGAGACGTGCATGGGACACAGAGTCTAAGCAACAACTCAGTCTTCTCTAGAGGCTCTAGAGTCGAGGATGTTGCTTTACATTGGTGCTGTGGGCAGTTGCCAGGTTGCAACCGCCGTGCACACAAAGGCTGGTGACAGCTAACAGATAGCAGCAAAGCCTGGTGCACGAATGTGAGACAGGAGCGTAGTCAGACAAGCCAAAGGTCAGGGCAGGCGGCAGACAGTAGTAGTCGATAATAGTCAAAGGTCAGGGCAAACGGTGATCAGGAGTAGACAACGGTCAAAGCGCGGGTCGGTACACAGGAGAATGAGCAGCAGGAAAAACAGACCGAAACAACCAGTCAAGAATAACTCCTTGTTTGGGCAACTTCCTGTTGCCAGTCACTTCTTTTTATAGGGGAGGTCATGGGGCCAATGAGAATCACATGACCAGCAGGTAAGAGAACCCACTAAAGGGCGGAGTGCTGGATTACTGAACAGGGCGGCTGCCACTGCTGGCTGCAGAGGAATCTGAAGTGGGTATCACAGACAAAGGCACAGATCCCCTGGTCACTGAGAGCCATTTCAGACCCACGGTGGTCCGTAGAATTCTTTCACAGGCTCCACTGCAAAGGGGAGAAGGCAGGGACCATTTTTGCATGTGGATACATGCAGACATGGCAGATCATGGCTCAGTTCCCAAAGCTCTAAGTCGCTCTACCTCCTGCATTGAAATTTAGTAGAAAGACAGATCCACCATTCTGGCCGTGTATAACAGAACAGTTACCAGATTCCTTTAGCTGCTTTTCTTTAACGTAAAAAAAAAAATGATGATTGATCACTTCTTTTTAACTGGCAAGTTTTAGCTTGACTTTGTGATAAATCGTCAAAGTAGATAATTCTATGTAAGTTCCTGACCTAACACATTCTTATTCCCTGTTAAATTTTTGAACATGCAAATTAAAAGTCTCATCTTCCTCTCCTTCAGCATAATGAAGAACTGTTATTTTTTATTAGCGTTCTCACAGACTTCACTTAAGTGCCTCTGAGGTCAATTTTCGCAAGTTTTTCTCAATTTTCTATGACTAGCTAGCAAGAAAAAAAATATGAAGTCATGGAAATCAATAGTCACAAGCTGATAAACTAGGAAAATAACTCTGGTGTCAGCAGTGCGCATCGAGAGATCTCCCTGCTTTAAATTTACAGCTTTAAAATATAGTCTAGTGTCACACAGCTCCCCAAAGTGGCCAGGACAGTGCGGGTAATTAGGGTACTGCAAACCTCAGTCACGCTCGTTACAACCGTTGGCATCTTTTAAAGTTGGAAGCCGAGGAGAGTCAATTTGACTGCATCTATTCTGGGAATGAAGGAGCTCAGTAAGAAAGGCCTCACTTGGGGCTCTTTATCTTTCCGAAACTTGCAAAGCCTATCATTTTTGGAAGAACAAAGCCAAGCACTAAAAAGAAGATTTATTAAATAATGGGTTTCATATGAGTGATATGGTAAATCCAGCTATAAAAGTATTTAGTGACACCGGAAAGATCAGAGGAAAAACTAAAAGCCAATGGTGCAAAATCTGAAAGTCGCTCAGTCGTATGTTATGTCATCTTTCCCTTTTCATTTCCTTTCTTTATCTATCCTTTTTTTTCATTTCCTTGAGATACTGACCTGGGGCAATCTTGCAGGTCATGGAACATTCACGCAGGTCAGTAAAGTCAGAGTGAAATCAGAGCTTTTTATCTGCATGGTTCTTTCAATTTACTTAAAAATAAGTTTTAGTTACCTCCAGTGTCTGAGCACAAGGGTCATATAAAAAACAGCATACTGCATCCACCAACCTGCATAACATTCATCTTTTATTCTTTATTTTAAATATTCTGTGATAAATGAATTGAAAATAACATGAGCAGATATCAAGTTATTAGGAATAAAGCAGAGATTCACTGGGGTGCTCATCGACGTTCCAGACCAGGAACATATACAGGGGATAGCAATAGACGGACGTGCCTGGGTTGGGTACCCCATAGGCTCAGCAGACATTCTTTAGAGTCTGCAGAACCTCTTCAACTATCAAAGGTGGAAATGGCATAGTTGTCCAGGACTGTACCATTGATCAGCCTAATTCCTCGTTCAGAAAGTGGCTGGCAAGGTAGCAATCAATTTAAAGTTTTTTCCTTTGGAAGTTCCACTTTAGCTTTCAAACAGCTAAAGTTATCTGTGAATGCAGAAATCTAAACCTTATCCCTATAAAGGCAATCCGTCCCATTGACAGCCTGTCAACATCAACTGGTTGGATTGGCTGAGCTGTGTTGATCACACAATAAGTGCCAAAAGGATGGAATAAAGCCACTGGTTTGAAAGTTGGGCATCAGGGGTCTATGGAGCCCTGTGTCTTAGCATTCTGCAAAAAAATATACAAAACTTACCAGTACTTAGATACACAGTTTACCAGTACTTGTTTTCTTTTTTAGTCTAAAAATATTTTCTGCATATGCATAAAAATACCAGAAATACTTCTTGCCAGAAATTCAGTATTCTTAAAACTTGTTGCAAACTAATGTGCAATAAACTAGCGTATATCAAAAAATACTATTGGATTTTTCAGATTATAGTTGTGAGAACCCACTTCTTATTTTATAACTCCCAAACCAAAAGAAAATGCTTAGCTGACAACACTGTTCCATAAAGTGTAGTGAATGAGCTCTATCACGGCAGGGCAGGAATTGTGTTACTGAAAAATTCACCCAAAAAAGATGCAAATCTAAGTACAGGTCAGCTGGAATATATCACATTTTTATTTTTACATCTAGATACACTTTAAATAGAACTCATTGATCTTTCTGAATATAGCATGGTCAAAGTGTTTACTATATATCTTTTTATAATTGTAGTAACTTGTTTCTGATATTTGTAGGTAAAATGTCTTCTGTTGGTTTATGAACTCTTTGCTGTCAAGGTTGGTGGCTGGCTCTAGGGAATGGCAATAGATAAATCTTTGGATATAGCCACAAATGTACCCTCATTTTCATTAGGTTTTACCCTTCTGCCATCCAAAATCAAAGCTTATCTCTGGCAGCCCAAGTTTTCATTACTAGTCTCTCACCACTCATCCCAATCACCAGGCAAGAAATTAGGGATGAGCGAGAAGGCTTCTGCCAATCTCGCAAAAATTTCCTCGAACTTCCACTGGGTCAGCGAAATTTCGGTGAACCGATTTGAATCGGAAGTTCAAAGGAAATTGCAGGATGATTCCCATGCCTGCCTTTATTCATGAGCACAGCCGTGGGAATCCTCCTGTCAGTGTGCGATCCCTGGGCACTGGAAGTTAAATGAGGACAAGGCTCCCCATTCATGATACTTGACCTGTCATCAGGGTTTACCTTTCCTCAGCCAATCAGAGAGCACGAGAGGTGATGAATGGGGAGCTTTGTCCTCATTTAACCTTTAGTGCCCATAGATCCCACACTGACAGGCGGATTCCCATGGCTGTGCTCATGAATGAATGCAGCCATGAGAATTGTTACAGGATCTTGCAACTAGGAAGGTTTAATAGACCCATCAGCCATGAGCAGGAAAGGGTTGAACTCAGGAAACAATCTGCTCATTGGCTGCAGCACGTACTCCCTTTCAGCTGTGCACAGCCTCAGTTTCTGTGCAGGGGATGCTGAGAAAGGTGGAAACTTCATGACTAAAGGGAAACTGGAGATGCTGCAGGTTGTGAGTGGTAACAACATTCTTAAATCTCCTCTCTTCAATTCCTTCAAGAATTAACATTACTGCCTATCATTGCAGAGGCAAAAGGGTTCCTTTATCAGGTCTCTGGGTAACATGGATGCATCCTATTGGCTATACAGCAGTGTGGCCCTTCCATTTTCCAGAAAACTGCACGGGTAGGATGATATCACCATGTGGGAACAAGATGGCGAGCACTTTGTTGTATTACCCATTTCCCCTACATAATGGGACTGATTTATTAAAGCTCCCCAAAACTGGAGGATATAGACTACCATGGGAGAACCAAGAATCTAGCAAGCCTAGATCTGGTCCAATTGAAAATATTTGCCAACGTATATTGTTTTTGCAGGTTTGCTGGAGCATCCAGGTTCTCCCATCTTCTCCAGTCTTGGAGAAATATACCAAATCAGGCCCAAAAAGTGGGACATGTGACAAATTATTTAGGCCATCAAAATAATGGGTAGAAGTAAAATAAAAGTGGACCCAGAAATGGGTTCTATGATTAAAAAAATGTTTAGTTTTGCTTTAAGTAAGCCCCTTATTTGTCTTTTCTCACTCGGAAAATAACTCCACCAATTAGGCAAACCTCAAAGTCTTTCTTGATAATCTGACAATGCCAGTTTATTACCTTCATGCATTTAATAAGAACATTTGTTGCGAGAAAATGAGTTTTTATATCCTTTTACTAATCACAGCGTGCACCATTTATTTATTTAGCATAATGCAAAATTAAAAGGCTAAATTATATTTCCAAGTTTAGTTTACTAAGCAGTAAATAACTTTGCGCGTCCTCGTGTTTAGTTCCGTCTAGCGGAAATTAGTGGAAAATGACTTTCAGGTGAAATGGAAATTGATGAGTTTTTAATATGTAAAATGCCAATTAATTTTAGAAATAGCTTCTTCTAAAGTCAAAATTGCAGTAAGTAGTTTGTAATGTGCAGCGGAGGAAACTTTATATTATTTCAGGTGAGATATTGCCACAGAAACCTCCTCTGCCCCCCAGTGGCTGTATTAGAGTTGCACCCCACTTTACGCTACTCTTTAAAGATAAGCAGCTGGTAAAAAACATTATTCATAAATATGCTAAAGAGAACTTTACATAGCAATGTCTGAGATTTTTAATTTGCTATCTTTATTGAGCAAGCACTGCTTGAGCAAACAGTCATAAGCTAGATCTTGCCTGATCCCTGATAGGTTGCAGTGTTCAGATCTGCCAGTAAACCAATAAAAAGTGTCCCTCTGCTCCTAAAAGAAAAACTCGAAACTGGTTTACCTACCAAACAATTCATGTCTGTACATCCAGTCCCAAGACCTAGACAGCTTGTCCCTTTCTACCAGGTAAAAAGATTCTGTGCTGCAGTTGAGCAAAACTTGAACATCCTATCATCATACTTCTTGCACACCTGAGTGGCTCCTTGTGCTTCATTTGCTGTCCCAATTTGAGCTCTGCCATTCAATGACTTCAAGAAATAATACAAATAAATTAAATTTAGGCACGTACAATGTTTATATTAAAAAGGTTTGTAACTTGGCTGCATTCATTTTAATTTTTTATATTTTCAAGGAGTTCAGATTAACTACCAAAGTGTGAATCAAGCGTCAATGACAATATTCTTAAATGAACTGAGCTATTGCAACTCCTGCAACCTGACAGCTCAGTACCTTATGAAGTTATAGCCAGCCGAGACTTATGACTTAAATGGCGCCCAGTATTGGCTTTGCAGATTAGATTTAAAGGTCCACCCTCCGCGGCAAGGTGAGTTACATCTTTAGCACAAGCACTGCGCTGTCAGAGTGCTTACACCTATAACTCAGCAGAATAAAGTTTATCTTGATATCCCGACATTAATAAGCAGCACACAAATCACGCAGCTCGTAAGTACCGTTTTCTGGAGTCATAATTCACCTCCACCTCTACTACACACTCTTTTGCTTCCCTAAATCCTCTCTCTCGGCCCCTAATAGGCTTGTTTCTCAGGGAGGGACATGATATGGAGCACCTCTGGGACTCCACGTGGAATCTTAACGTTATTGCTTTATAGGAGCTGCCAGAGAAGCTGGCAGACAGAACAAATTACCGGCAAACAATGGGAAAAAAACTGGACTGACCTGGCAAGCATGCCACACAATTCCACAGGCAGTTTATGTGCTTGGGATGGTGTTTTTAGCCTTTGGGGATTACATGTCTGCATGCAGCTGCCAAAGCGTTTTTATTACGTAATATTTTAAACAACTGATATGATTTTTTTTTATTTCCCCTTTAACTTCAGTGTAGATAGAAATCCATATGCAGTTTCAGCAAATTACATCATTGTCCTTGTTGAATTCGCATTGAATAGCTTTCCAAAAATCAAGCTTTGTGGACTGATTACCAATAAATGAAAATTGTAACTCAGCTTGACATTGGAGTGGTTTTATCTCAACTTGGGTTCACACCCAACCTTAGGTGCTTGATCTTGGCTGGTGGATTTGTAATGGTGGTTTCAAAGGACGGCACTGGCCCTAATAAATACCAACCAGTCAGTAGGATGCCCACCATTTAGGATGGTCACTGGAAAGTGTTGACTTGCTAATGTATATAGGGAGCAGAATTCCATTGGCTGGTGGGTGTTAGAATTATGGTGGTGTAATTGAATCATGCTTACCAGTATGAATTCACAAATCTTAAGGAATGTTTGCCAAACCTTTGGCAAACCCATCCCAGATGAGGCAACATATTGTTACTCAACGATTCAAATAAAGGGTATGTTAGAAAAGGCATCTACAGTGGTTATATTAATCATGATCCAAACTTTTTATTCTATCTTCAACTTTTGATTACTTTTGAATACTATAATATTTAGGTGTGGGTGCAGGGGCAGCTTTAGGATTGGAAAGCAATCTTAGTTCACTGGGCAATAGCATACAGCAATATAATGATAAACAAGGCATAGTAATGTAATGGGAAAAATGCAGGTGAATGGAGCCTACAAACAATACTAATTCAATTTGTCAAAATTTTAACCTCAAAGCAAAAAATGTTGGGGATCTTGAATTGGATGGTTGCGTAGTAATGGAGAAGGCTTTTTGTCATAGACCTTGCTCCAGGAAGGAGCTGTGGTCAAAGCCTACATAGATGGAACATTCATCAATATAAGCTCTCATGATAGCATTTAAGATTTTCACAGAATGTAAGATCTTTGGTGTCTTAGCCATATTGATAGTTTCAGAAGCCAAGTCTGGTTCCAAAATCTTTCTTTTCAGAGTCTTCTGGTGAGTTTAGTGATGTCTCAATTTCTTGATCTTCTCCTCCTGTAGTCAAAGAGGTGGTCCTTCTGCCTCACATACTGACTTGTAAGTTGCCATTTAGTATTCTGAGCCCAGGAAAAAGTGATAATGTCCTTAAACCAGACGGTGACTAGAACATTGTATTACTTGTCACCTCTACATAAAGACTACTAAAATGCCAGTATAGGGTCAGAGGATCAGAGGAAGTGGGTTTACTGGCCCTATTTACTCTGATGGCATCTAGTGTCTGAAAGTGACAACTCTGGATAAAAGTTAACTACAAGGTCTGTCTAATAAATAAGGATAGCATGGTGGCTCATAGGTTAGCACTTTGGCTTTTGCAGTGCTAGGTCCCAAGGTGGCATCTCGGGCAAAGCACGATCTGCATGGAGTTTGCACTTTCTCCCCATGCTTGCATAGGTTTCCTACCACATCATGAGAAGTTTAAAATTTTAGCAACATGTCAATTTGACATTTTTAGAAAAAGTTTCACACCAGAGCCAAAAAGTGCCGCAAGGAAATTTGCACTGAAATTCTGCAGCAACTTGAGGTGGAGCAAAACCAAAAGGTCATCACTAAAACCTGGATGTTCCAGTATGATCCTGAAACAAAACCACAGTCACTGGAAACACCTTCATCACCAAGAATCAAAAAAGTCCAAATTCAAAGCCAAAATGCTGAGCAAAAGAGTCAGGAAATGACGGCAGAAATGTGGAAAATGGTTTCATTCTTTATCAGGACAATTTCACAGCACTTTCTGTGACCGACAAACACATTACTACACTGGAACCTCCTCCATATTCACCAGATTTGGCACCTTGGGACTTTTTTCTTGTTTTCAAAATCAGTGCTTAAAGGAACAAGCTTTAAATCAATAAATGCAGTAAAGAAACATCAGATATCTTAAAACTGACATAAACTACTCTGCTCCACACATTGCACCAGTGGAAAACAAGACAGCATCAGGACTTAATGATGAACAGAAAGAATATTGAAAGGGACAAGCATTAAAATTGTCATATACATAAAAAAGTGATTTAATAAATCAGTACCGTTATTTATTAGACCGGTTTTGTATTGCAAAATCCACACTTTTATTTTACTTATATTGGTCTACTAATTTTTAAATTATTGTTGAAGTTTAGGTTTAATACTCAATGTGGGTTCTCTTCAACAAAACAGGAATGCTTATATTGATTAATAAAGTACCAGGAGTGGATTTGCTATAATACTCTATCACCATAGCAAGCCACACAATGCCCGATTTAATCACTCATAATTGTTTCTCAGGCTGCAACCTACTCGGGTCCTGATAAAGTGAGTAACACATCGAGTCACTTTATCTTCTTAGCAGCGGAGATTATTTCCCGATCACCTCGGTTCTGGCTCCGAATATGCTGGATAATACATATAGCTATCGCTGACTGCAGAAGGCAGAGCAGTTAGGTCGGTGCGGAAATATGAACGCAGCTGTGAAATTGAGTGAGACTGAGGCCGGCCGATAGGTAACGCGGTCAGCCCAGCGCTTGTCACAAAGGATACCTTTCCCGCTGGTGTACAAAAGCGAACCAGGCAGAATTTGCTACAACAGCTGTAAAACAAATTATGTTCTGCTGCTCTTATTTGCAGCAAACTATGTTTTGCGTTCCAGAAAAAGTAAGCAGCTTTTTCTTTTTTTTCTGCTCAGAAGGCAAGGTAATGGAATAGGACTTCATTTATTTATTATTGGATGCAGAAGAAAACTTCAAAGTCCAACTGCAGACTTTTGTGAAACATTACTTATAAAAAAAATACTTAATATAGAAAGTTTAAAAAGAGTTTATTTAAAGGTTATTTTTATATACACAAAATTACTGTTATATATTAACTCCAAAGTGCTCAATAATTTCATTTGGACCACCTACCTAGGATGTGTGGATACAGAGCTCCCCATTGCAGCTAAGGGTCTTTTTGCTCCATGGTGGCAATTTAAAAAAACAACAATTTTTTTAAAGTTTGAAAGCCATATCCACTTAAAAATGTAATGGGTGGTTATCTTGTATCTCAGCAAATGTCATATGCTTCCCATACATTAGGCCTGATTTATTAAAGCTCTAAAAGACTTGAGAAGATAGACTACCATAGGAAGGCCTGGGAAACCTAGAACTCATTTCCTAAAATTCATTAGTTAGTAAAGGTTTTCAATCCTGGATCAGATCTATTCAATGTGTCCTTGACCTCCCATGATAGCCTATCTTTTCCAGTCCCAGAGTGCATTGAAGAATCAAAACCATTGACCCTGATTTATGAAAGCTCTCCAAGGCTGGAGAGGATACACTTTCAGAAGTGAACTGGGTGATCCAGAATACACTTTCAGAAGTGAACTGGGTGATCCAGAAAACATGGAATGGATTTTTAAAAATCATTTTCTATTTGCTAGCAAATGTTTTGAATCCTGGACCAGATCCATTCCAGGTTTGCTGGATCACCCAGTTCACTTCTGAAAGTGTATTCTGGATCACCCAGTTCACTTCTGAAAGTGTATCCTCTCCAGCCTTGGAGAGCTTTCATAAATCAGGGCCATTGTGTCTGAAATTGGGTTGGCGGGTTAAAAAATGGTGGTGGAAAAAATGGAGAAGGTATTTCTGATTGGGAATGGGATATGAGCAAGTATTGAGTTTGGAATTAGTAGAAAAAAGAGAGAAAGAAAAGAAAAAAAAATGTTTAGTGGTGGGTAGGTAGGAGAGTAATGAACTTTATCAAAATTCTTCAGCACACATTCAGCTACTCAGTACAAAAAAATTTTTAGGTAGGGATGAGCATGTGAGATTTGTAAACCAGCGGCAAATCGGGCCTTTCTCACTTACCAAACATGTAACGAGAACGTCCTTGTGAATTCGTTCGTCAAATTCTAATTTTTTGGGACTTGCAAGAGCAATGAGGGGAGTAGAGCTGACAGGTCTTACCTGAACTGTAGTGTGTGTTCTTGGATAGTGATTCTCTATCCAAAAACACAGAAGACACTAGCTGACACTAGCTGGAGGAGAACCCTGGCTGTGCTCATGAATGAATGCAGCCATGGGAATCATCCTGTGATGATTCCCATGGCTGGATTCATTAATGAACGCAGCTGTTGGAATCCTCCTCTTAGTGTGCAATCCCCGGGCACTAGAGGTTAAATGGGGACAAGTCTCCCCATTCATCACCTCTAGTGCTCTCTGATTGGCTGAGGAAAGGTAAACCCCGATGACAGCTCAAGCATCATCAATGAATGCAGTCTTGGGAATTATCCTGTAATTTCCTCGAACTTCCGATGGGTCCGCGAAATCGGTTCGCCGAAATTTCGTGGACCCATCAGAAGTTGAAATTTTCACGAGACTGGCAGAGGCCTTCTCGCTCATCCCTAATTTTAAGTTAAAGTGCTACATTCTCGAGACAATTTAAATTAATATATAGAAATCTGGCTCAACACTTCCTCCTTTTTACAAGATACCCTCAGTCTTCCGGGTTGAAAGACTTCCTGCATCATTCATCCCAGAAGTTGAAGGACATATGAATGTAGGGAGTCATAGACTTTTCCACTTGGGTATTGGTCGGGGTGCTAAATGTCATCCAAGCACCATTCTGTGCATCATCTAGGACACCTAAATGACAAAAAATGAGCCAAAGAGAAAGAGGATACTGTTTCATGTGGCTAGTCTAATAACATGAAAGCGTAACACAAGAGGAGGCTGTCAAGGGAGCAAGGATGCTGGAACCTGGAATTGGGCTTTTTAATATATACAGAGATGGTGTGTGTTAAGTAGGTTAGCATGTATTTGTGTATTTTCATATTTATTTATATATATATATATATATATATATATATAATATTATACATATTCTAATTCAGTTTAGATATGAGGTGTACTTTTTCACCAAAAATCAACAGCTATCAAAATAAATGATTTTTTTTTCCCTGTAAAATTGGGTTAAATAGGAAAACAAACTATCAAACTGACAGTTCTGCATATTTTTTACCTAATTACCATCTGTGGCCAGTTAATTAGCTGCCCTGTCTTTTGAACTAGATATGATTCATTCCACCTGTGAGCAAAAAAAAAAATGGGAAGGAAATAATAAAATCTATTCATAAAATACAAGCGTTCTGGACTATCTTCGGAGGCAAGGAATGAACAAACAGGTTTATTAAACATGCCTGCAATATAAATTTAAGGTAAACTTTCCAGGTCATTCCCATCGGGAGAAGGAAAGCCATTTCTGTTTAGAAGGCGAGATTAATTCCCAGGTAATGATTGTTCATATACATTGTGCCAGGGGCTCCGGCGCTACCTGCTTAGAATTGGAAAATTAGAGCATTTTAAGAGCTTTCCAATTGAAATATGTTGTAATTTGCTGTGTTTATGTTTATCACAGAAAAAAAATAGGCAAAACAAATGACAGCACGTAAATCTTACCGCAATCTCAATTTCTCTTTCCAAGTTTCAATTTGCATTTTTTTTTTACTATTTCTTTTGAAAGAACAATAAGTTATGGGTTATAATAAGCAGGCAATGCTTCCATGCCAGCACTTTTTGATTAATGATCATTGGCTGGGCATGTTTACCGCTTGCTTTGTGGACCATTACGACTTTAATATGGGTCTAAAATTTCAGTACAAATATGGAAATATGAATGATTACCTGAAACTTTTGGAGCTCAAATATACTTTTTCCTACTTAGTAAAATACAATAGACATAAAGGATTAAATGGTATATAAGGCTAAAACTTTTTTTAAAATATTGGAAGGGTTAGCACACTGTTGGGTTTCATTCCTGTTTGTGACCCCGTTGGTAAACCTGTTGCAAAGCTTCCTATCTGGAGACCCTGATATTAAGGACACTTTCTGCTGCAGGCTGTCAAACAATATGGCACTGGTTTACAATTCAAATTGTATTGGAGTTGGAAGTCGGTTTCCAGACTCTTTCAGTTGTATATTGAGCTCAGTGGTTCTCGACCTTTTGAAAAAGGGGAAACCCTTGAAATAACTTTCATGTCTTTAGGGAACATTATATGGTTATACATACAGTATTTTCCCCAGATTATCACTCAAAACAGCCGATTGACTACTGAAAAGTGCCAGGAGGTGCACCCAGCTAAAAGGGACTGGGGAGAACACTGTAAATATATTGAAATTAACAATATCCCTCTACCGATCCAAGCACACTTATCTTGAGTAAACATGGGAAAATAGAATTAGGTTGGCCCTAAACTATGCTCACTGTACCATCTACCAACAACTATGTAGACCAGTGTTCCTCAACCTTTTTAACACGAGGGTAACCTTAAAATAACTTTCAGGTCTTTAGGAGGACCCCTGCTATAGTTGCTATATCCACAGCTCACAGTACATTAGTGTGGAGGTCATTGGGAATAATGACTCTTACATTGCTGGCCAGTAGGAAGGCTGCCACAATTACAGATAGCCAAAAAGATCTGTTAAACTTATCTAAGAGGTACAAATTGCTCTTTGCTCAAGGACCCCTCACAACCTCTGGAGGAACCCCAGGGTTACATTGAACCCTGGCTGAGAAACATTGATCTACCCTGTCTGCCAACTAAAGGAGTCCAAACACTGGGCTGACAGTGCTGTTGTGGCTATTTCAGCTCAACTGTGGTCCCAACCCTTGGAACCCTTGGGTGTCCAGATCACAGCACAATTCCAAAAAAGTGACATGTCACTTTGGGCTGCATAATTATTGCTTGAGGACTTTCACCATGGCCACATTGTGGTCTTCCTCTCCTGGCTGTATAGCTGTTGTGGGCTCAACTGTGGTCCCAACCCTTGGAACCCTTAGGTGTCCCAATCGCAGCAAAATTCCAAACAAAGACATGCAACTTTGGGCTGCATGGTTGTTGCCTAAGGGCTTGCGTCTTGCCCCTGCAGTTTGCCTCTCACGCCTGCATAGCAACAGTTTGTTGTGTGCCCATGAGTGCATAATTTGAAGCCCTGATTTTAAAATTTGCAACCAGGCAGGGTTTTTTTACAGAAAGGGACAGGGGATGTTCTTTCTACAATAAGCACTTTTACCTGCCTGATCACCATGCTTATACGTCAAAAATCCTAGAGCATCCCGGCTTACTTCTGGCTGCTAGGACTGAATGAACTCCTGTATCCCTGTACAAGAGTTAAATGATTCTGGCCCAGCAAATCAAGATGGCTAAAGAGCAAAAGCAGGAAAAGAAGAAGGAGGATGGCAGCACCTGAGCCAGAGCAAGGACAGTTGAGTAGATAAAAAATCCAGGTCAGTTAGGTAAGAATATTGTATTGTATATGAGACATCACCTGCCCCTTCTACAATATAGGACCTGCCTTTGGTTTAGTTCCACATTAATATCAGCCAGGATTTATTGTGAGATACTGTAGGTACGTAGTCCGCCTTCACTGACTTTTTGTTAATTATTCTTTGGTCACAGAATTTCCAAGTCACTGGTCCAACTGAATTTTCATAGACAATTATTTGATGCATAATTGTTCCAGGACCATGACTCTAAATTACCAAAAGTCAAAGACAACTGGGAAACTAAAGGAGTAAGGGCAACCAGCATTTTTCTCTGTTGACAGGACATATTTTTTAGGTTTAAAACATTGAAGTGAACCAATACACCAGTATAAAAAGTATTTGATTGGACATGACCCTACCAATTTAATGTCAAAAACTTTAGTTTAGTTTTAAACTCATGACCCAGAGTTATCATGGAGCACGTAAGACTGATGAATTCCATTACTTTACTATAAATGTGGACGACTGTAATTATCACTCAAAAAAAATGTTTATTATATCTTACATAACCTTTAGAGTTTGCTTTGCTTTTTAGATTCTGCAGATTTAAAATCTTTTGAACCTTACAGGTATTGGACATAACTATTGACCATAAACCAATCGCAGTTCCTAATCATATGACCACTGTGCAAAAATGTTTAATTTTGGTAGTCACACAATGTCTATTTCCAAACAAGGTGATCAGAAGGCTGCAATAAAATATAGTAAAATAATTGAGTAACATGATGAGAAACTGTTATGGTTAAGGTTCAGGAGAACCACATTTTTCTCATTAAACTAAGATCAAGAAAGGGGACAGCACATTTTCAGGAGGAAAGTTCCTAACTTCCCTTAAAAAATGCTTTTTTTGGAAATAGCACTAGCGGCTTGGAATAGACTTTCAGCAGACTTAGTGTTTTCTTGGTCAACCATAAAAGTGGACCAGTTACTGAGTGATATATAGAATCTGCTATTCTGGAATGCAGATTGCTTGGATGTAAAGCTATTTTTATCTGTTTTTAGATTTTAGTAGTATCAGTCAGAAACCTGAAACAAGTATGGAGCTGACTGCAAGTGAACACCTGAGCTGTGTACTCATTCTGGGACATGGATAAAGATGGTATGAATGGCAAAGGATCAGGACACCAACCGGGTGAGCTGTATGATATAGAATCAGGTCAGCTTATGTTATCTGGTAGTGACATCTCACCCCATCCACTGCAAAAGTAAATGATCATTTTGTCTAGGAAGATTGAAATGAACTCAGTACTTACTTTATTGCTCTCACTGTTGCTTGGCATTCCTTTCCAAGTATTATGCACCTGGGATGTGCGGGATGTCCCTTAACAACCTCACTGTTCTATAATGTACGTGATGACAATAAATAAGTTGTAACTAGAGCAGAGATATCAAGAAGAAACTTTGGGGATAGGAGAAGAACTGTAGTAAGGAAAGAGATAGGTCTACCTGCTTATTTCAATACCCTTTACAAAGTGAGCATATAACCATTAAAGTGCTTGGATAGAGGTGCACTGCAAGGTAAAATTTTTGCAGATAACCAAACTTTAGCTTTAACCGAACCTGGTAAATTTAGCCCAGGCATCAATGATCTATGGCTGTGAAAGTGTTAATCATTTTTTAATGACACATCTGTAAGCTCACCACCTGTGCGACACATCATGTCCTGCACAGCCATTGAAACCAGCTTTGCCGGTGTCTGAGAGGCACAAATCAAAATGCCAGGATAAGTGAAGTATTTATTGCACCGGGAGCCCTTGACACCTCTTCTGTAGCTGACATGATCCACTGAAAACATCTCTTGTCCCCTCTGGGACTTGGTGGTGCTGAAAGGACAGTTCCTGCTCTCAGGCTCCCACTTCAGCAAATGTGACTGAATCAGCAAGTCCAAATCCTATCCATCACTGTGCTCCAGGGAAAAGATACAATTTGCATGGGTTAGTGGGCTCCGAGCTGTCATAAAGCCCTTTTAATGTGCATCTTCAGAGCTGAGAGCACAGGTCAAATCCTTTCACTCGGAGGCAGCAAAGAAATGCCATGCTTTGCATCTTGTCCCTCAATGTACATTAATTATTTATTGCTATACGGAAGATTATCTGTGTCGTGCTCATACTTTATTTTTATTTACATTTTAGGCCTTTCATTTTAAGCTGCAAAAAGAAACTTCGGGCAATGGAGCCATTTGGGAAACTACTGCCAATATCAGCCATGAAAATTAGAACTGTGCAAAGCATATTTAACAAAGAAATTTTTGATCGTTTTTTGTATAAAGGCTGCAACAAAAAGAGAAGGCCTAATGTATTAAGATTAGACAAAAATTATATAGTACAGTTGCAATATACAAAATCAGTTCAGTGCGACCCTTCCTCCAACTTTATTACATTCATATAGTGGGGAGGGGTCTGTGTTCTTCATATCTAGACAATACCATCTATTGTGGCTAGTGAATACCTATTATTATCTGTCCCTTAAGCCCGACGCGTTTCGCCCTACTGGGCTTTTTCAGTGGTTGGGGAATTTTGAGTGTGTTGATTCTTAAACTCAATTAGCCTAATAAAATGGCTTCAACTTTTAGTGGCTGGTAAGATGGACTGGCCATTCTGGATGTAGGAAAAAACAGACTATGCTTATTGGTGTTTGGGACATCCATTGAAATGTTTTTATTTGAACATGTAGAATCTTCAGTGTTTTTGTATGTAGTTATAGTTAGTTTGTCTATGTTTTTGTGTTGGAAATAGTGCTTCCAAGATACTCTAATGAGTGGATGAGCTCCCATTACTGTCTGCGTATATAAATAATAGGTAATCCCTTGAGATTCTGTATTTAATTTAATTTTCTATGTACTTGCTTGGCTGTAATTCATTCTTGTGTAGAAGTAAATGTGCACTCTGGAGAGTGGGTATTCTTGTGCTGAGGGGATTATTTCATGTAAGAGGGTTCCTTGTATTCAATTGTGTTTCTGTGGTGATGTAAAGGGCGGGCCAGGTGTCAGTTCCTTCAACCGGAGGACCCACATGCCATCTAATCTTCCACACCCCACCCACTTTTTACCCCTTTCAATTAAAAAAATCAATATATTATCTTAATTTATTGTATCATGATATGTCAGGACCGGAGTCCTCTTTTTTTAGTGCATAATAAGAAAAAGTTTCTTTGGGAGTTCACGCATGGCTGGATGATGTCATGGCTGGCTGTCAATGGGTGCAGTGGACCAATGGTATCTATTTACAGATGTACCCCTGGGGAGGGTCACATGATGGTGGACATAGGAAAGTAAAATACAGCCTTGGAAGGGTTTTATTTTTTTGTGAATGGGTAGGCACAGCTTGGAGGGACCAAAGGCGTACAATGTTTGCCCATAGAAGTACTTTAATGACACCATGGCTGACCTCTTTATGATATTGCTATTTGCTTGGCTATGTTTGAATCAAGGACTTGGAATTAGCATGCAGTAACCCAAACCTAGGATTCCTTACAAACATTTTTGACTACTGATGTGGAATTCAGCAATACCTCTTGTCTTGGATTGATATGAAGGTTTATTGGCAAATAGGCAAGAACAAGAGATTCATTTTCTTCTCTTAGCCCCGATTTTACGAGAAGATATCTTGCATTGCCAAGAATCTGAATCCTAAAGAAAAGCTAACACTCTGATAGGAAACATCAGCTGTTGTCACATCTTCATTTTTCCACTTGATGCTACTTAAGCTATCTCATGCAATTGTTTTATTTCTCTTGCAATTATTATAATTCTTTATTTATTAGGCCAGCAGAAAAAAAACTATGCCCTCCTATAGTTAGTGTAGAATGCCACAGATGGACTGCTAGCAAATTCTCCACTGGTTTCCAGTACAATGAAGATTAATTTCTCCTATCAAAGCTGGAATCAAGTGTTTCCTGTTGGG
Source organism: Pyxicephalus adspersus (assembly GCF_032062135.1). Lineage (NCBI taxonomy): Eukaryota > Metazoa > Chordata > Amphibia > Anura > Pyxicephalidae > Pyxicephalus > Pyxicephalus adspersus. The sequence goes on along the minus strand of NC_092866.1, from coordinate 58,737,956 downwards.
ATTCTAAGCATTGAATAATAACCTGGCTCCCATTTACCTGAAGGAGCTACTTGAACTGTACATCCCCACACACACCTTCCACTTTGCAAATAAATCAAACCTATTAAGTTCTCAGAATCCCCAAAAAACATATGGTGCAAGAACACCAACTCTATGAAACTCACTCCCATTCAGTCTTCATGATGCCATCCCTGGACAACATGTATCTGCTAACCTAATAAGGGTGATTATGCTAATTAAATGTAGGGAAAACAACTAAAAACCAATTTATTTACAAGAGCCTAAGAGAATACAGTGCTCAGAGTCCTCTGGGAGTAAAGGACATATGGCAAAATAATAGCACAGGCTACATGATAACCTTTGGTGCAGTTATTGTGAGCTGGCCAGACATTTAAGAAAGAGAATTTTTAAAGTTGGTAGAAGTTGTAGGGCTTGGAGCAGCCATTTTTAACATGGAGGAACCATTGAAATACCTTTCAGGTCTTTAGGAAACCCCTGCTATAATTACTATATTCATAGATCACAGTACAAGATGTCACAGAATGCCTCTTACATTGTTGGCCAATGAGAAAGATGCCACCCTAAAAGATCACCAAAGAGATTGTTGGTGCCAGATAAACTGATCTAAAAAAATGCAATATTCACATTGCTCAAGGAACTCCTAGCAACGTCTAGGGGTCCCCTATCGTTCCATCGAACCGTTCAGAAACATTGATCTACACTGGTGGCATTGATATCACAAGACTTAATTTCTATGGAAAAAAGTTAACTTCACTCAGGTTTAATGAAAAACAACCACATTTTTTTTTGCCAGATGGCTGCCACCTGTAGCAAAAATACAACCAACCATATACTCACTATTTAACTGCCCTCTTTTTGTTTTTTCAACCTGTGTACCCGGTCTCACCATTGGAGTTCTATTTTAAAGTCTGAAACATATTGTTTCATTTTATATAGAGGAAGATATGATAAGCACCTTTGTTGGGTTTCAGTTCTTGCTAACATTTCCTATAATTCTCTATCCAGGCGACTCCGGATCAAAAAAACACGAGGTGTGGGTTCCCCTTGGACTTAAAAAAGCATAAACAGCAATAATAATCAAGCAAAGGTTCTGACCCATTCACATCTGAAAAATGTGTTTTATTCTTTATAGAATGATGTTTTTATTACTTTCTGTCTTTGTGGATTTCCAAAATGGGGACACGTGTGGTAATAAGATCAGATAGGGGTTGTACTCCACTTTTTTTAAAAGCTAGGAAGAAGAAAACACACACAGAAAAAAATGTAAACTTTAAGGTCACATGCTGGCTTCCCCGGTCGAATGTCCCCTTTGGAATCCTTTTTTCTGCTGAAAGCTTCAGTCTGCACAAAGTTAAATGATGGTGTCACACTCAATCAATAGTTATGTGAATTATACTCAGGGAGATTAAGTTAAAGAGGAACATAGTAACAAATAATTATTTTAACTTTTTTGCATTCAAGCATCTTCACATGAATGCCAATCCCTGCATTTGGAGACCTGCCTAACCTTGGAAGAGGAATGAAAGCCACCTATTGTGCCATAAAATAATCCTGATGACCTTGTCATGACAAGTATTTTAATATAAAACATTCTGAATGGAGAAATATGGGGGCTGGGGAGTGGATAAGCTCAGAACCATTTTTAGGGCTGTTGCCCTAGATCTTCAATGTCTCCAGGGACTTAAAAGACAGAATGGTACACGTTCAAGAATTTGGGATGCTGGGTGTTTGGCCCCACCGCCTCATGTTTTCACGGCAGCTTTAAACAAAAGGTGGCCATGGGAGAATAATTGGGTTTTCCAAATACACAACATTCCTGCACCCCGCCATTTGCCCTGGAGATGGTGGGAGCTCTGGGCAATGACCAAGTTTGTCCTATCCTTGAACTGGCCCTGTATATTTATC
>NC_092866.1:58730313-58734714 GCF_032062135.1 Pyxicephalus adspersus | reverse complement strand
GCCATATTTTCACAGACCCCATTACCAAAGCAAACGTGGTGATGGATGTCCAAGGGCTTGCAGTTCATGAAATGGATTTTTCTTATTGCTCAATGTATATGCAAAAAGAACCTGTAAAAAAAAGTTAGTTTTAACCAATTTGACTTCTGTCTTCTGTCCTAGGTGAATGTGACATCAAAATGAGATCCTGGTGAATACAGAGCAGTCCAAATCCCATAAGGAAGAGCTTGTGCAATGGACTAGAGTGTCTTATCAAGAGATCTAACCTGGAATCCTTCCAAAAAACTAAGGATTGCCTAGATAATGCATAGGGTGGGGAGATAACTTCTTTATTTTGAGGTACCTTTTGCATTTATTTTAATAGCAGACTTATACTCACATGTGGAAGATCAGGTTTTGGGTCATTTGTTTATGTGATATGCCTGTGCACAGGGTGAGATTGGGCTGCCGATTGAGTTTATGTGAATGTTGGAATGGGCATATAGCACTTTGGTGGGCTACATAACGGCAAAGTGGTATTCACTGGGCTGGGTAGTTATGGTAGAATTTTACAGTGGAACAGGTAAATAGGAAATGTATATTGGATATATACATTGAATAATGGATATTTTATTGTTGGTGGGAAGGCTGGCTTTTAGCATGAGAAAAAGGGAGCCATTGGAAGGAAGGATTAACAATGGCAGCCATATTTTCCACAGTAAAATATTTCAGGTTGGTACTTTGGCCACTAACTTCATTAGTTTGCCAGCACATAGTACATGACTCATGTAACTAGGAGGTTCACTACTTTACTAACCAACTACTGTCCTATATCCCAACCGCCATCTTTTAATCCCCTTTTCCCAATAACCAGACACAATGCCATATTTGGGAAATGGCATCTTGGGATGCTTTATTGCCAAGATTCCTCCTCTTCTTTTATATTAACCCGTTTGATATAAAAGACAATTCCACATAAATAATAATAATATTGAATCAACATATTATTAACATACTATTAAACGTAATCTCAACACCATTATAATAACAAATTACCAACAAATTCTAACAAACAAAATACAACCGTAAAAATAAACATGACATCATTATATACCCAGTATCGCTCCCTGCTTGCAAGTACTCTAGGGTAACGCTTACCCAACCATGTCATTTTAGGGGGTCTACACCTTTAGGTTATTCCTCTAAGACGCAATATACTGCACAAATATGACAACAAATACCTTACTTACTTTTCAACCACCACCAAATTAAAACCCGTTCTACTTTACCTTGAAGAGATATCACACCTAAGATAACTCTTTCACTATTTCTCCACAAGCCCACTGATGCCGCCTGATGATCTTAACCACCCCTTACTTCAAAACCTTCGGCTCTCTCAAAACTCCCTCCATCGACCCTTTTTCTCTCCTATTGACCAATTCTCTCTTATTGTTTTCTAACTGACCCCCTACTTCCTGTTCGACCTTCTTTATCACGTTTTTCTACCCCTCCCCTAACACTTCAAACTCTCCAATCTCTACTTTTTCTCCATAACCCCTTGACTCACCGTTCTCTATTCTGAGCCTCTTTTTGTCCTGACTCCCCTTAGCACCTGGTCATGTGGCCCCTTCACCTACTAGTTTCCCCCTCGCCAGCTCCAGACCTACTGTCTTCTGGCTTTGGCACAGCCGCCATGTTTCCATAACATTTGCGGTTCACTTTCTGATTAAACTTCTTTTTCTGACATCTCATAAAATGATATTTTATTCTAAGAATCCTGCCGATATCTTCCAAACTTTTATTTCTTTGCAGCTCACCAAAAGTTCACACAGAGTGCGCCTGTAATTTTATTAATTAAAGACCCGTTCCTCCACTTATACTGCTCCCCCCATCGCTATAAACTCATATCAGAGCCTCGTCTGAGCAGTCGCCTCGTCATTATTTGTTTTGCTCTTATCGGCTGATTAATATTTTGATTTGCTCTGCGTGATCTTCCTTATCGCGGATCTCCCTGCCATTGTGCGCGTTGGGTTGTCACAGCAACCGTTCAACGTTGGGCTCTTTATTAAGAGATTAGCGACTTTTTTTTTTTTTTTTGGGAAAGGGCTCGCTGATGTGCTCTTTCTCGAGGAGGATGGAGTGGGATAATTATTTTTACATCCTCCTGGTAAATTAGGTGTTTATTGTGCTGTTTTAGCTGCAGCCTGTCGAGGGAACAATTTGGTGTTGTGTACGGGCTGAAAGAAAATAAAGTTCTGATTAGTATTAATATTCAAAGTTGCCTGCTAATGGTTTTATATGTGAGAATATTGCGGACGCTGTTGTTTGGGTGTCAATGGAGAGTAGAATAAAAATAGTGCAGTGTGTTAGTAAACATTTTGATGCTCTTCAGCACAGGTGCGCTGGGAATGTGCATTGTATTGTATTTAAATGAATCACATGACCACGCCCCACCAAGGCCGGTAAGACACATTACCATGTGTTGAGTGGTTCCCAACCCAACTGGTGTAAATGGGCCCTTAATGCTTATTTCCATACGGACATAAAAGACCCACATTCATTTGGTTCTGTATGGTGAAATACATCATTAAATGTTGTCTTTTAATAATATTCATCAGAGCACAGATAGGAAGCACAGAAGGGAGATGCAGCTCTAAGAACCAATCAGTTGTCCTGTAGAATTTATTTGCTGGTAGGAGCAGAGAAAAGGGTGAAATAGAGATTAATTCTTTAGTCTTCTGCTTCTCCTTTTACTGCCCAATCACCATCTCAAGAAGGGACATGTCCATTTTCTTTTAAATTTTATTTTTTTTTTTCTTTTTCTTTTTTTTCTGCTTCTTTAAACAAGGCTATGTTTTATGGTAGAGCTGTTTAGGAAATGAATAGGAATAATGCAAAAAGCAGATCTTTTATATGTACTTTACCAATGTGTTCACTTTTTTGCCTGGATTTCAGTCCCAATGGTGAAATCATGAAATGGAGCATATGCAACAGCATAGTCCGTGGCAGAGTTGTGCAGAACAGACCTGGGGCCCCTAGGGCAGCCCCTTGTGGCTAAGGAAGGTACTTTGTGCAGTACCATGCTTTGCAGCTCCCTATGTCCACCCCTGATCACAATACAATAGGCAACAGGTCTGATCAAATGATAATGCAACGGGTCTGATTTATCAAAGCTATCCAAGGCTGGAGAAGATAGACTATAATAGGAGAACCTGAGTGATCCAGAAAATCCAGAATAGATTTCTAAAAAATCCTAGACTAGATCAATTCCAGATTTGAGGATCACCCCGGCTCTTCCATGATAGTCTATCTTCTCCAGTCTTGTAGAGCTTTGATTAATCAGGCGCATTGCAGTATCATTAGATCAGACCTGTTGCCCCAATCCATATATACAGCCACATATTTACTAGGAAAAAAAGTACTTTTTTGTTTAATAAATAAACATTATTCCAAACCTGAAATGCTCACAAGAAGGGAAAGGAATTAGCAAAATGTCATTTATGCAATGATCTGTTCTGCATCTTAAAATAATTATTTGCTTTTGAACATGAATCATTCATTTATTTAGCGCTCATTAATTAATTTCAGCTATCAAAATAATAATCCATGCCCAGTCGCCACATGCTGATTCATTTACTTTTTTTTTTCTTCTTTTTTGGCATTCCTTAAATTAACCATCTAATATGCAGAATCTAATTGCTATTGAACTAGTTAAAGCTTTTTAATTATTTGGTCATTGGCAGAAAAAAAATATTTTTTTCACAATAACAGATGCTGTTCACCTTCTTCCAAATTAATTACTGTACATGCAGATAAAGGTAATAAAATGCAATGTTTTTTACAGAATAATGTTCTTTGATCAATCATACATATTGTTTGGGTGTGCGTATGACAAATTAGCCATTTTAGATAAAGAAAGAGACATAAATTGTGTCTTTACAAGTCTTTTCATAGAAAGCAAGCTAAGATACAGTAGGATCCTATTCAGACGTTTGCGGATGTAATGTAAACCTGGAACTTGTAGTGATAATTTGCAATTAGCTTAAAATTTGCATCAAATTTTCTAGATTCAATAAGAGATCAGATTGATTAAAGAAATCTGATGATATTGCTAATTCAGTCAATTAAATTAAAACCTATTGCCAATTTTCTAGTTAATTGCAAAGTCCCTGAACAAAGTATTGTTAACTAAATTCCTGGTAAAATTGGAGGCTTAAGGGACAATATGTTGCACGTGAAAATAATTAGGGAAATGTGTTTTCTCCCCTGTAAACCAAAATAAGATATGTTAGGAACACTGGGTTTTAAATGAACATGTCAATCTCAGTTAGTACACTAGGTGGTGCTGCTGTGAACTCTATATACTTATTACTCTAAATATTATATACTTATAACTCTATATGTTAAATACTTATTACTCTA
>NC_092866.1:58657635-58729770 GCF_032062135.1 Pyxicephalus adspersus | reverse complement strand
ATACTTATAACTCTATATATTATATACTTATAACTCTATATATTTTATACTTATAACTCTCTATAATATATACTTATAACTCTATATACTGATACCGTTCTAGCATTCCTTCATGAATTGATACACAGTTCAATGTGAATATGTTTAATTGAAATTGACAGATATTCTGTTAAACTTGGATTCATTTATTATTTAAAATGTAATTTTTAAACATATTATTTTATCAGAACTTTATTCATGCAAACCTAAGAGACCTTGAATTTCAGCAAAACTCTTTCCAAAAGGACTGTTTTACTCAATTGCTGCCCGCAGTCTGCTATTGTTTCCTGGTGTGATGCCCCGTCCCAAGAATATGTTATTTGTCTTAGAGCCAGAAACCAATAGAAAATGTGGCTTCTGGCTTCTAATCTCAGTTTTTTAATAGGAGCCCCTACTGATGATATGCAGCACGGTGGCTCAGGGTTTAGCACTCCAGCCTTTGCAGCGCTAGGTCCTGGGTTCGAATCCCACCCAGGACACTATCTGCATGGAGTTTGCAGGTTCTCCCCGTGTCTGTGTGGGTTTCCTCCCACATCCCAAAAACATGCAGTTAAATTTAATTGGCTTCCCCCTAAAATTGACCTTGGACTACATTAACCACATATGACTATAGTAGGGATGTTAGATTGTGAGCTCCTTTGAGGGACAGTTAGTGACACGACTATGAACTTTGTACAGTGTTGTGTAAAATGATGGTGCTATATAAATACTGTGTAATAATAATATGTAGCCAATCTGAGTGGTGCATGATCATGTGACCACTGACTCATGTGATCAGGAGATAATAAATTATTCTACACATACTGGTGAGCCATTAAATCATCACCAACTACTGCACTTGAAAGAGTTAAACAAGTGATCAAAAAATAATACAGGTTGTCCCTGAGTTAAGGACCTCTAACATACAGACGAATCCTAGATACAAACATGCCTTCCCTGCTTGTTTGTGTGCAGGACAGAGGCTTGATGGGGGGAGAGGGCAGGTTGCATACCTTGCAGAAGAAATCTTTTGCTGAGACTAAGCTCATCTGCAACATCTTGTAACTCTTTAATGACTGAGTCAAGCTCTGCAGTTGTTTCTTTTTGCATATCAAAGCACAGCTTGCTCCAGAAGTTAATGAATGTCTAAGCTCTAAAAAGTTTTTTTTTTTGCTTTGTTTGTGATTAACTCACAGTGAGGATTTTATACAGTAACTGACACCACGCTGCCTAATATTATGTTGAGACAAATATCTGTCCTAATTACATTTATTAAAATAATGTACATGCTCTGACTTACATACAAATTCAACTTAAGAACAAACCTACAGTCCCTATGTCGTATGTAACCCGGGGACTACCTGTATTTTAACGTTTGGTAGATGGTGGAGAATAAATCCTCAGAGACTTTTGTCTTTTTACATTATTCAAACATTAGTTTAATAAAACAATATTCATAAAGTGCTACAGTTTACAAAACTCCACTAATACATTCCAAACAATCAAATCATATCCATTAAGGAAGCAGAACCGACATGTTTCAAATACTGATGTAAATAAGGCTTCTTCAGTTTCAAATATTCAAAGAAAATTTTTCATTTGGAGGATTCAGTACAAAATATACTTTGGTGTCAGGAGTGTCCTGGTCAGTGGTTTAAGAAGTGGGCTTCAAGAAAAACCCTAATTCTATTTGTAGCCAACTGTCAACGGTGAATATTTTGCAACAGTATTGGAGTTGGGATTGAGGTTGTAGCAGCAGGCTCTGCTGAAGAAGCCTAATTTGGCGAAACGCGTCAGCTTTTGAGACACATCTGTTCTGCTCCCTTAATGGACTGTTACTGTAACATTTCAATATAGTAATATGACTTGACAATCTCTTCTGGAATGTGTTAGTGGAATTTTGTGTAGCACTTATTCAATATTGCTTTTTTAAACTAATGTTTGTAAAATGCCAAAAAGAAAACTTTCTTTGATTTCTGGACTCATGGGTCCTGATTTATTAAAGCTCTTCAGGGCTAGAGATGATACACTTTTATCAGTGAAGCTGGGTGATCCAGCAAACCTGTAATAGATTTCTTAAAAGTCATTCTCTTTTTTTAGCAAATGTTTTAAATCTATGACCAGACCCATTCCAGGTTTGCTGGATCACCCAGCTTCACTAATGAAAGTGTATCTTCTCCAGCCTTGAAGAGCCTGGAAGACTGGAAGATCTCACTTTTGGAATTCCCAATATAGGAAGTGAGGGTATGATTCAGACCACCAGCCTTATAGCTATGGATCACATTTGGATGGAGTGGTCCTTTAATAATTAGATTCCAGAATATATATTCTTCTTATAAATTCTCAAACTGTTTCAGTGGAAAATAATTTGCTGATTTTTCATTGCACAATATATTGAACAGTAAAGCATTGAACTAGATAGCATAAATACAAGGAGATTCCACTGGGGTTTGTCTGATCTCTTCTCGTTTTCAAGAAAAGTTCACAGTTTCCTTTTTCTTTTTTTTTCCTAAATGCTTCGGGTTTCAGAAATTAAGAGATAAAAGGTAGAAGTAGAGAACCAGCAGATTTACCATTTACAATATTTCCTTCAATAAAAAATAGGTGGTTAAGCTTGGAGCAATGTATTTGAGAATGTCAGAATTAAAACCCACACATCCATCAGGGAAAGAATGAAATATACCATTCACCTTCACTGTGGGCATTTTTATGTATTCAGAAAAAGCGAATGGGCTAAATGCGGCATACATTAGCGGTTGGAAATCAGCCTAAAACTTCAACTTTATCATATAGACCACCAGGGGTTTCATTTTAAACATTTGTATCTGCGGACAGGACCTGCTCAAGAGGAAAATGTGATGCAGCTTTTTAAAGGGAAATTATAGTCAAAATTTAAATATATATTTATATATTTCTTACTATGCCCAAAGCTACAATATATTGTGTTTTTTCATATGTAACCATCAGGGGGAGCTCCTTGTTCCTTTTTAACATGTTTTCCAGGATTTCGTCAGTTGCTTTGATGTTAAAAACATTTTGCATACAGAACTTAGAGCTAGACCCCTGGCATACGCCCCTCCCCTCAAAAACAGTAATGTCTGGGTTAGGTTAGAGTTAATAAGTAAGTACCCCTAAACTCAACTACATCTCGGATCATGGGATGTGAGAGGTGCTGAGGTTTTCTATTTTCTTGTATTAAGAGGAAGAAAGTCTATCTTTGGATTTTCATTCAACTGGCTGTATTAGTGAACAATTCCTACTGACTGCTCATTACTAGGGCCACCTCAGTATGCATAAAACTGCAGCAGTGTGGTGGCGTTGGGGAGGGTCTGCTTGCTGATTGCAGTTCTAAATCTCCTGGTCGTCACACACAAGAAATGAGCCTGCACGAGGCATGGATAGCAGAGGTTGTTGAGTCATTTTTCATAGGTGCTAAATTGAGGAAAGTGGTATAGGAAGGGCAACAATCTTTGTCCCAAACTGGGCTTCAAAGCAGAACCTAGTCATTAACTATCCTATAAGCATTAGGACCTAATGTTATTTTGAAAGTTCATTTCAATCTTTTTACACCTGCAGGTTTTAAAAAAAATAACTCCTTGTTTTTTCTTTAAGCACCTTTAGTTATGAGGTCTTCCTATTATTCTCCTCCATCCAGGGGAGTGGAGCTGTCAGTGGAGCTCTGCTATGCTTACAGCTCCACTCCCCTGATTGCTCTTGCAGCCCTAGTGGAACTGTAGTATGTTTTCTTGGATAGAGATTATCTATTCAAGAACACAGGAGTCCCACGGCTTTGCTCAGGAATGAATGCAACCATGGGAATCATCCTGTTACAGGATGATTCCCATGGCTGCATTCATTCATGAGCACTGCTGTGGGACTCCTCCTGTCAAGGTGGGATCCCCAGGCACTAGAGGTTAAATAAGGACAAGTCTCCCCATTCATCACCTCTAGTGCTCTGTCATTGGCTGAGGAAAGGTAAACCCTGATGACAGCCCAAGCGTCATCAATATTTTCCATTCCTCAGTCAATCAGCCGTGGGGATCATCTAGTCATTGTGGGATAACCAGTAAAAAAATAAAAGTTTGTTACACAAATCACACACATTCAATAAATTACTTTAACATTAAAGGCTCATCTTATTGTTTACACATATGTTTACACACAAATTTGCAAAATGGGGCAGCACGGTGCCTCAGGGGTTAGCACTCAGGCCTTTGCAGCGCTAGGTCCCAGGTTCGATCCCCAGCCAGGACATTATCTGCATGGAGTTTGCAGGTTCTCCCCGTGTCTGCGTGGGTTTCCTCCGGGTACTCCGGTTTCCTCCCACATCCCAAAAACATGCAGTTAGGTTCGTTGGCTTCTCCCTAACAATTGACCTTAGGCTACATTAATCACATATGACTATGGTAGGGACATTAGATTGTGAGCTCCTTTAGAGACAGTTAGTGACCCGACTATGGACTTTGTACAGCGCTGCGTAATATGATGGTGCTATATAAATACTGTATAATAATAATCAAATCATGTGTTTTTCAGGTCGGGTCTATCCAAATTCAAACAGCCATATTCGGGTCGAATATAAGGACAACCCAAATTTGAACACCAACACTACTCACTAAGCTACATAATTGGCTTCCACCTGTGATTAATTCTAATCATTTTGATTATTTCAGCATAAAAAAAAACTTTTCCTGGAGCATTCTAATTCTTGGTAGTGCAGCACGAAGCAAACAGTTAACTATGGGTGGCAAAGCACCATCAAAAGGATAAGTTGTGGACTGGCACATGATAAGAGATAGATGTCAAAACATAATAAAGGGTTTTTCAATTCCTAGGAGCACAGTAAATAGGATAATGAAGAAGTGGAAAGTGTTTTGTACTACCAAGACCATCCCCAAATCATGCAATCCCTCCAAACTTGATGAAATAGGGAGGAGGAAACGGATCAGAAACAAAGAGACTTATGGAAACTTTTAACGCACTTTTAGGTATTAAGGGAAAAGATGGCCATTATATGCATGTGACAACAATTTCACAAGTGGTCCACAAATGTGCCTTGTATGTTGGGGTTAAGGTAAAAGCTATTCCTTAAGAAAGGCTACATTAAGTGTTTATTGAGATTTGTCAAAATGTACCTTGAAAATTGTGCAGCTTTTTGGAAAAGGATGTTATGGTCATATGAGACCAAAACCAAATACGGTGGCCTCAACACAAAACCTAACACCAACACAATAACAATAACCATCTAAAGAACACCATGCCTACAGTAAAGATTAGAGCTGGCAGCATCCTATTGCGGGGCTTTTTCTCTGCAGCAGGGACTGGTACATTCGCCAGTACGAAAGGGAGAATAGATGGCGCAAACAACCTCTAGAATGTTGTCAATGTAGGTTCACCTTCTAACATGACAATGAACTGAAACACAAAGAGAAACTGACCACACAGTGACTGAAGGAAAAAAGTGATTGTCCTATTGTGGCTAACTCAGAGCCAAGACTTAAACCCCATTGAAAATCTGTGGAATGACTTGAAGATTGAGGTCCACCAATGGTCAGCATCCACCAATGGTCACCATCCAATACAAACCTGATAGAGAGGTAACCCCACACTCTGAAGCCTAAAAAAGGTGGTTCCACAAAGTACTGGATAAATTCTCTCTCGATCCATAGATTTTTAGCTCAACCACTAATTATACAAATAGAAATTTGAATTTTCCTGAACTGTCACAGCCCAAATGGCACTCACTAATATGTACGGATTTGGGGGGGTTCTGCACTGACCTTGTGTGGCTTTGCTGTTGTCCTTGCAAGTTGCAATGTTCTGCTGAGGAATTTCTGCATATATTTTGAATATATTTGAATGTAATCATACATTTATTATGTAAAGCCCCAATGTCTATAGAGCAAATGGTATTTTCACTCGTTTTATATATTTTAAAAGAGTAAAAGCTTTTATTTTTCACTCTGCAGGCCAAGTACAATGTGTCCTTTATGTTATCTAAGTAATTTCAAGCTAAAATTCAAGTTAGATAAGTATTGTCTAGTGCCAGCATATATTTCTACTTGGAATTTGACCTGTTTTGTGGATTTCTTTTAGATCTGTGCAATAATACAGCATAAAACATTTTCTATGCTTTTTCTATGTGCAGAAGTTTCTTGTTATAAGGACTGGTCACTGTTGTTCTTTATCCTTGAGCAAGGTGACTGCTTTTGTATCTGTACTCTCCCCTGTAGTCTTTCATTGGTGCCTACCACAACTCACTGCACAGTCTATGTGCACTACAGTCATAATGCCACCAATACTCTTACAAGGTAATTTGGCATTTGCTGCAAAGTAAGTAGATTTATACAATCCTACTTTTCAAAAGAGGGAGAGAAAAATATATTTTTGTGCCATACCCAAAATCTTTTCAACATGGAACTTTTTCCTGCACATATCTATAACCAAAAGCAGAATTTCTGAAATGTACTGAATACCACAGATCGTTTGTTCAGCAAGCTGTAGCATAACCTGCCTCCCTTTTGCCATGAACTTCTTGCCTTCTTTTTCTGCATCTCCTGCACAGAAACTGAGGCTGTGCATAGCTAAAGAGGATTCTGGAGTGCTGCAGCTAATGAGAAGATTGTTTTCAATCCTGTCCTGCCATTAGCTGCTGGGCCACTTTAAACCTCCCAAATTCCAGGCTCAGGTTGCTGTATCCTCAGTAAAGTTCCTGCTTCTCTGCCAGCTGGTTTTCTATTTGGATTTTCTGGATTTGACGTTAACTCTGCCTTTGATTGCTGCCTATCTTGACCAGGGCACGCATTATTGTTATGTAAATGTGCCGGCCACACTACACTCCTGCCGGCAGAAACTTCCCCCAGAGTGACATCATGATACCAGAACCCGCCCAGTCCCCCATTGCAGGTCTGAGTCTGCAATGGAAGAGTGGGCAGGTTGTGTTCAAAAAAACAACCCGCCCACCACCCTGAGCCTGCAGTTCTATATTTTAGACATGGCCCCCAGCTCTGGCTGGTGTGCCCCCCCAACGGGGTTCTTCCCCTGATCCCGCGGGGGGGCGGACCAGCCAGAGCTGTGAACCACCAAAGAATTCTTTGCAAAATAGGAGTAGGCATGAATGCCCATTCCCAAAAAAGTGAGGGCACAGCGTTTCCACCTGTGCCCGTCCCATCCACCCCTGGTCCTGACCTTGCCTTGTCTGCCACCAGCCCTAAGCTTGGCCTGTTCAACTAGTTCACCTTGACTAACTACGTTCTGGCCTGATAGCCATTCCTACACTGAATATATCTGTTCCCTGTCACCTCTTGATGGGGGAGCCTGGGGGCCATGACCTGACGACCAAAGTAGATCGGTGGACAGCCCATCACTGCTTTTGGTGTGCACTAATGAAGACCAGAGGGTCACTTAGATTTTGTGGCTTAGGTAATACCACTTCACCTGCTGGGAGGAGGCAACCCAAAACTCTGGATATATACTATATGCATTATGAATAAGTGTATCCTCTTTAATGATGGATTAAAATATATTTTTACATACATTAGAAGAAGTAAATTTATATCCTTTGTGGCTATATGTTTTCCTTTTACCTTCTCAGGTTCAGACTTTTTGAATCTTATGCTATTAAATTATAATTTTTTCATTCTGTTAAAAAAACAGTAATATGGTTAAGGTCAAATCAAAAACATTATTGCATGGGTTATCTCTCTTTGAAGTCTACACAGGACTAAAATTCAAATTCTCCACATCCCCAGTAATACAAGTCACCATTTTTAACAAGATCAAGGCTGACCCTTCTATTTAAATATGAGTTTGAGAAAAAAGATCGTGAAACAAAACAGCAATTTCTGCAGAACAGAAAAAAAGGATGTTATTCTGCTAGCTTCAAGCTGGAGATAACTGTGTGGGTTTTAATGAGGTGTCTACTAAGAACAAGGAATAAAAAAGGAGCCCTTTGAGGTAGTTTATATATATATTATATATATATATATATATATATATATATATAATAGCAATTTATATAAAAATAATTCTGTACTGGTGACCAACACTTTTCTAGTCTTGGGTCACAATTGGCATTGGTCTGGTATGACAATTGATAATGCAGCAATTATTGTCAGAGAGTTAATATAAATCCTGGTTCTCACGTGTGTTGTAATATTCTAAAATGGAATATTTAGATTCTGGCATAAGCCCAGCTAATGTCACATCACCAATCCATGATAGAAATGGTGACATCAAGTCAACATACCTATGAATAGGTAACCATACCATGGTAAAAGCATTGGATGCATAAGAATATGCCAGACTGTACGTGTTTAGAAATAGTTTGTCGCCTTTGGACTTGGTCTCTTTATTTATCACTTTAATTTTCAACACATTTTAGATGCAAGAAGCTGCCCCCATCCCTATCATCGATCAAGACCCAGGCAGAGGTCAGGAAAGATCCATATTCAAGCAAAACTATATCTGTGATTCTCACCGGTCCCTGTTCTGTTGCATAAAAACCACCAACTTCTTCCTTCTTCTCTTCCTAAAGATGATCTTTGGCAATCTTGATTTCCTGGGTATGGATGGCATAACTTACATTCATTTCATGCAAACGTGCACATGTGCAGTGGTCAGACAGGTAAGAAGTTATTTCAGGAGGGATATCGCCTGTCCCATTTTGTAGTAAATACCTGCCTGGACTTTAGTTCTACTTTAAAAATGTTTGTGAATTGGGTGGGACTATCCCAGGGAATTTGATTAGACTAGACCAGTAATTTAAAGTTGCCCTTTTAGGGCTGTGTTGCAACTAATACACATTTACAAAACATTTTTGCTTCTTAAAGTAGAATTGAGGTAGGGTCAAGACATGGGTCTGCAGGAACACCTACTACAGTAATGTAATTTAGTTGAATTTTACTGTAAAATTGTTGTATTTTCAAGTAGAATTAGGCAGAATTACACAATAGTCCATCCAGAGGAGGAAAAATACCCACAATGTCAAAATAAACATGTCAATTTCAGGAGCAATGTTGCAACCCCACCACATTCCCAACATACCCATGTGCACCAAGTGGTTCCAAAGCACTCCCAAACAGTTGAATGGGAGTGGGCAAGAGTGTAGTTGAGCATGCGGTACAACACTGTACTTCTACTGCAAATCTGGAAAGGGCCTGCACACTGGAGTTACACCAGCATAGGCTAAGTTATGGCGGAGGGGCAAAAAATAGAAATGGAGGAAATGGCACAGAGGAATGGAGCAAAGATTGACAGCTTCAATTGGACAGCATTAGATTTAAGGACATATTCTGCTATTTTAATGTCTTGCAAGAAAATGCAAAGTCTACTTTTTTTGTAGCACCCCATTCCTTGAAAAACAAATGCACCTATAGAAAAAAAAGCATTCAAAATGATAAACAAATTGATGCACTTGTGTGGCTGCCTAGGTAGGAGTGACTTTACCTGACTTCTCGTGGGATTTTGGGCAAGTTTGAAACAACACAATATTTGGGAATCCTGGGGTGCGATTCTTTTTCTAATTTAAGTTTTTTTTTTCACTAAAATATTAATTTGTTGGTATTTTTGTTGTTTTATAGAATTCCATAATACTCACTGTGTACAACATATAACAACTCTGGTCTCTTTAATGCCTTGATAAAGTATTTTAAGATGAACGCTCCATATTTTTTTTACTGTCATTTGTTAGGAGCTTCATATTCCTGGCAAGAAATAAATACATTTGTCAAGTAGCTAACATAAATTTAAAAGCTTTCTTTGTAAAAATCAATAAAAATCAACAAATTGGTTAAAAGCACATAAAGCTATTTAAATCTATAGATGCAAGAAAATATATATGTTAGACATAATTCTTACTCTCTCACCCAGTTTGGGTTATGAGGGGTAGTGTCTAATCACATGTTTATTTAAAGGATTCCTATGTAAAGTGTTTTTCTGATTTGCCCTGATGTGAGCAACGTACCACCCCACCGTTCCTAAAATGTGAGCCATTACTAGGTCCTGATGGAAGCAAGGGGAGCATTTTGGAAGTGTTATTCCATTATCAGCATGGGTATTTCTAACTTGGCTGCATTAGCTTTAAGACCACTGTGTATATCACCCATGTATGATGTTGAGTCTTCAAAAGAACCGTAATCCAATTAATGAACAGAGGGGCATAGGAGGGGCCAGATGATAATGAATGCCCTCCATCCAGGAAATGAAGCAGATTTGTCTGTCTTGCTGTAACTTCTAATGCACATTGGATTCTTTATAATAAAGCTTTCCAAGGCTGAAGAAGATATACTGTCATGGGAGAACTTGAGTGACCCAACAAATCTGGATCTGGTAGAAAACATTGAAAACATTAGCCAACTAATGGTAAATGATTTTCAAGAAATCCATTTCATGTTTGCAGGTTTTCCAGGTTATTCCATGATGGTCTATCTTCTCCAGTCCTAGAGAGCTTTTTCAATAATTCAGCTCAATTGTCAGATTTTGTCATAATGGGCGGGTGACCACCATGTATATAGCAACTGACTAGACACTGAATTGCTCATAACTAGTAGTTATTAAGGGCATACTGTGAATACTGATATTATTTTAGACTAGTTACCTTGCTCATAACCAATGAGCATGTATATGGCAGGCAGTGTTCTCATTGGCTTGTACCACCCCTAGAAACTACAAACCATTGGCTATTAATACAACCTGTGTGAATCTGCCCATATGTTCATTGACTAAGCATCTGTCAAATGTGTATGACAAACCCTACCTAGCAACAATTGCCATCCCTAGTCAATGACACATGTGTAAAGTAACTGGCCAGAAGCTAAACTCCCCATGGCTGGTTGTTGTTAGGTAAGTACCAGGAATGCTGTAAAGATTATGAATCTGGCTCATGGCTGGCTACTATGTACAGGGTAGGTAGCTTTCCCATTGGCTAGTATTGCTCGTAACAACTACCATCCAATGTCTATCAAAACCACCCATGCAAATGTGTCCTTATGTTCATTTACTGGGCAACCCTCAATTGTGCAACATTTAACGTAAACCCTATCCAGACTCAAATAAAATCCCTACTAGTCACCAACACCAAAAAAATAAGTAATTACATTTTTTAGAGTTGATAGGACAATAGGAAATATCTCTCAACACATTTTCCAATGATTCCAAAATGTGAATTTCTCACTTTTTTGTTGTGTCTCTAAGACAGGAAATGAAGGGAGATCTCCTTAGCGTGACACAACAGAATAAAATTAATCTATACGAGGTTTAATTCTTCCCCAATGCTAAAAAGAGAACAAAAACACAAAGTTGGCCATACCTACACCTTAAAGAATGAACAGATGTCAGATGAAAAATACGACTCATGATGGAAAACGGAGCTGAATCAAATAAACAGTTAGGCCGTTCTCAGGTGACTTAGGTTGCCCATAGGCAGGTTGCATAAAGAGCAACAAATATCTTCCCTTTTTTGTCAATGCTGCAACCTTAAAAAACAGCATCTTATCCTCCTGCAGCATCTGACACAAGATGGCCAGGATGATTATTATTATTATTATGGCGTATTACTGATAATGGCAAGATAGAATGTCAGCTACGCTCTGGAAGCTTAATATTAAACCAAAGCTTACGAAAGCAAATAGATAAAGTAGCGGTGAATTATTTGAATCATTCCTCTGTAAAGTTAAGCAGAAATTCCAATAAGGTATTATTCCAAAGCAAACAATGCTCAGATCATAGAATATAAAAAAATGTTGGCAGGAATCCACTGATCTATAAAATATATGATGCAAGGTAAACAAGAATAGGTGGTAAATGCATAGTATGGTAAAGGCGGGCAACATACAGTAACTGAATAATCAGGATGAAATTTAGTAAGGTAAAGAACAACATGCCTTGTTTATCGGTGGGGAACTAGGTAAAACATTTTATAAATACAAGTAAAAATTAAAGACTTGCTATCCTGTAGAATATATATATATATATATATATATATATATATATATATAATAAGATTAATTGTGACAATTCAGTAATTTTGTGTCTTGAATCATACCTAAAAAATAAAATTGAACTTATTGATGGTTTTGTAACCTCATAGCATCTATGTCACTGTTGTCTAATTTTGTTAGTCTTATTAGATTTGCAGAGTAAATTGATGATACCAATTCTGTGCTTCTCACTGTTCTTCTTGCTGGAGGTGAAGCTGTATCCAAGGATCTGCACTGCAAGAATCTCCTTGCTTCTATCTCCCCACCTGATTATTACCCCACCAATCATCATTTGGGCAGTTCCGAAATGTACTGTTGCTGACCCTGCATAATTCTGATATTGTATGCTTCTTGGACCGACCTTTGCCTGTGACCCCAACTCTGCTTTGTCTCTACTCTTTGGATACCTCATCTGGTGGACTGATTACCAGTGTATGACCTATGGCACTGTATACTGGACTTGACTCGGGTGGAATCCCCCTTATTGTATTATCTGTGGGCTCCTCTGTCAGTTCTTCCCCAGGTGCATCCCTAGCACATCAAAGTCCTGGGGGCAACAACATGCTGGAAAGGTAGCCTCTGAGGCTGAGCAGGGCTTGCTATAGGCGGTTAGGCGGTTGGAGGACTGGCATCTGCCAAGCACTGGTTCTGGACCAGGCCTTACAAACAAATCCTAACTCCAGAACACTGCTTGAGAGACCTACTGCTAACCCAATTTATAAATGCTTATAAATCTTCTTGGCAGCTGTGACAGAAAGTGCAAAGCCGGTGAAGAATATCAATAATATCCAGTAGAGTAGACATTATTTTACCAGTAAGTTAGGTTTGCAAAATGGGTAAAGTAATATCTCTAAAGGTTCTAATTCAAACAGGTTATTGCATATCTAGTAGTAGTTCCATTTAATTGGACCTGCTCATGTAAAGTTTGAAGTTTTGACACCTATACAGACTTCCTGACACCAAGAATGGAATTATGGTAATAGAACAGGGTGATTCCACAAATGTCACACCTCCCAATTTTGGACAATCAACATGGTGGCTGGATTAAGGTGTTTGTGCTAGGTGGATATAAATGCTCGGGTATTTCCCACACTCAAAGAACTGATGAAGCAACTTAAAAAAATTGTGTTAAAAACAAGTCCAGTTGAATTGGACCAACCACTAGATACAAATACCCTGGATAAAAGATGAACCATGAGAAACATTACTTTACCAATTTGCAAGCCGAAACTGGCCATTTTCAAAACTCTGCCGCAAAGTCGGACACGCCATACACCCACACAGATGGCATAAGGATATTGTATATTCCTAATAACTCATTGCAGATGCATGCTTACTCCCTCTCTTCTTTACAACAAGCAATCAGACTAGCTGATGACAGATGTGGGAGATCTCATGAGAATGAATGTCACTTTGCTGCTGAGGAGCTTAATTGAGCATGAGTCAAACATACTTAAGCTGAAGTCACATATTCCAAATAAGAAGGAAAACACTGAAATGTTTGTTTGCTTATGGCGCCATACTGCAGCAGAGACGCATTGTCGCCTATTTGATCATCACTTCCAGCTTGGCATTGTAGTGATCCGCCAGTTGGTCAATTGCTTACAGCTGAAGCTAATTTGCCATTGACAACTTCCATCCTTCCAGAATAGGCAAATAGAATTGTAAACATTCAATATGCAAGTCACACCCAGATAACTGTAGACAAAATAACATTTACAGAGAATTGCAACTTTTTTACTGTTGTAGCAGTTCATTTACAATTGTTTAAAGGGAGCTGGATTACACAAAGGTATATTTGAAACTCTTAGGTTGGCGGGAACAGTTGGGATTATACCAGGAAGAGCTCTCTTGGGGATTTATTTATAAAGCAGTGAATATGACATTCAACCAGAATTCCCTGATGGGGAATTACCTAGGTCCATGTGTTTTCAATGCCAGAAATTGAATGTCCACCAGATGTTTGGTGAATGTTGGGTTCACTGCTTTAAGAGGATTTACAAGGCACCAAAAAGCTAGGGGCTAACAACCCTTCAGACCCTATCTACCACTTAACCATCTCTTCTGATTGGGGTATCATTTTAAAGTGTAGTCTTTATTGGTATCAAATCCAGTCTGCTGGAAAATTTTCAATTACCAATATATATCATTGTACCTAATTCATGATTAAGGACTTCTTTCATTGCAGTAATTTGTAGTAAAAACCATGTACTACTGTAACAACATGCTTGTAATGCAGTTCAGTTCATTGGTACAATAAAGCCGGGCAACATGGTTGGACCAGTCGTTAGCATTTTGGCTTTTGAAGCACTAGGTCTCATGTCTGATTCTCGGCCAGGACACTATCTGCAGGGAGTTTGCATGTTTCCCCTTGTTTGCATGGATTTTCTCTTGAACTCTAGTTTCCTTCCACATCCCAAAAACATGCAATTGGGTTAATTGGCTCCCCGTCAGGAAAAAAAAAAAATTGGCCTTAGACTGTGTTGATGACTATGGTAGCAACATTATATTGTAAGTTCCTTTGCAGGGAAGTTATTGCAGTAGCTCTGTGTAAAATGGTGTCATATAAATAAAAGGCAATACTGATAATCATTATGTGTTTTAAAATACAAGCAATATATGGTGATTATGACATGTAAATGAGTCCTAAATGCAGCAATTAACTCCATGTTACCCCCCCCCCCCCAAAAAAAAGGAAAAAATAAATATTTATATATATATATATATATATATATACAGAGGTGATTGGTTTCTGAAAGAAGTTTCAATGAAAAGTACATTTTCTAATCAATATTCCTGATGATCAAGGCACAAAAATGCACTTTTGATTGCACTAGAGATCATTAAAGCACATTCAAGTCTATTTTTTAAAACTCACTTTATTTTGATGGGTGTTTGATTATATTCCTCTGAGAATCAATCCCACCTGTATGTTGATTATAAACATTGATCTACATTTGTCTGAATTACCAGGCAACCAATAAATCTGCTTCAAACCTAAGAGACAATGAAGCTGTTAGTGTATGTGAAATAAAAAATATGTTGGATCTCCATTTATTTTTGAAGAAAAAAGTTCAGAGGACAGAATATTGTTTTTATAAGATCCATATGCAACCTACCAAATACTCATGTCACATATGAAGATCATGGTCACCCAAAAAACTGTTGTAGGCTGCACATATAAGGGGTCATTAGGTGGTTGTTTTTCCTGGGTCTACCTATCAACAATTAATGCTCAATCTAATTGGTTAAGTTTTCTTTCAAAAAATGATCAGGAAAAGGTGAAGGTAATTGGAAACATAATGAATGAATTTGGTGCAATAAAATGGATAAATTTGGGGAGTATAAGGGAAATCAATCCTGACCTTCGCATACAAGTTGTATACCTCCACATTAGTGCCTCTTTTTTCGACAACTTTCAGCCACCTTCGGACGCAAGCCTCCCCGATGTTTTGCAGCATCTCCTCCCCTACCTCACTGCAGGCCATGCGGACTCCTTCCTTAAGCTGTGACATGTTATGGGGCTTGGTGGCATACAGCTTGCTTTTGATATAGCCCCCCCAAAAAAGTCACAAGATGTAAAGACGGGAGCGCAGAGTATATTCGAGGGGACCCCTTCGACTGATCCTTCAGTCAGAAACTTGAAGTTCAGGAAATCACTAACTAACCTGGAAAAGTAGGAAGGGGCTCAGTCTTGTTGAAAAAATACAGAGGCAAGGTCACTCCTTGCCTGAAGTTGTGGCACAGCAAACTCCTGCAGCATATCCAGGTAACTTGCCATGTAACAGTAGTCATGTTACCGAATGCATTGCAGAAAAAATATGGTCCAATCAGCCCAGTGCTAGACATTGCACACCAAACCAAGAGCTTTGGAGAGTCTCGTTTCTGCTGGGTTTGATTTTCCCCAAATTCAACAGTTGTGTTGGTTAACCCCACCAGAGAGATGAAAGATAGACTCGTTGCTAAACCATAAGAGCTAAGGGTTGTTTTGGTGATGGTTTGAGGGTGATTCACACATTTCCACACGAGCATCAAAAACTTTTTGAATACCATGAAGTCGGTACAGGTAGAGCTTTATCACTCTCCGAAGCATCCGCTGAATCAAGCTTTTGTTGGTGCTGAGTTCCAGTGCAGCCCTCTGGATTGACTTTACTTGGGTTTACGCGACAGCCTGCTCCAGGACTACAGTGTTTTCATTGGTGGTGGTAGTAGCAGGCTTTCCTCTGCGTAGTTTGTTAAGAACAGATCGTGTTTTGAGAAACTTGCCGTGAATAACGTGAATTGTGTTATGCATTGGGGCAGTGTGATGGCCATAAAGCGTCAGTTTTTCGACGCTGCTCTAATGTCAATGGGCGAAGTTGTCATATGCTGATGGCCTCAAGTCTCACTGAATGATACCTGGAACGAAATAGAAAAAAAGAAGTGTGTAGTGACTTTTGGTACACCCTCTATATAAAGGTGCCTTATAAAATGATCTACTTGGTCCTAAGGTACATACAATTATTTTAGACTGTACAGAATACCTGAATTTTCTCTTCTGCAGCTAAGCAATACTTACAGATCTTGCCCCTCAATCATCATGCGATTGGATAGTAAAAGAGAATCAACAGACACATGAGCTCATATTATTGTCACTTTGCTCTCTCCTATCAGCAAGTCCCTTGTAAGCACATGAGCACATGAGCATAACCGATTGGCTCCACGGACTGCTTCTCCTTCCACTGATCTGAAACTGAAATAACCTGAGACCAATATGCAATTGTGTAATGGGTTAAAGTAAACTGTATTAAATATAAACTAAACATTATACTTGATTTTTAATTTATGCTTTATCTATAGATTTATACACGCAGTATTCTGTGGGAGTTGCATCTCTGCATTTGCATGCACTTCACACTCTGCGCATTGTTTCTTGAGCATTAATATTACATTATGATGATACTTCTATGTACGTCCTTCATCTCTCACCCCGTACATACCGCGTTCACCTGCAGTCTAATTTTCCATGTAAATGAATGTTTACTCACGTCATAATAGCCACTTCAAAGCTTTATGTTGTCTCAATGGATATGAAATGGATTGTGAATTAAAAGGCTTCTCATTTAAATATAAACAGGCAGATGCTAAAAGTACCGACTCTGAAACTGCAGCTGGGTACATCGGGAGTGATATTCAATTAAAAGAACGGAGAAATCGAATGCGATTGAACAGACCAGGAAGTGGGAACATTTACAAAATAGTCAATGCTGTGCTTGGCATGGAATAAATGCAGAGCTCAATATTCACTGTGCTGTTATAGCTCAGGTGTCCTGCGTCATATGTCAGTGCTTCATTTACATACCCTGTACATATATTGCTGCCTTAGATGCACTTCAAGCCAGGTCAGGTGCTTTCTTTTCACAATAAGGTCAAAGTAATAGGTGTGCAATTAAGCAGAACTAAAATCTGTTGAATGAGGGGAGCTCTAGCCATTATATGCACAGTAGTTGTGGTTGGCACTTAACTGGGATATTTATTTATAAATGGTTGTTAAGTTTTGAACATGTATGTATTTTTTAATACATTTCCATGGGATAGGGGGCCATAAGGATAGTATTTTTTTTTTGGGGGGGAGTGGAAACTTTATGCCCACATTATGGCACATTTACCTACAAGAGTTTCCTCCCCAACTGTTAACAAATCCAGGTTCCAGTTGCTTTTCCAAAACCAACTTCTTTGAAGCTTCATCGAAGTCCCTTCTCTTAAGCCATTGGGTAGCCATTGACTATGCAGCTCCTGTAGACTTTGAAAGGTTTTATCGACCTGCAAGATAGCCTGGGAATGTGCACATTAGGTAAACAACTAGTAAAAATGTCTGAAGTTGAGTGGTGTATTATATATGTGCCAAACTACCCACCTCAATATTGGGTTTGGATCTTGGGTTTAATTGGGAAGGATGACATCTGTTATTCAGGGGCGCATAATTGTCTAACACTTATCCCCATCAGCAGTTGGGAGAAGACAATTTTCCATTGCTGAATTTCTGGCATCTTCCGCCTCTGCTCCTTATTCTCACTAAACTACTATCTATTCTGCATGGAGTAGACAGAAACCACACCAAACAGACACACGAAAACATATATTTTTGACAACTGGAGGGGCTTTATAGTTGCATAGAGCCCAGCCACCAAGCAAATATCACACCTATGTTTCCAACATACATCCTGGCATCTGTCACGTGTAATAGAGGTGACCCTTCTATCCTTGTATTATACCTTCCTTAGTTCAGAGGGAGAGTCTGCGCACATCCCCACAATGTGTACACTGAACCTGTGGTGGTGGCTCTACCTGATAGGTACCTCTTCCCCTTCACCAACACCTATGCTACACCACCAAACAGCAACATTTTTTTAGTTAGTTTTCCTATTTCTTTCCTCTTTTTATGGCTTTGCTTACCCAAATGTTGTTTGTCCTTGTTTTTTACTCTGAATATATGACATTTATTACCTGCTGTTTATAATTTTTCTGTTCTCTTTTGTATTATATTATCAGGTATACAGTTTTGTTTTGCTCATATTGTAACCACAATAAAAAGATTTCTATTGAAAAATAATAAAATATCATAAAAAAAAAAACAGGAGAAAGAGAAAAGGGACTTTTCATCTTCCGAAAAAACTCATAATAACTCCAATATTTTTAGACCTACTCACGGGCACCTACTCCTTTTTAGCATATGCTTAAAGTGGAACTAAACTTCGCACTTACCTTTACTTCCTCAGATCCCTTGGTACCTCTAGTGATGTCCTTGATTGGGTCCCACACCGTCCTGTAATCCTCCTTTGTCCTGGCATGGAGGAAGCATTGGACACCGCCATCTTTGTCCGTCTTCTTTCTTCTGTCTGGTTACATCACCCAATCTTGCATTGTATAGGCTTTATATGGGATAAAAAGAGAGAGATCGCCTTTTTTCCTCCAATGTAGGAAGAAGCCAGAAGCCGTCTGGGATGCATGGGTTGGGTATCCCAGGAGTCACTGCTTTTCCACTGCTGTGGCTGTAAAGACAAAAAGGGAGGGGCTTTACCCTTCTTCTTGAGGTCTTAAAAAAATTAATTTTTGTACCCTTTTATGTAAGTAAAGTAAAGTAAAAATTGTAATAATAGGTCTCTTCTGCAATCACACATTCTTATCTGCTGTGCATATGCGCTTAGTGTATGATGCTGGGGAGTAGCCTTAGTGAATGTCAGGATACCCAACATTATCCACTAAATTAATGCACTCCTGTGCTCAAATGTGGGATTTATATTTTTCATTTAAGTTGTCCAAACATCTGGAACATCGAAGAGGACTGGATGAAGATAGCAATACCCACAATGGTGCAATGACGGGTGGGTGTGCAATCGGTTAGGTACATTTATTTTATTGCACAAGGGACATCATATTTCTTTATTTTTTACATTTTTTTCTTCTTTAGCTTACCTTCACTCCCCCCAATCAGCACTGTTTCATGGAGTCCATAACCTATTGTCAGCTTCAACTCTAGGAACATGTAGTTTATGACCTTTCCTCTTTTCTAGTATCTCATTGCAGCAAGGGAGTGAAAAGGTAAGCAGGTACTGCATGGGCTGGCTGGGTACAAAATAACCTGAAGCTTTGTCCTTTATGAAGTTCACTTTAAGAATATACAATCTTATCTAAATAAGGCTGATCTTAATATGAAAGCTTTTTTCTTACTATCGTTTTGCTAGACAGAAGATAAAGGATATTGATGACAAGAACACTCACTGTTTACAATAATTTATATAGTCCAGGTCCACTGTGTATTGATTAGGAACTCCCAGAGTGCAAGAGTCCACTCAGCATTTCACTTCTCTATCTAATGATGAGGGGTGTACAATGAGCGCTAAAAAGAGCTTAATTGTTAACAATATGTACTATAAAATGAGGTTAATTAACTTTGTTCTCCGAAGCCACGCAGGAGTATGGAATACAGTTATACATCTTATTAATTTTAATGAGTGTCTTGTTAAATGCACAAATATCCTCATATCACTTCTGATGTTACAATAAAAGTTCAGATTTTGTGCATCAAACAAAAGATGTTTCTTGGTTTTATACCACAGTACCCATTCTTGTATTATCATCATGCCATGACTTTGAAAATGGAAATGACTATATAAATGTATAATGTTTAAAGAGAACCAGTAACAGTCCTATTAAAAATTAATATAACTGTGCAGAATCACTCCAGTATTTGTATACAAGGTGCTCAGCTTGTATAAGAGCTGTAGACCTGGCAAGCTTTTGTAAAGCATTACGAGAGCTTTGGGAAAACTTTGAATGTAGCGTCTTCCCCGAGGAAGTGGTTTATGGCATGAGGATCCTCACTGCTCCCTTGAACGAAGCTTTACCGCTAGTCTCCATGGAATCTGTCCCTCACTAGAGAGTTCAGCTACATCACTGCTCCTCTGTTTGCAAGAATAATTCTGCAGGGTGGAATGCTCTTCTGCAAGGCTCTATTGTTGGCAATGACTGTGTGACATGCCCCTTAAAGTGGACCTATCATCAAAGTGTTTACTTTACATAAAAGGGTAGACAACCCTTACCCCAAATGTAAAGTCAAAATTAAATAAAAGTAGAAGCCCCTTCTCTTCTGTATTTACCACTGGGGCAGTAAAGATAGAATAGGAGCGCAGAGCCTCCTCGGATACCCACATCACGCATCCCAAGAGGCTTCTAGCTGCTCCTTCTGTGCATGCAGAAGGGAGAAGGGGCTTTTCCCTGTAATGGAGAAATAATGCCAATCTGCTGTATGCTCAGTGAGATTGGCACTTCTAGTATTACTTTTAGGAGCAGGCTACACCAAGTGTAAGTGACTGTGAGTCATTGGACCTGATATATTAAAGCTCATCAGGCTGGAGATGATACACTTTCATTAGTGAAGCTGGGTGATCCAGCAAACCTGGAATTCATTTTTAAAAGCCATTTGCTATTTGTTAGCATATGTTTTAAATACTGGACCAGATCCATTCCAGGTTTGTTGGATCGCCCAGCTTTACTGATGAAAGTGTATCCTCTCCAGCCTTGGAGAGCCTTAATAAATCATTCCTATTGTGATCCAAAACTACTGTTGAGTAGAAACATTGAGTTATGGCAACTGAGAGGGATCAACGTAGAGAGGGAATGAATATTATAGGATTGGGTCTGGGATACAAAAGGGCAACTGAGAGGAGTAGGTGATGGGTGAGGAAAAACAAAAATTTGGTCTAGTGTATGTGCAAGGAAATGTTGGGTCCAAGGAGATCAGATAGCTTCAAATTCATCCATAGTATCATTTTACTGTGTCATGTTCTTTTTCTGTGTAAGGGTCCCGGAGACACGTTGTTTCTCATCAGTAAAGTTAAGGGTGAAGGATTTCCAAGCTTTTGCTGTGGTTTGTCTGGTTGCAATAAGAATGCGATGCATAAGACAGAACTAGTAGAGGTTGAGATAATTGAGTTTGTGAGTAAGGAGATCAAAGATTGGGTTTTTGGGAACCAATGTGTAAAAGTCTTCAGAAGGTAAAAAAAACTTGAGACCAAAAAACACTATGTGACAGTTTTACCAAATGTATGATTTGTGTATTTTTAATGCCACCCTTGAAGACTCATGAACCTTTTATTACATACGTACATGTCTCCCTATGCCTTCTATTAGCAGTAGTTTACCTATTCCACTCATTGCATTGGTTGATCCATTCACCTTCCGTAGACTTTAATAAAGTTTGCCATAGAACGTTACATTCAAATAATGTTCAGAGCATGCAATAAACATAACATTGCCAAGCCTGCCCATCCCTAGAAATATTCTGTCTTAATCTCTAACCCATCAATAAAGTCATGCTTAACCCCTCGCTAGTAACAAACTATTCAGCTCAATCATAAATATTCATTAAACATTCAGAAGCGTCCGTATAAGCTATCACTGAATACATATCGATTTGTCCTTTTAGGGCTGTATTTCAGCTTGTTTGCCCAAGATGATGAAGAACTCATTGGAATTAACAGAAAAAAAAAGTTTTAAATAAAATATTCATTACATGAAAGATTCTTCATCTCCCACACACAAAAATAACCAAATGTTCATTAAATATACATAGAAAAAATAGAACATCATATGTTAAAGAGGGAAATGGAATGGGATTGTAGGGAAATATTGAAATTAACCCCTGCTTGAGCTGGAAGTTAAATCCAAAGGCTTGGATGGTGGGGTAAGATTTGGAAGCATAGCTACAAATGATAAAAGTGATTTATCTGAAACAACATTTGATATATGTAAATAGACATAAGTAGGGTTGAGAAAAAACAATAATATTAATTTTCGCAAATCAGATTTTGGCTACATCTTACCATTTTTACAGAATGCATTGAGAAAGGCTAATTTATTAGTTTTGTAAATTTAGGGGACATTCCTTTTAAATGAGATTGGTGCTTATCATAAATACAGGGGCTTAATACCTAGGAATGTAGGTTTTTGCTTTACCTAAAATTTCCAGAGAGCAGTTGAATATTTTGGTGAAATTGGGAGTCCATGCTTGGCCTTCTGACCCATGAATATGTAGGATTCACCTGGGATCCAACATTTACTTAGTGGAGAGTACAAGAAAATGTTTAGTATTGCCCCAAACAACCACCAGACAATGGGAACACTTTTTTCAATTTACTATGTACAGCATTCCCATTGGGTTATGTTTTTTAGGGGTGCTGGCCCATTATTTACCCATTAGAGCTTATGCTAAGGTCTGCCAGTAAACGTTTGCTGTGATTGGGCTCAGCTAATATTTAATCAGTGATGGGGAAAAGGTCATCTAGGTCGGTGGTCAATGTAGCCAACAATGGGCCCCGGTGCAGAGCTGTTTTGCGGACCCTATGGAGGCCCCTTTTGGCTGAGAAGGACCCTTGTGCAGTGTCCTATTTAGTCCCTCCCTATGTCCACCGCTGCCACAGGCAATACCCATAACTAGACTTTTACCCCCTTCTTGCCTTTTCTCATATTCTCACGTCCAGTTCTTTAAATGTTTCAGTTGCACTCATCTGTAAAACATCACGTAGGGTAGCTTTTTCTCTCTGTATGCATCCTGCCACATCTGCCTTTTATTAGACTGATCCAGGTGCAGCGAGGTATCTGCTTGGCTGCTTTTAATCTCTAGAGAGGAGATTATACAAAAATGGCAAACCCCACCATTAGCCAATGAACACCCCAGCCCATTATACCCCTTTTCATGTGATGACTGCTATAGGCTCCTGATGGCAATCCTCCCTGTGTCATTGTGAATCTTTTTTATTTTTTTAGTTTAAAAGATTATTTACCAACGTAATGTTAAAATTTATAGAGACATGAAGCGAATAGGTATACAGTTGTCTTCTAATTGGTCTCTGAGGTTTTGCATTACTTTGAAACAGATTTTTTTTCTTTTTTTCAGTATGTTTACGTCAGTCCCCTCTATCCGCTACAAAAGAGGTGAAGTTCAAAGCGGCTTTGAATTAAATTATTAGTCTCTTGTTCACCTTGTGCTTGCTTACTCTATATTGTAAGTGTTTTGTAATGCTTCCCCACAAAGCATGGCAATTAGGGGATATTGGAAAAAAATAACAAGAAACAGATTGCATAATGAGTTTCTAGAGTCCTAGTTAAAGCGGACCCATATTTTACAATGCTAGGTGATGAATACTAAGTAAGGCGTCCACACCAGCCGAATGTAACATTTGGCTTTAAGAGAACCAAACATCGGCTCTGTTCGAACGGACCAAATTGTGGGCACAGTGGGCAGCCGCTGTCCACTGTATTCCATTCATCCCCTCTGCTACTATGATTAGCTGGTAGTATGCTTTTTGCATTGGGTGATGGTTATAAGGGGGAGGAATCATTTCTAATACCACCACCAATGAAAATGTTTACCACTGTATGAGCATCATTATTGGCAGTGATGTCAGGGGCAAAAGTTAATATGCTAATAAAATATAAAGTGACTATATCAGATTTGCAGCACTTTACTGTTAGGAGATGTTAATATGGCTGATCCCATGCTGTGAGCTACCGCAGTAACATACTATACTTTTTCTGTCTCACCTGCAGCAGTAAGGAGAACAAGGAAAAAGCAGCATTTTCTGCTTCCTTTTAGCCGTGCAGCCTGAGATGTACCTTCTTAGCACATTGAGCACATACTCTGAGGCTATGCAAAGCTGAAAGAGATTTTAGGAGCACATTAGTCCCTGGCTTCATCCTGCTCTGCTAATGACTGCTGGGACTTTATAGCTTGCATTTACCGTTAGGCATTGCTGGCCTGCTGATGGTCTGTATTTTATTTTACTGTTACTGACTCTACCTGTTTCTGATCCTGAGATTGTATACTGCCTGGACTGACCTTTTGCTTGTGACCCCAACTCTGTTTTGTTTTTACCATTTGGATACCTAGTTTTGTGGACTGATTATCTGTGTATGACCTCTGGTTCTGTATTTTGGACTTGCCTCTGCTGCAATCCTTTGTACTGAAATATCTGTGGGCTCCTGGCCATCTGTCAGCCCTTCACCAAATGCCATCCCTTGTACACATAAGTCCTGGGGCAACCGTGTACTAGGATGGAGCCACTAAACTCCCAAGGCTAAGCAGGGGGGTTGATATAGGTGAAGAGTGTGACATAGAGTGAAGAACTTGCATCTGGAGAGCACTGGTGCAGGACCATGGTCTTACGAGGGGGTGCTGAGAGGTTCCTGGCTTTGCCCCCTTCCAGATGAAATAGAAAAATGAGTGTGGGGGCATATGACAGCCTAATATCTTAGTATGTAACTGTGCAAATATCAGGTCTTTGTGATTCTTAAAACTGCTGTTTCTTTTAGTGGGAAGCTGCGATGGCAGAGGCACAAGCTAGTTTCACGTTGCTGGAGTTACGGGCCGCCATGAAGTTTTTGTTTCTCCGGGGAAAGTCAGAAAAAACTGGAGGAGAAGTGTCCTTCTTACAGCACTGTCAAAACCTGGATATCTCGTTTCAAGAGCAATTCACTGTTGAAGATAAGCCCCGCAGTGGGCAACACCCAACTTTAACTGACCCGGCATCCTGCGATGCTGTCCATGGGCTGATTATTGAGGACCGGCGAATATCTGCAAAAAAGATAGCCCACCAATCATAGATAGATAGATAGTTCACCATGCCCACCAATCATAGGCCACTGACACTGTTTGCGTGATGCACTTTGTTTAAACTTCAGAAATATATTACAGAAATTTGGGAACAAGGGGTATTTAAGTGTCAAGCCCTGATCAAAAAAACTTGACCTTTGCTATGGACCCAGGAATTTTAGCCCAGAAATTTCTGATGGCTGTCCTACTTCAAGAACGAATTGGTGTTAGGCTCCCAGGTCCACCCCTGCTTCCACATATTATTATTTTTCATCTTAAACTCCATTTGTGTTACCCAGGTTTAAGGTGTATTTTAAACTCTGGGCTAACAACCCTAGCTTACAAAATTTAGTTATTACTGCAAAAAAGCAAAACAATTATTATAGATATATACAAAAGGAAAAAATGGGATAACGCAGTCCTTTATCAAATAAATTATACCTTTTTTTATTTGTGTCATCTTTATTTTCTTCACGCAGTCTAGCAAGCATAACAACATGGCTCCCCTGCTGTCTGCTCTGCGGGGCGCAATACACAACATCTGGTGATGAAAGGGTTAGCCAGTCAACCACAATGAAAGCGCTGCGTCTTGAGACGTTCCACTTCCATCTGCATGTCAAGAAGGTCTCGGAGAAAGCCACATTCAACACTTTCGTCTGCTTTTGTTAAATCTTTCATACAAGACGCGTCAGCAAAATATTTCTCCGTAAGCCTGAAAGACCCTGAGATGGGATTTGCTTTCGTGTTGTCATCAGCTTTCTGGGGAAATGGGGACGAGTTTAAGAGTGAGAAACAGAGCAAGAATAAAATAAGAAGTTTAAGCTTAAAGAAATGAGTAACAGCACCTGGCTTATAAATTATTACACGTGCCTGTAATGGCTGATTGGTTTGTGGGCATAAGAGAAAGAAGCAATGGCGGTGCTTTCAGTCATCTTTGTCTTGCTTTATTTAGGTGAAGAAATCAGAGCTGACAGTGTCACTGCTATGAATATAGAACTTTGGTTTTCTATTTAGGAATACTTTTTTTTATTTGAAGAAAACCTTCACTTCAAGTAAATCTAAACTCCAGAAGAACTGATAAATACATGGCTGAAACACACATATGCTGGTTGACCTATCTACCAAACAACATGACCTAGGGAAATGACACCTCGTTCTCTAGGAGTGTTAAGGTGCGTACACACTTCCAATTTTTATCGTTCCAATCGAACGACGAACGATCGATTGGGCAAAAAATCGTTCGTAAAAAAGTAACCAACGACGCCGACGAACGAGGAAAATTGTTGGAAACGAACGACCGGACCGGCGGATCGGATTGGGCGACGATCGTTGAACATCGTTCGTGTGTATGGTCGTTCGTTGATTGTCCATATTCAGAGCATGCGTGATGAACGAACGTCCGTTCACTTTCCTGTCGTGCACATAGTTTCTCTATCGCTTAAACGATCGTATCTATTGTGTGTACAATATCTACGAACGATCGTGTCGTTATCTCTATGTGCAGGATCGGTGCTATACGATCGTTCGTATATATCGTGCAGGAACGTTCGTCGTTCGTTTTCCGACGATAATAATTGGAAGTGTGTACGTAGCTTTAGGGAATATAGTGATGTCATCTCCACAACCCAGCTTACTGATTGGACAAAAAAGAGCAGAGCCATGTCCTTATCAGCACATGTGTGTGCAGAAGAGCCTGATTGGATAAAAATGGTAAAGTCAACACAGATTAAAGTTTTTATGCTAGCATTGTGCAAAAATACAGTCAAACGGTATGTCCAGCCAACAATTTTTGTTAATCTTGCATAAAGCTTACATGGGAACTTCTTAATAATAATTAATTTAATTCAAATTAATAATTGGGGATCAAAAGGGCTCATGTAATATAGCTAACCCATAGGAGATGTTAGCTATATTACATGTACAAAAACTGTGCTATGTGTTACTAATAAGTCCTAAGTTCCAAATACAACAAGCCACAAGTAAAATCTAATTTGTGATAATGTTTAGAGATGAGCCTTTGGCATTCTCGCGAAAATTTCCTTGAACTTCCGATGGTTCTGCAAAATTTCGGCAAACTGATTTGGTGAAAGCATCGGAAGATCAAGGAATCCATGGGAATCCTCCTGTTTGCGATCCCAGGGGCACTAGAGGTTAATTACCTCTAGTGTCAGGGATGGCCACGGGCGCATTCATTGAGAAGATCCCCGGTACTAGAGGTTTATTACCTCCAGTGCCATGAATCGCACACTATTGTAAAAATCAGAGAGTTTTTTTTTTTAAATTTAAAATTCGACTTTAATCTGCAAAAATTTGGCTGCCAGATCGAGTTTTATATCCTCGCTCGCTCATTCCCTAATGATGTTACCATATAGGAAACTTAGGGTTTCATGGATATTCCTTCCTCCTTTTCTAAAACCCTTTGCCTTCAATTGTCTTTTCTGGAGCCCCGAAGACCTGTCTGGTGCCCTTGATGCTTCTCAAAGCCACCTGAATTGCTTTGAGTTACAATTAATATTTTTTGATTATTGTTTGACTGGTTAACAGTGATTGTTTGTTTTTGCAGTTGGCCTAATAAGAGATTCACACTTCCCATTTTTCTGACCTTTTACAGAAAAATTGGGGATCACAAAGAGCTCATATAACATAGCTCCCCCATGAGAGATAGGAAAAACTGTGCTTTCTGTTACAACTAAGCCCTAAAGGTCCAAATACAACAAGTCACAAGGAAAATGTAACTTGTGATGTTACATTATAGGTGAGTTTATGTTTTATGTATACTCCTTCCTCCTTTTCTTGACCCTTTTGGAGCCTTGAAGACCCATCTGGTGCCTTTTATGCATCTCAAAGACAGTTGAATTGCTTTGAGTTGCAGTGCATATTTTTGGAGGATCACAACGTTCCCCCATAAGGGCAATACACAACTGTGGTATGTATTACAAATTTGTCCAGAAGGCCTCAATACAACAAACCACAAGGAAAAGCTAATTTATGATGATGTTACTATATAGGTGAGCTTATGTTTTAAGTGTATTCCTTCCCCCTTTTCTAGAACCCTATACTCTCTATTGTGCCTTCTGAAGCAATTAAGACCTGTCTGGTGCCCTTTATGTTTCTCAAAGGCAACTAACTTGCTGTGAGTTACAATGCATGTTTTAGAAATTTTCAGGTTATGTATATTGTTTGAATGGTTAACAGCAATTGCTTGTTTTAGCAGATGCCCCATTTATAAATTCATAATTCTCACTTTCCTGAAGCTCAGAGTAAAATGTGTAGAGAATGAGGACGCTACAAAAAGCGTTAATGGGCAATGTGTTTGAGTATGTGAATTGGACAATGTGTTTGCTTTGTGTGCAGATATTTGTGAAAAGGTAACTAAGTAACTTTGTAAATTTGGTGAAATTTAGTGCCCGCTCCACCATTTACCTGTGTTATAAGGGAGGGGTGGTAAACCTTTAACATTTTTTTTATCTTTTTTTTCAAAAAAAGATTAAAAAATACTTTTAATGATGTTGTTTTTCCAGTTACCCCATTTTGCCCTAAATAATGTTGTCAAGGTGGGGATTTAGTACTCAAAGGCATGGGGGGATCTAATAATGTGTTAGGATTCTTTTGAGGAATATATGAAACATTTCAGGGCAGATGAAGTCCTAATTCATGATGACAATACCATTCAAAAAATAAAAGCTTGATTAATAAAAGTTTGATCAGCTGCAGTTTGCATGAACTTTAAAAACTTTTACACCCTAAAATTTGGAATTTTTTAATGGATAGTCCTATTGAAGAAACCTAAACCAATCCCTAAACCAGTGTTTCTCACTATTTTTCCATGAGAGAACTTTTGAAATAAGTTAATAAATAAGGTCTTCAAGGAACTCCAGATATAATTGCTATATCCACAGCTCACAGTACATTAGTGTGGTGGCCAATATCTCTTACATTGATGGCTATTGGGAAGGATGTCACCCTTACAGATTGCCAAAAAGAATGTTTTTAATCAGTTAGGCTGACCTGAGAGGAGCTGATTGCTCAAAGAACCCCTAAAACCTTTAAAATAACCCTAAAGTTCCAAAAAACATGTTTGAGAAGCTCTAAACAATGGGATACAGGGTGGCAAATGATATTTATCCTTGCTGAATGGTTTGCAATGATGAGCCAAGGTTACTAAGAAGTGTGGAATCTAGGGTCACTGGCTGCCTTTAAAGCCTTTGGCTCCTTCTCCCATAAGCAGTTTTGGATCAATCAAATTCTAGGCTGAAAACACTTTTCACAAGTAAAGTTAATTAAAGCAGTAGACGGTTTTCTAAGCATAGGCCAAATCCATGGAATGTAGCTTAAGGATGTCTTTAAAATAATATGTTGTAAGATTCTTTTTTTAATAAATCTTTTACTGTATATTTTAGCATTTATTATTACCACTGTGTAAGGTTACAAAAAGCTCTATTTTTATTAGATAGTATGTAGTCATTATTGGTATCCTATTGTATATAATAAAAAATCAGAATATCTCTCCACCCTTCTTTCTTCTGCCTTAAAAAATATTATGATTAATGAGCTCAACACAGTAAAATAGCAATTTACCATACATCCGTCTGTACCTGTCTGATCCCCAGAACTCTCGTTATACAAGCTGAGGAATTATTAATGGTGATGCTTTCATATTTAACACGTAAAGCATTTGTACAGAGACTTAGGCGTCGTCCCGGAGATCCAGTCCTTTCCTTGATGTAGAAATCAGTCATTATCTGGGGTTTCTTTGCAGATTATCTCATCTGCTGTCATATGTCATATGCTCATTATTAATGAATCTTCCTGGCCTGTGATCAGTAAAAGGATTGCCGCCTCTCTCAGTCCGACCTGGGTGATGCACTGCTCTTTATATTGACACGTCTTTGCCAAAGAAACATTTATCTTCACCAGCTGACAGGCAGACAATGAAAAATCATCCTGATATGGCACTGGAAGAGGACTAAATGAAATAAAAAGAGAACAACGTCAGGTAATATAAAACAGTATATGGACAACCAGTGTAGCAAAGGTAAAGGTATAAGGGTCAGAGAGGTCATAGCCATGGCATGATCTTGGTTCTTTAAAGAGTCTGAATAGCGGAGAGATTAAAATTGTCTCCTATTTGATGGAAAGAAGGGTTTTTCAATACATATTAGCTATATTAAATATTAGCTATATTTCAATACATATTAGCATATTAAATCGGCTAAATATTTTTTCTATATTTGCTCATCAAATAGTATCATTTGACCTCATTTATTAAAGCTCTCCAAGCTCAAGAAGATACACTTTCATCAGTTTGATCTGGTTAAGGATTGCTAACATTGCTAGCAAATGACTTTTAGGAAATCAATTCCGGATTTGCTGGATAACTTAGGTTAACTGAAAGTGTATGTTCCCCAAACTTTACTAAATAGGGCCCATTGTGTGGGTCCAATGGTTCCCCCTTATCAACAACACCATATGAATGGATATGAATGCCAGAAACTGGGTGCCCCATCATCAACAACACCATATGAATGGATATGAATGCCAGGAACTCTTCCCTAGAATTTATAGCCACATGACTAATACAAAAGTGTTAAGACTTGTAAAACCAACTTGTTCTAAGAACCCATCTGTTGGGACCTGGAAGTCTGCCATGTATGTTAACCTTTTGATTTACATGGCAGCCTTCACATATATTGTGGTTGGATTGTTAAAAAGACACATTAAGGTCAACCCAAAGAAGAACAAAAATGACATACATATCCTTAAAAATGTCCATATTCTAGGATCAGGGTCGGACTGGCCTAAATGAAGATTGGAAAAAATCCCAAAGCACATTAAACAGGGCAACCAATCTTTAATTATATACCAAATGGCACAATTTAACTACAAGTTAGGACTTTATCATTTGTGTTCTACAAAATAGGATTTCCTAGGAAAAACTTGATGCATGCATTTGGTCAGCTTAGATATAAATATTCTTTGGACAAGAATTGGTCTTGTCCTATGAGAATCTGGAATATTAAAATTTAGCCTTCCCCTCTATTCCCTTCAATTCTGCAGTACAATGTGAATCACAGGAGATGATGGGAGACTCATGGTGTCAGTGTAAAGGACTAGGTAGAGTGGGTACGTCTACAGTGCTGGAATACCAATCCTCCAAACCTCAAAATGCTTCCAGCAAAGGCTCCAGATAGCCAACAGTAGGTAAAAAATTGCTGCACAAAAAACAAAAATATATGATGTAGTGAGATTGGGGTGTAAAGGTGAGGGGTGGGAGGGGGTGTAGATTTTGCCCAGAGATGAACTTTAAAATGAATTCTGATTAGTTGCAAAAAACTGCAGCACTTCTTACATTATCGCTGCTCTTTTCACTCTCTTTCTATACAAGTCATTTGACATGACAACAAGACTCAAGTGACATTCACTTATAAACCCTGCCATTTATCCTTCTTAGTACAGTCTGGGTAAGAAGGACAAAAATACAAGTTCTCAAATTGTGTATGATATCGTTTTTTTTCAGACATCCCTGTAAAAGGATTCATTTTCTGCCACCGTCTTAATCCTTAAAATTTATTAACATGAGAACTGGTTTTCCGATAGACCGCAGTTCCCTTTCGGCACAGAAAATCTTTTAAATCTTTTTTTTCTAATTCAGAGCCATAATTATATGTACAGAAGTGGATTATTCTCCTTTTTATAATGTCAGGGAGAAGTAAATCTATATTGCAGGCCTCCGTGCACAGCCTCAGTGCCCTTTTAGCTTGCTTGGATTCCCCATCCTCCAAGTCCCTCCGATGGCTTTTTCTTAAGCTGAATCGACCAGACTTAACAAAAACTTTTGAAATGTGAAGGCTTTGCACTGTCTCCTTTCCCGACCTTAATGAAACTTCTAAGCTGCCTCAGATGAGCCAGAGAATCTTTTAGCAGAGAGCAAAAAAATACAGTTCTGAGTGTCTTCTGTGCTCCTCCTGATGATATCAATCCAGTCGATGTTCTTAGAAGTAGATTAGCACAGTGATATGACAGATGAAGATCATCTCCCTCGATTGAGCTGAGGTCGTATCGGAGCATACAATGTCCCACCTTTTGTTTCTTGACTGTGTAAAACACTGATCATATATAATCCAGAGTGAGCTGGAGCACCACCATAGGAGCAGAAGGTGCTGTTGTTTTATAGATGGAATCACTAGTGTGTATGTTCTGATGGTCTTTACCCCTAAATGTGCAACCGGTAATAAACCATTTGGCTGCCATACTGGAACAAGTAGCTTTTTGCTTTATGACTTTTGTCATATATGCATATCTAATTTTTTAGCTGTTGTGCCTATTTAGAAATGACACATTACGAGTCAATGGCAGTTTCGCCTTATGCTGCATATTTGTACTGCTTTGCATGCACGTTAAAAAAAAGGTCCAACCTAAACTTTATTCTTCCACAGTTCTACAAGCTTCTCTTCTATATTGATAAATATTCTATATATAGATTTTTTTGACATGGGAGACTCATGGGGATGAGTTAGAATGCCTCAGGCATTCTCTCAAAATTTTCCTTGAAGTTCTGATGGGTTTGCAAAATTTTGGCAAGCCCTCATTCTAACCTGTAGTGTCCAGGGATTCCTCACTGAGAGGAGGATTATCGTGGCTGCATTCATAAATGCAGCCACGGTACTCCTCCTCTCAGAGTCCTGAGTCATGCGACATGCGTTTATGAATGAATGCAGCCGTCGGAAAAATCAAAGAATTTTTTCCACGCAAAGAGGATTTTTCTCATGCTGCATTCATTTAAAAGCAGCCAGCGAGATTCACATTGTGTAACTGGATAGAGAAACTATCCAGGAACACATAGTACAGAACTGCAACAGCAATCAGAGGAGCGGAGATGCTCCGCTCCCCTGATTGCTGTTGCCGCCCTGTAGTATGTAGGACTCCTGTGTTCTTGGATAGAGAAACTCTATCCAAGAACACATACAAGAGCAATCAGGAGCTGTCAGCCCTGCTCCCCTAATTGGTCTTGCAGGTCCCAAAAATTCGGTCTCACCGGCCAAATTTGCAAAGGCCGTTCTCACCTACACGGCCCAACTCGCAGCAAGACTGAATGAAAAAAAATTGCTCGGTCATCCCTACTCTTGAATTAACTTTCAGGTTTAATGGAACCTCTTGGTATGTTTACTATATCCACAGATCACAGTATCCTTACAGATAGCCAAAAAGATCATTAAACTGACTCACTGGAGAAGCCCAGTTTTAGAAACCAAACTCTAGTGAGATCAGGCAGGGAGTTTGGAGGTGCTGTGGAGACATGAGCATGTAGAAAACATGTAGCATTTTTGTAAATAAAAGTTATAGTCAGGAAAGCATTGTTGAGTTAATTGCAAAGCCCCCAAACATAGTATTGCTGCCAAAGTTGCTTGTTGATATGGTGGGGATGAGGGGTCAAGGGCACAGATGGTTTTTGCACTTGATTGGGTATTCTTTGCAAAGGGAACTATCACATTCACTTAGCTGTGACAGTGAAATATCACATTCAAGGTGCTAATTCACCATGGCTCAAGCCTAAATACCTTTAGTAAATCCCACCCAATATGTGAGAACAGGAGGAACTTTCAAAAAGTAACAAAATTATAATAAATAATTTATAAAGTAAAGGAAGAAAAATGAAAAAACACTCTCTATACCAGGTATCAGAAGACAAACGTTAAACCATATAGGGTGCTCTAACTGACACCTAAATGAGACCTAAATTATTTGAGAACCGAAATGTGAATTTTTGTCGTCTTTCATGAAAGAACTAAATTCTGCTCTTCCGCTCCTTCACCTTGCCTTGTCTGTTTCACAGCACATGATAAAACACAACATGTCTTCATTTTATTCTTTCACCGGAGAAAGACGTTGCAGTAAAAACTGCTGGTGTAAGGTTTTCTCTTCACTTTCCTGAATGCTGGCCAAGCTGGAGTATTAGACTGGAGTCACAGTGGGCATCTCTTTGACACAATGCCTCTTCGTATAGTGGCTTCGGCATTGAGGCTGTCATTGGATGTGACATCTCACAGACTATATCCAGGACACAAGGCTTGCCTGTCTTTTTATTTCACACGTGCTGGCTTTGAGGCTCTTCAGTGTGTGGGGCTTGGAGCAAGGCAGTCAGATTTTTCTTCTGTTATCACAGATGGAACATTCCACTGGGTTGCTCATTGTCTTTCAAGCTGTGTTTGCTCTAGAAATGGTGTATACAGAAAAGAAATGTTTGTTAAAGAGATATTCTCAAGCGGAACTATGGGGAAAATGAAAGACTATCCATACAATGGGACTGCCCCTGCACTGCAAGAGATAAAAAGCTATTTTTGTGTGTAAGTGAGGTCTGTTTAAGGGCAAACTGAGCAATTTCCCATGGACCCCAAATTCTCTAGGGTTACTTTTGCCTGGATGACAGGATGCAAGACGCTGGAATACTATGCATTTGAAGTCTTTATTTTCATATTTGCTCAGGGCCATATTTTGCTTTACCTGCCCCCTGCAGGTTATGCAGTAGATACAAAAAGGTAGGCTCACAGCAAAAAGAAAAGAAACATAGGAGGAGGGTCTACAGGGGGGGATGAGAAGAAGAGACAGGCAGAGAAAGGGAGTAAGTAGTAGAAGGAGGGGTCAAGGTCAAGAAGTTTTTGGTGTTTGGAGTGTAGGGTTGTGAGAAGGGTATAGGAGTAGGAGTACAGAAAGAGCTAGAACATTCTAGCTCAGGAAAAGTTTTTCCTGCCCACCCACCCTTCAAAAGTTTTTTGCGTATGGGGGAGGTTGAGGTAATGTGCATGTGTTTGGGAAGGGATGAGGTTTTGGAGGGCAAGGGTTTTGGTCAAAGTTTTTATAATGGGCAGGGTGAACCATTGTGGTGTGGTCCACCTTAAGTGTGCACAGAACTTAAGGTTCGTTGGTACTTGGCAAATATGGCTGCGGTCCCTGAGGCTGTGCTGGGTGGCTAGGGGTCATTGTAGGGTTGCTGGCTGGGGGTAAAAAAGTTGGTAGTTTGGGGTGGAGTTTATATTTGTATAGAGTTGTATCTAAGTTATAATATGTTATTTAATATTTTGTTAAACGACTGCTTGCAACCAACTTTACTTCCAAAAGGTAGTGTGAATGTTTTTTTGGGGGGAATTAAAGGTGGAGGGGTGGCTGGAGGTAGCAAAGGTGGCGGGGGTGAGGTCTTATCTACCCTGTTTATGACCCCTACTTCCAGTACTGATCCCTCCCCATAGTACAGAACAGTCGCCCCCAATCACCTATAGTGCAGATCCCTTCTCCCTTTCCCAAATACAGTTACTCCTCCCACACCTCTGAACCCAAGCACAGACCTCTCATCTCTTCATGCCCACACCAATCCTCCCTAGTACTGATCTCTCATCCCTCTTCCAAGCCCTGTTACACATAGTACAGGAAAAAAGTTGGTGGGTGACATAAAGGGGACTAGGGTTACCCTGCAAGAAATATGGGGTATGTGTCCCAGATGCCTTGGGTTCTTAATGCCAATGTCCCTAATGTGAAATACTCATTATTTCCAGATATAAGTAAGCAAGTGACAGCACTTCTTTCCTCCTAAGGACACATGATGTGTACCTGGTCAATCTTTATCACAAAAAAAGGGGGATTTGGGATTTTTCACTTCATTTCATCTGGCAAGCTGAAAATTCGCAATAAACATTACAAAAACAAACGAATGCTATAATTAACAGCAAATACAGTTAAATACTCCACAGAAGAGAACTTTCTAATTGAACGCCTGATATATAATTTGCACTATCGGTTATAATTTAAAATAAAAAAAACTCCTACTCCGAGAAAAGAAGCAGAAGCTGATCTTGAAGGAAGGCTACAATTTAGATAAAGTGATGCCGGTAAGTGCTTAAAAAACTAAATAAAAAAAAAGGTTTCAGTTGTCATCCGAAAAGTCATCTTCAAAACCGCCGGCGGAATTTTAATGGGCATTCAGCTAGTGTATCTATGAATAGGAATTAATCCCTTCTCATTACCAAACAGCAGAGCAGAGTGATTGCATTTGTTCAACATGAAATGCTTTCTATAATATTTCTATTGCTTACACATGGATACAGTGCAAACAGCCATGGAAATTTAAAGGAAAGATTTATCTTTCTGATTATTTCTTGCCCAGCTGAATCCTCGTCTTCATTATGATTTTTTTTTCTTTTTTTTTTTTTGGAAGTGCTTCTGATTTGCAGTGGATGTGATGTAATGTCATAGAGTGGAAATGAAATGGTATTTTGTCAAGACTGCCTGATTGCCACCTTTCTCAGTTACAGTAAAGTTTAGCTGTAATGGAAACATTGATACAGCTGAGGGGAATTCAATTACTTGAGTAGTTGTGGATCTCCATTAATGTAAATCATTTCAACGCCAACTGCTTTTTTTCTGCAACGGCTCTATACCTAGGACCAGGATGAGGAACAGATGGGAGGGGGTCAGTAAAAAATGGAGCTTTGAAAGTACAACAAAAGCTTCTTATTAAAAAAAAATCATAAAGTCAAATTAAAAGTTCTTCTCTTATAATTCTTGATTATTGACTTTA
Source organism: Pyxicephalus adspersus (assembly GCF_032062135.1). Lineage (NCBI taxonomy): Eukaryota > Metazoa > Chordata > Amphibia > Anura > Pyxicephalidae > Pyxicephalus > Pyxicephalus adspersus. The sequence continues at coordinate 58,693,073 of NC_092866.1, read as the reverse complement.
GTGGACTATGCAAGCACAATGCGTTTGTATTATTTATCAGGGGAGGACATCATAGGGTGGAAATCCAGGAGACCATTACCTTCTTCATAACAGGCAGTTCCTAAAAGTCCCTTTATTGATGTCTAAGAATTCTTTTTTTTTTAATAAAAATTTATTGAGGTATAAAGTTTAACAATAAATCAGAAAGTAGGTATATAACAAAGAAAAAAAAGTGGGAATGGTTCTTTACAATATGTAAATCAGGAAGAGCAACAGGCAACTCAAAGGTTAGCACCCTGACCTATGCAATGCTGCCCCAGGTTCGAACCTTGGCCAGGGCAATATCTGCATTGAGTTTGCAGGTTCTCCCCATGTTTGTGTGGGTTTCCTCCAGATACTCTGCTTTCTTACCACATATCAATGCAGTTAGGTTATTTATCTTCCCCCTAAAACTTGATCTCAGACTGTATTAAAGACATATAACTGAGGTAGGGATATTGGATTGTGAACCAATTAAGGGACAGCTAGACTTTGTAAAGTACTGCATAATATACTGTGTAATATTAATTTAGAGCAATTAAACTAAAATAATCAAAATAAATGAAAATGTTATAATCAGATTTTACAATAAGCTATCAATAGTCATAGATCAATATAGCAGAAGTATACAAAAAAACAGTGAACGAAAGAAAAGTAGAAGAATCAAGAGAGGGTATGAAAAGCCCATGGTAAAAACAAATGACAAAAGGGGGAAGGAATAGGGAATCCGCGAGCAGGGTATCCATTCAGTAGAGGGATATTAGTTGGGAAGGATAGAATGTCGTTAAGAAGATCTTTAAACTCAGGCCAACCAAATCAGATAAAATTTGTCCATAAAGTCATTTTGTTGAGCTGTGCATTTTTCCTGTGTTAGGTTGGAGGAGACACACTATTTCATGTTGTGGAAAGGAAGTGTAGGCGAACTCTAGACCTTCATTATACATAGTTTACCAGCCGTTAAGATAAATTGAAACTGAACAATGGTCAATGTGTCTAGTTTGTAGTTGAGTAGGACCAATTTAGGATCTTGAGGAATGGCTTGGTGAAAAAAGGAGTGAAACCACTTTCAAACAACTGGTGGAGACAATTGGACAGCCCTACTAAAAGTGCATGAAAGAAGCTAGGTGGGGAAAGCTTTTGAAAGCAGAATGGAGAAGGCCTGAGAATTCTTTTAACCTCCCTGGTGGTATGAATATTTGAGCATTTATGTGAAATCAGTACATCTGACATGTAAAATACTTCTCAATTTTAAAATTTCCCACCGGTCCCACCTCCGCACACAGCACCCGCACACATGTCTGCAACCCCTAGCCTCGCATCTCCAAAGTTCACGCGCTGTGATGCGAGGCCAGGGGATGCAGATTCCAAGCATCACCATCAGGACGCAGATGCCGCAGAAGTGGACACAGCTGCCAGGCTGGCATCGCTGGAGGACACCAGGGGCTCGTGGGGACCAGGTAACCCCTCAATTCAACCCCAAGAGTGGTTACCTTGTTTTGTAATTAAATTTCACCCTGAGCCACACTCGGGATTACCGCCAGGGGGGTTAATGAAGCTGCAAGTTTAAAACAACATTTGAAATGTCATGAACATGTTATAACTTATATCAAATTTAAGTGAGTGAATCGAAATTTGCCCTAAATATTTAATGTTGGGTAATAATACTACATTTTCTACAATAATTTTACTTAAAAACAGTCTAATTCTACCTGATGGACTTCGAAATATGTGTCCCTGTAAATATACGCCATGATTCTACAAGAATTAAACCTACAGTATATTTTAGATGGATTTGATAATTACCATACTACTGTGCCTGTGAATACATGCCTTAGGCCCCCTTTAGTCTTGCAGTTGCAAACTGCTACTATTAGCCACTCCCAACTGCCCCTTTCCATAACTGTACGGTTTAACCCCACAGTATTTGAGCCAACAACAATTCAACCTCAACCACACTCAACCTCTATGTCATTCAATTGATTGTGATTGAGGTTGCAGTTTGCTGCAGTTTAATTTTTTGGATCTTTCCCAGTTCTCCAACAGCAACTGCAACTGCTTTCCAACCATTATGGGCTTTCAACAACAGCTGCCACAATCCACTGTTACTGCCTGCATCACATCCAGCAAATGCGATCAAGGAATTAGCTGTCTGTCCTCTGTTCTGCAGTTTGCAGCATCTCCAGTTTCCCTTTAGCTGTGCATATCCCAGCATTTCATAAGTTTTGTGCTGCGGGCAATGAGCAGAATATTTGCTGGCTATGATTCTGCCCTGCCATTGGTTACTAGTCCTTTGAGCCATCTCAGTTCCCAGGCACAAGCTGTCCTTATTAGTGTTTGGCCTTGCTGAGCTCCTAGTGATATGATTATCTCTTGGATAATTTGTTGCTGTTTTACCTGTTTTCTGACTCTGTGATTGTTTGCTACCCGCACCAACTTTTGCCTATAACCCTGACACTGCTTTCTCTTTACTTTTAGAAATCTTGTTTGGAAGACTAGTTACCTGCATATGACCCCTGGTTTGGTTTCCCAGACTTGCCTCTGTTTGCCTCTCCTGTCTTTTGTTATCTGTGACTTTGCACTGTCTTACTTTGTACCCATTGTACTGCTCTCGTGGGCTCCTGGCCCTCTGTCAGTCCTTTCTTAGACACTATCTTGCACACCTAAGTTCTTGGGGACATGCTGGTACTGTGCAACTAGCGTCCTGAGGAGTGGAGGCTTGCTATTGGTGAAGAGTGCAGAGTTAGATAGGGAGATTGGCATCTGGTGAGCACTGGCGCTGGACCAGGGCATTACAGTAAAAGTTGGAGTTGCTGTAGTAGATGTCAATGCAGAAGAATGTCTTAATGCTACCTCAGTTCGGAAGAAGAAACTCTAGCAAAATTTGGTATTTATTTCAGTTTTGCCCTCAATGTAGATTTACTCAAAGTTGCATTGAATTTCATCAAATTTTGACAATTCACATTTCTGAAATTTGCTATGTGCTACATTTTTTGGGTTTAGATACTTAAGCCTTTGCAAGCCCTTACCTTCATTCAATAACACCTGACTATCCAAGCACACAGAAATGCCATTCAGCCTAGGAAGCCTCTGATTATGCAGAGTCCGCATGTCTCCTCCACTCCTCAGAAAATGACAGATCTGTCCCTGTCGTGAACTTTTTTGGAAGGAATATGATACTGAAACATTTATAAGCACACATGTTTTCTCCTATCCTAAGTGCCACCGGTTTGATACTCTTTTCCTTTCTTCTCCATTTACATCCTGTATCTAAGAAAAAAAAAGAAAGAAAAAAAGAATTTGTGCAGTGAGGTCAAAAAATGCTTCTGCTTGTGTGATAATGTTTCATGACGTCTTTATAGAGAATAGTCAATGTGTGCACAAATGTGACAACTGATAACAGCATGAACATCCAATGTCGCACCTACTAAAAAAAAGAAAAAAAAAGCAGATAGATTTTAAATAGACAACAGACACCTAAAGCAATCTAAAATTAGACCTATCACTACATTGATTATATACCTACATTGATTATTATCCAGGGTGGATAATACATACTACCATATCCAAGGTGGACCCTTTTAAATAATAGAAAACATTTGGAATGTTATTGTTTGTTTTACTTTTTAATTTATTTTATATATTTGAAGAGGAGATAACTCTTCTCCTGTCTTTACTGCTGCGATAGTAATGGCTGAATAGAAAACCCATAGCCTCTTGGCATACATACCGAAATACATACAAAAGTTTAGAAGAAGAGGAAGAAGATGGTAACTCCCACAGTTCAGCTTGCACCAGAATGAAAAGAATGGATGACGCAGGACAAATTGGACCAGGATCCTGAAGGGATCAACAGCTTTCCACTTGTAAAGGTAAGTGTTACATTTTTTCCCCTTTAAAGTTAAACTCCATATTTAAAACATGAACCCAATCCTGTAAAATGTGTGTGAAAACAGACACCTTTAGTTTCCATTGGAGGACCTATGACTAGCCATGGGAACATAATTTTAAGACATGAACAAAACGTCTGAAAAAGACTTTCATGGTGGGACCACCAGCTATTTTTTTCTAATTTTATTGGTTGGGTTATAGGTACACACTAAAATGAAAGTTCTCCCTATGCTGGTTGGGCCCCCTTCTCAACAAACCTTGTATAATTGGTGAAAATTGTACCAGGAATAGTAAATTTACAGTTAAACTTACCTTCTTCCTCTGCCATAGTGCTTAGCATGGATATCATCGCTGTCCTTCTGTGTAGAGTTTGGTGGAACCCAAAGCAACCAAATCTCATGTGAAGGTTCTCCTGCAGTGTCTTCTTGCAAGAATTCTCCCCTTCTTCATTCAACGGGACCCAGAAGGACTATAAAGTCATGGCCACTAAAGCTAGAGACAGGGGTAAAGTAGGTATAATTCTAACTTTATCCTTCATCGTTCATCTACATATAGAGAATGATTTGGGAAAAGGGAGAAGTACCAATCAGCGTAAATAGATCTTTCTTTGTACTGGAAGCTTTTGCAAAAGGAATGACGATTTTCCCCAGTATCACTCAATACAATGGATCGCCGTATATTATATTTCAAAAATGATACAAGTTATGGGTGATTTTCTATTATGAAAAGGAAAAACTTGCCAGAAACTTGTACAAATCTTCTTGTTAAACCAGCATCAGCCTTCTAAAAACGTAATTATCAGCCACGTATTGTATCAGGCTCCAGAAATTGCTATATTTCCAAATATAAATGAAAATGCCCTTTGCTGTCATCTTTGATATCACGCCGTGACGCCGGAGATCCTGTCTTGTGCTGTAAGCTTTATGAATTACTGTTAAATCATTTACATTGATATAGAGCCCTCTGAATCATCCTTTGAAAGTACATTTTTTTTAGAATGTACTTACCATGTTCATTTTTTCTCTAAGCAATGCCCTTCTGGCCTTTGGCTAGGAAGTCAGTTAAGTGATGTTCATTCTGGTTTTAAAGAGAACCTTTCGTGATTGAGCTCTGATAGGAATCAGAACATTGAGTCTGAAATTAAACTAATCTAATCCCAAGAACAAAAATGTAATATATTGCAGCTTACCGTTTCTTAGATGTGGTGGCTGTATCCATTTTCTTTTTCCTTTTCTTTTTTCTTTGTGTGGAGACATAAATTTGCTGCAAAGAAAAAAAAATTACTTCTTTGCATTGTGTCAAAAAAGTTGTATGCATTTGTGTGCATTTTTGTTTTTGTTTTAGTGAATTGCAGTCAATGCAAATGGAAGGGCTGCCTTAAAGCAACACACAATAATGTTTGATTTATCATACTTTATTGTAAGTGTGTTCCTAAATCACATCGGAATAGAAAATTGCACCACCTTAGTGGACTAATTGTTGCCTATTTACCCTCCCTTTCACTTTACACTATTGTAGTGTCATGGGTTAATGTGGATCATGTAGAGCAGTGTTTCTCAAGGGGAACCCCTTCTATAACTACTATATCCACAGCCCTCAGTACATTGGTGTGGTGGTCAGTGGGAAGAATTCCTCTTACATTGATGACCATCAGTGAAGAATATTACAGATAGGCAGGAGTGTAGTCATAAAAAAATAAAAGGGGGCACAGTACTATCCATGGCGAGCGTGCATGAGGATCATTGTTATGTAAACGTGCCCGCCACACTACACACCTGCCTATGTGTCACTCAAAGAGGAAGATACCATGATACCAGAACCCATCCACTCACCCATCAAAGTTCTGAGCCTGCGATGGGAGAGTGGGCAGGTTGTGTTCAGAAAGACAACCTGCTCACCGGCCTGAGCCTGCAATCCTATACAAGAGTCATGGTCCATGGCTCTGGCCCAAAATAGGAATGGGCACTCATGCCCATTCCCGAAAAAAGTGATGGCTCGTTGTTCCTACCCGACCCCGCCCCACTACACCCCTGAAGATAGCCAAAAAGTTCATTGGAATCTGTTAATCTAACCTGGAAGTCACAAACTGCTCATTGCTCAAGGAACCTCTAGCATTTTCTGGAGAAACCCCAGGGTTCCACTAGACCCTGGTTGAGAAACACTAATGTACAGTGCTAACATGGGTAGTGTAAGGCAGACCTTTTTTTGAACAGGCTGCCAATTTACTAGAATGAACGAAAAATGTCTCTTTTATTGTATTAATGTTTCAATAGGTATTTTTTAAATGCTTGGGTTGCTCTAAAGACGAATTCCAGGCAGAAATAAGAGGCACAAATGTTCAGACGTTGTGGTTCCCCACCATCAACTAATGCACAACTTTTACAAAGTGCTACTCATCGTTGAAATTGATTGGAGCAGTTGGAATCCCCTGTACTGGCTTTTGATTGCAATACAGTATTTAGGAACCTTCATACAGCATATTAGGGTGGTCTGTCTCCTAAATCATTTCCATAGACTTCCAAGCTCCTTAACAAATGCTCACAAATGTCCATCAGCAACTCTACTGAGTGCTTATAAATGTCAAAAACATGTTTTGGTTAAAAATGGGCACATCTGAACCTAGTCTAATGCTGCTATGTATTCATTAATACCTTATTTATTTTTATTTTTGAACAAAGATTGGCTTCTTGCAAAAATGTCTCATAGAGAAGAGGTCAGAATGGGAACAGGAGAAAACCAATCAGCTGTTCTGCAGTGCAATGAGCATGCTGAAAGAAGAAGAGAGTAAGTAACTGAGATGGTGTCAAATCGTAGGTGGGGGAAGGACAAGACCTCCAACTGCAAAAGCGAAATTTCAGGTCCCCTGCCCTGCCAGATCAGGCTGAGCTGTATGGCAGAGCTGCATAAATCTCAGGACTCATTAGACAAAAAAATGGAAGCAAAACATCCCCCATAAATGTATTTTGCTTGTATTTTTCTGTTTGCTTAGAATTCACCTTTAATTCCGCGAAGAAAGCGACTGGAGTTTTGTCATATTCAACATATATACATATATATAAATATATATACATATGTCTCAGGAGGAATGACATTTCAGATTGTGTGCGCACAATCTGAATTTATTTATTGGCCCTGACAACCATCATCTAATGTGTTGGTTATTCTTCATTGTGTTTGTGATATAAATTACGTTGCATTTTGAAAAAAAAAAGTAATAAAAAAATATTTTGTGCTGCGTCTAGCTAATTTTTCCTGCACATGCAACGGCAGTGATCGCTAATTACTTACTTTGCATTTTTATTATATATTAAAGAAGCATAATGCTGGAAAATAATGCTTACCCATAAAAAAAAAAAAATATTCCTGCAGCTTGGTTTGCCTTATTAAAACTCTCAAACCTTCGAGTATATTGGTCGTTTATGTAGCAAAGTTAGAATTTGTTTTAATTGTGCAGTTTCTTGCCACTGTTGTTGAGTGATCAGATTTGGAAATTTGGCAGTTTTGGATCTATTTATAAGTCTTCCTAAAATATTTATCTACATTTTCTTAAAATTTAAATATTTTTACTTAACAACTTACTTTGGACATCTATCCAAATCCATTTTAGAGCTCACCTTTAAACAGATTAGACATATGTTTCTCAACCTTTTTAAAATGAGGGAACCCTTGCAATAAGTTAAAGTCTTCAGGGAACCCCTTCTATAATTACTATATCCACAGCTCACAAAATATTAGTGTAGTTGTCAGTAGGAAGAATGACTTTTATATTGCTGGACAATTTGCAACTGCTTACAGAAAAAGATCATTGCTATCATGACCTAGAGACACAAAACGCCTATGACCTAAAGCAAACCTATCACCAAATGTTTTACTTTATATAAATGGGTATATAACTCTTCTATATAAAGTAAAAATGATTTTCTTTTTTTCCCTAAGGAGGATTCCAAGATGGCAGGGCACTGTCATGAGTCCGGGTGTAGGGGGATCCGGGGCTCTGCAGAAGTAAAGGTAGGTGCTATTTTTTGTTTTTTTAACAGTTACATTTTTTGGAACCCTTACCATCCTCTATAGGAACCCTACGGTTCCACAGAACCAGGGTTGGGAGACAATCTTCAACAAGTGTTTACCAAAACCTGTAACAAATGGAACCCAGGAATGTTCTTCTATTACTAAATATTAGGTAAACATAGTAAATGTTCCAAAAAACAAACTGAATCCTAAAAATCAGGAAACCAAGAGTTATATTTGGCAAGGTAACACAGGTGTTTTATTCTTGTTGGCAAGATTTTCTTCTCACCTATTTTGATGAACATCATTAAAACATGCAATAAGCAGAAATCTTGCCATCCACAGATGGAAATAGGTGACTGAGGGAGTTGAGCTAAGAGCTCACTAAGATTCCATTGTTCAGTTGTCTTCCCAAAGTAAGATGTTGGTGATGAAAGGAGTTGCTTCTTTCCAATTGTTTTAATCGAGGTAGCCTAAATTGGCCCTCATGCGTCATTGTGCATAGCCAGCCTTTCCTTTAACTAGTACAATATTCTTCAGGTACCTTGGCAGTTCTTCGATTTCATTTTGGAGCATTTGACCGCTGTAATTACCCCCCCAAAAAACAACAGAACAAACTCTCAGAACTGTTTCCTGTTGACTTAAATTGAATTCACACATTTAGAATATTCAGAATGTAATATTTTTTACAAGGCTGGCTAACCCCCCCTAAAAAAGAACTAAAGCATATTCTAGCAACACTATCCATGAGCAGAAAAAAAGAAAGCACCAAAGGCTTTTATTAAATGTGTTAACTACAGAGATCTGAAAGGTAACCAGAACTGTTACCTTTATATTTAAAAACACAACCAACAAATAAACCCAAATTTTCCCACACTTCCCACCCTTTTTAGAATTCAAAAGAAAAACGTTTGTTTGGTGATTCACTTTATAGTAAACAGTGATGGTTGTTGAAAATGACTGCAGATCCTGGAGAGAGACCGCTGTTGTTATTTTTACCTTGATTATGCCGTTCATCTCAAGGCATCCCAAAACTCAGGATGAAGAAGAGTATCCAAGGATTCTGGTATAACTTAACAAATGTATAAACATGTACAAATAAATATTAATAATACATCTATAAATAAATACATACATTATTATATGAATATTAGGTACATTATCTATTTATTTAGCACTGGTAGAAATATGTAGATTTGTGCTAAAAATGTCACTGGCCTGCTGCTAGTTAATGGATCTACATCTATTTTTTTGCTCCAATAAATTATGCATTGAAGCCCTTTAACTGGAAGTATGAATAATATAAAGGTGGATTTTAGAAATGAACCTTTCCCTAATTGTAGCTTTAGTTTGTTTTAGTTTAAAATTGTAAATTGCAACGCTGAGTAGTAAAGTTAATAGTATTTGAAATAATGTCAGTAGCTAGTACTAATGTTGGTGTTCAAATTCGGGTTGTCTCTATATTCGACCCGAATATGGCTGTTCGAATTCGGATGGACCCGACGAGCTTCGACATCAAAAATTTGGGCAAAAAAAGTGTTATAAAAAAATTAATGTTAAATTTATTTATTAAGTGTTTGTGTTTATTTAACAATTTTTTTTTACAGGTTATCCTACAATGACATGATATCTCTTACTCTGTAACACACTTTCCAGCATAGTAATATTATAATATATTTGTTACATTTTTCTTTTATCCACTGCGAGAAACATTTAACAAATGAATTATATTACTGTGCTGGAAAGTGTGTTACAGAGTAAAAGATACTTGCGGGGCAGGAGTGTGCGATCCCCGGGGCACTACAGATTAATTACCCTGTAGTGTCCCGGGCATTGTAGTGGAACTGCAGTTTATCTGCATTTCAGTTCCCACGGTCACATGACCGTGGGAACTTTGCGGTCACAGCTGTGACTGCAGGCGATCCCTGGGGCACTAAAGGTTGAATCAGGACAAGTTTCTCCATTCATCACATCTAGTGCCCTGTGTTCTTTGATAGAGAAACTCTATCCAAGAACACATACTACTAATAAAGGGCTGCAAGAGCAATCTGATTGCCCCTGCAGCCCTTAATAGTCCCTAAAAATAACCCAAATTCTCCCACTATTGACTTCAATAGTGTTCGAATTCGGCATTCAATCACCTAAACAATATCTCACTATTCAATCAAATAGCTGTCAAATATATCGTCAATAGTGAGATATTTGACCAACTACAGACTAAGATTGCCACATTTTTGGTCTGTTTTTAATACCTTACTATATAATGTTTTTTTTTTCTTACAGAGGGGATTCCTGTTTCCTATCCTTCCCACTAATACATTTACAATACAAAATTTTGGTAAAATGAGCTAATTTTTACCCATTAGTGAACTTTTTGAAGTCAATGAAGAAAGTGAAATTCTGGTGGTTGAATATTTTTTATGTTTTTACGGCTTCTTGTTTTCTTTTTTTTCTATATGGTGGATTGTATTTATTTTTTAGTTTGAGAAATAATTATTGCTAGAACTGATGTGATTTACTGTAACTTGAATTTTTCAAGCACATAACATACATACTTAGCATTCGATTGACTCAGAATCTAATAAATGGCAGTTTGTGAATGGTCTAGAAATTGCATTTGATTCTGAATGCAAAGATGACTCACCATCAATTATCCCACTTCACCAATTCACCCAGAGTAATACATTACCTCAACTTTATTCATTTCTTTTTGAGTACTGTATAGTGAATTTAAAGGGAAATTTCCATAAAATTTGTGCAAATGCAAAATAGGGACCAACAATTGATCAAATTGTTTAGCATTTTTAGCACTTCCCTATTTATTACCAGTTGCTCAATCTTGTTTGGTGGTAGGGGTAATAAGGCAATTATAAAATGTGTACACCACCAAATGTTCCATCATCACTCAGAAACACATCAACACATTTCAACCAAACATGCTAGATGTATGACTCACTCACGCGAGTGCACCGCTGATCTTTGTGCAGCGCTGTGCTATATGTGAGAGCAATTTGGTGATCACTAGGAAACGCAAGGATACATTTCAACCAAACTTGCTGGACATTTGACTCAGACTCATGTGAGTGCACCACTGATCTTTGTGCAGCACTGTGCTATATGTCAGAACTATTTTTGTATGTATGTATGTGTTATATATATAGATGTGTGTATGTGATTACAGGGACAGCATGGAGACATTTAAAGCAAACTTGCTAGACATATGACTCATGACACATGTGAGTGCACCGTTGATTTTTGTACAGCGCTGTGGTATATGTCAGAGGTATATTTGCATGTATGTATGTATGTGTGTATGTATTTTACAAATTTCTGGCCTGTAAAAATGCCTTCGAGAAAACGAGTCCATTAAAGACAAAAAAAAATGAAACAACACCTTGGACCAGAAAATCCCGAGAACAGGAATAGAAGACTTGCCACGCTGCGCGAGAGAGTTACTACATCTAAAGCTTCAGACACAGTACAACAGCGTGAGACCCAACTACAGGAAATGAGAGAAAGAGCTACTACATCTAGAGCTTCAGAGACAGGAAATGAGAGAAAGAGCTACTACATCTAGAGCTTCAGTGACAGTACAACAGCGTGAGACCCGAGTACACGAAATGAGAGAAAGAGCCAGACGATCATGAACTGCACAACATTTTAGCTTAGCATTCGATGGATTCCACTATGATCCACATAAAGACTACTCACAGCATGCAAGTATTAGCATCGGAAAAATATAAATGGTTTGTAGTTACTGTCAAACCAAAGGTTTAAATCTGAGTCTCCTGGTATTTGGTGCAAAAAAGGGAAGGTCAAACTTTGCCAACTGGAAAGAACACCACAAGAACTTTGGAATTACACATCAGCAAATAACTCAGAGTCAAAGCATTTTCTCAATACCATCAGAAAATACAACTCATGTTTCCAAATTACATCATTCGGCGCCACATCAGTTGTTCAACAGCCTGGATTTCCAACCACATTAGCGGTGCAAGGGTAAATTTACCATAAAACGGGATTGTTACTTCCACTGCCAGATTAACGACCAAAATTTCTTCAACTATCTTTTATGGAAAACAAACTAATAGAAACTGACCAGAGGTGCACCTACATCTCAGAAACAACATTTCAGATTGTCTTAAAGTTCATGAGCACAATGTTCTTATTAAAACATTTAAAACCACATTGGGACATTTTCCATTAATTTAGATTAATTTACTTTAATTGTATGTTAATTTATTTGTATATTGTACAAGGGGGTGTTGAGAAGTTCCTGGCTTTGCCCCCTTTCAGATGAAATAGAAAAATGAGTGTGGGGGCATATGGCAGCCTAAAATCTTGGTATGTAACTGTGCAAATATCTGGTATTTGCACTACCTAAAACTGTTGTTTCTTTTAGTAAGAAGCTGTGATGGCAGAGGCACAAGCAAGTTTCACGTCGTTGGAGTTAGGGGCTGTCAAAAAGTTTTGTTTCTCCAGTGAAGGGAAGGACACTTCTCCCCCAGTGTTTGTGACCTCTCAGTGTGGATGTTCTTTCCCTGACTTTCCCTGGAGAAACAAAAACTTTGTGATGGCCCATAACTCCAACGACGTGAAACTTGCTTGTGTCTCTGCCATCAACAGTTTTAAGAATCGCAAAGACCTGATATTTGCACAGGTACATACTAAGATATTAGGCTGTCATATGCCCCCACACTCATTTTTCTATTTCATCTGAAAGGGGGCAAAGCCAGGAACTTCCCAGCACCCCCTCATACTTATACTTTTAAAACCTGTAAAACAAAATTTCTTTGATTTAACACTATATACAATATATAACTACAATTTATACACTATACAAAATATAAAATTGCAATAAATTAATACCCGGGCAATCAGCTAGTGTATAATAGTAGTGTGTGACTGTGGGGGGTGTCAGCTGTACATAGGAGTGTCAGCTCCTATGTACAGAGACTAATTGGACTGGCTCAGTGTTCTCTGTACAGCACTATGGTATATGTCAGAGCTATAGTTTTGTGCAAAGCGGTTAGGCAGTAGTGTGCTGTAAAGTCAATATTTGGGTGACCACACTTTGCATCAATTCTTCTAGGTATACTTTCGCAGTCAGGTACTGGGTAAGATTCTAGTATATATATATTATATATTTGAATGACACACCTGGAGCACAAAATACCAATACTTAGCCCACTAAAAACATATTCTGCTCTTCATCCGCCTCTTGCCCATGGGTCTGAGCTGCTTTTTATGTGTGCACTACTTAGGGTAGTCGGGACAGCTTCTGGGTACTACTACTTTATAATTAGGAAGAGAATAATGTAGCTGCTAGGTATTAATATGTAACCGTACACTTGTTAGTGGCTGTTATAGTGTAATCCATAGGCTCTCAGGAAGTACTTCTGCTTCAGACTATTATCAGGGATAAACTACCTTGATAAAGCAGATGCACCTCTCTGGAGAGAAAAACATTTCACTTAATACCGCATGCGATTAATCTCGACAAGACTCTGCAGGTAAACATCACTGAGCACAATAAATACTTGTGCAATTATTGCAGAGATTGAATTTTGTTCTGAGAATCTAGCGAGCGGTTCAGCTTGGAGAGATAACATTAGCCCAATAAACACAATTTTAATACTTTCAAGTCCTTTTTTTTACATTTGGGAGAAAGGCTTTAGCTGACAACAGGACTGCTCTACTTTTCAAGTGCATGAGCTTAAAAGGAAAAAAAAGCACATATTTTCTGCAAGGTTTCATTTTGAATTACGGAATTTATCTTAAGGAAAGTTTTGTGTGAATGAGTTTTGGCACAAAGACGCAGCCAGTTTCTTATGCACGGATGAGGTTGGAATTTTAATTCTGAACTTATTGCACAGGGTTAATTCATTGTTAAGGGATTATTGTTGGTCAGTGGCGGATGTATTCCACAGTGGGCCCCTATGCAGATCTGATCTGGAGCCCCCCTGTTGAACTGACTTGAAAATTGGCTGAAGAGAGTCCAGGGACCTTGTTCAGCGGCACACTTTGCACCACCCAAGTCCACCCTTGGTATTAGTGGTTGGGTTAAGGTTAAATCAGCCCAAATTATTGATTAGATGAAATCAGCTATGTGTTTTCCATGAACTGAAAAATAAATGGTGTAGATAATCTAAATGGTTAATTTCGTTAGAAATCAACCACAATCCGGTTGAAAAGTCTATCCCTGTGTGCATACTATAGTGAATGGTCAGTGCTCCCTGTAAAAAAAGCAATGGTTTCCCTGTAAACATCTCTCCTATCCTCTGCAATGCCAGAACTGCAAATCTGCACTCCATGTTCCCCGCTGATTGCAGTGCTTTTATAGGGTGTCTGACTTCTGCAAAGGGACCACTGCTTTCAGGAGGGGCTATTGGTTAAAGTATTAAAAAACCCAAACTGATAGGCAATTTGTTTGCCAAAGTTGTATTTTTTTATTTAAAACACCCATTTGGAGCATTTCCCATCCTTTGTTGCATCTCAGTACTGTGGATCTTTTGCAGCAGTGTTGCAGCAGGTACCTGTCTACATTTCTGGCTCCACTGATGGCTGCATGTCATTACCATGGCGGGTTTCCTGATGGTGATAACGCTGCACCATGCCTGCATAATGAGCCAGATTTATTAAAGCTCTTCAACCCTCGAGAAGATCATGGGAGAGCCTGGGTGGTCCAGCAAACATGGAATGGATTTCCTAAAAATCATTTCCTATTAGTTAGCAAATGTTTTCAATTCTGAACCAGATTAATCCCAGTTTTGCTGGATCACCCAGGTTCCCCATGATGGTTTATCTTCTCCAGGCTTGAGAAAAAAAATCGTTCATAGTGATTTAAAAAAAAAGCATTGACATATTTGTTCTATATATAGTTTAAGTGAGTTTTAAATACCCCTTTCTGGCATGTAGTACAGTCATTTTTTATATAAAAAAAGAAAACCTGAACAAACAAAATGTTTTGCCTGCAACTGTTCTCTTCCTCCTGACATTTCCTGGCTCGCCAATGTGCTCGTTGCTTGGATAGTCAATTGGTGGCACAAGGTGACTTTAAACACATTGTAGAATATATTAAAGTATTCCCAGCTAACGGAACTGCATTCCATGTACAAGCATGTAGTTAACCTTCACACGTTAAAGAAGCAGATTGTTACCTTTCGGGTCATACATGTAGTGATATAATGGGGAATTCAACATAGGTTTTTTACACCTGCTGAGAATTCCCCTGGGCAGAGAGAATGTGCTAAAGGCTCTAATGTACCTAAGGCTGAGTCTTCACTTTCTTTTGTCTGCTTCAAACTAACTTATTGGAAGAGCTTCAAACACACACTTTTATAACACTTTAGAAGTTTTCTATTAGAAGCTATTCGGCAGTCTCTATGGATTCTGCCGCCTTGCTTTGCTTCAGAACTAATGCAGCATGCAAAGCATCCTGGCACATCTGTAGAGCTTGCATTGGATGTGATGCAGTAACACACTCCATTCTGTTTTATTGTGTGTTGGTTTTGCAGCATGTTGGGGCACAAAGCACATCGAGTGTTTGTTTCACTTCTCCACTGCAGTAAGAAGTTTGCAAGTTTTTACATTTTTGCACGTTTGAAAAGAATGCTGAGTATTTTCATTCAAAAAAGGAAATCTAACGTTTGCAGGAAACAAGCTTAAAGAAGACCTTAACCCAACGGCATTGTGACTCAGAGAGTTTTTTTCCTGTCTTGCTGCAATAGGGTACCATGTTTGAATCCTAATTAAAGGAGTTTTTTCTCCCCATCTTTATTTGGTCCACATCCCAAAAAACATACTGGTAGAATATTATTTTGCCCCTACATTGCCCTTAGTCTTTGTCAATGACATATGAATATAGTAGGGACATTAGATTGTGAGCTTTTCTGATGGTAAATGATATGACTATGTACAATGGAGACTATAAATGGCTATTCCTTTGCAAATCACTTAGGCATATGAGGGGGTGCTGAGACGTTCCTGGCTTTGCCCCCTTCCAAATGAAATAGAAAAAGGAATGTGGGGACATTTGACAGCCTAATATCTTAGTATGTAACTGTGCAAATATCAGATCTTAAAACTGTTTTTTCTTTTAGTGAGAAGCTGTGATGGCACAAGCAAGTTTCACGTCATTGGAGTTACGGGCCGTCATGAAGTTTTTGTTTCTCTAGGGAAAGTCAGCAAAGGACATTCACACTGAGATGTCACAAACACTGGGGGAGAAGTGTCCTTCCTACAGCACTGCCATAACCTGAATATCTTGTTTCAAGTATCGCTGGACAGTATTATGCTAACCTCCTGGTCCAGCTGAAGGAGGCTATTAAGATGAAAGTTGACCAAAGGGATTCTTTTTTTGCAGGATAATGCACACACATACAACGTTGTGGCTGCCAAATTGAACACCCTGGGTTTCCAATTGGTCCACCAATTCACCTGACCTGGCCCCTTCGGACTATTATCTGTTCCTGAATTTGAAGAAACACCTGAAGGGGCAACGTTTTGAGGACATTTCTGACGTCAAAGGTGCTGCTGACAGATGGTTTGCGGCCCAATCAAAGGACTTTTATTGTAATGGTCTAGAAAAGCTGCAACTACGCTGTACAAAGTGCATCAGTCTCGGGGGGGGGGGGAATATGTTGAATAAATGTGTTATTTCATAACTGTAATATAACTGTAATATAATAATAATAATAATAACTGTGGCTCTGTTTGAGCAAAGCCAGGAACTTCTCAGCACCCCCTCGTAATCTTCTGTAATTACCATTGGGAAACCCACCTGAGTAGTACCATGGATGCAACACTGGAATGCATGCAGATAGGATTTAGCTGTAAAGAGTTTGAATAGTTTGACGTCTTTTCTTCTTTCCTGGAAAAATAAAACCAAGAGCAATTTTTCCAATATACATTTCACCATACCTTTCAACAAAATAATATAGATTTATGTTTTAAGATTTAAAAAAAAATCCCAATAGAAATACTTTTTTTAAAACAAAAATCCCAACCACATGAAATATGAAATCTGAAGTGACTCCAATCCAAATACACCTTACCCATGGGCTTATTCCAAAATCTGGCTACCAAACCTTGATATGCATTTTTATGATGGAGAGAAATGTTCTTCTAAATAGATTGGCAGACGCAGTCAGTGCAAAAAGTTTCTTTAAGTGATGGCACCTGCCAGATTTAGGAAATTCCTTCCCTACTATTCCCCAAAGGTTTTGTGGCTGTATTAACCTTGCTTTAATATCCCACATGTGGTTATCATGCCACAAAGTTCAAAGATTGTGAATCAGGATATATAATGTTTTTTTCAGTCTTAAAAGAAGCCATTTGAGCGTCTCCAATTTTAAAAACCAACCAGCATGTCATATAGAAAGTGTGACTGTATACTCCATAGGACCTATTTATTCAGGACCGACTCCTTGCCAAAATTCTTCTTCTGCTTTCATTCCCCTCCCATCCACTCTTCCTTCCCATCTATTCCTCCTTTTATTCTTTCTTCCATTTCCATTTTTTCTTTCCCTTTCAATATTTTTTTGAATTCAATACCTCTGGCATAAATGCAAATATGATACAATTTTTGTATGCTTACCACTTTTTTCCCCAGTGAAAACCACCTATCCATTTCTTGTATAGGTGTTATTAGGACAAGACGTGAAGAACAATCTGCCCAATGGGATCACCAACAAAAGAAAAACTTACATTAATTCTATCTCTTTTATGATCTACCAAAAGATCAAAAATGAAAAAAACATTGGCGCTGGCTAATTGTTTATATGTATATATAAGTTATATAAAAGTAAATATACCGTTAGTTGCTTTTGCATAGGGCTGATACGGTTAAATATTGATCGCCTTCTGTTGATGGTGATGCAGTATAACCACAGCCCAGTAGAGGGCTCCCAGTGCTTACAGATAATCCGATTCTATTTATTATGTTCTCCAGTGGGCTGCACACCGTGGGAACCTCAACCGGATAATTTATTTAAAATACTTGGTTAGTTATGGAGGCTTGAAAGAAACTGATGCAATATTGATGCCTATGATACATGAACGTTAATAAGCTAGAAGCGTTAAAGTGTCAGTGTTTACAATGCAATATGAATGTACCTACGTATATATATTTTATAGCTGTCCACAACGATACTATAAGTCATCTGACCATCCATTAAAAAATTTCCCTACAGACTAATGACTTTAGCCGTCGCTTTAATAATGCATCATAAAGAATTGCTTGTTTGGTATATTTTATGGCATAGACAAATTTTCCGTGGTATCATAATTAATCAAATCAAGGAAAAAATAAAAATATTCAATTCGAAGTTAAACTAAAGGCAAGCAAATAAATACACCCATATATATATATATATATATATATATATTTATTTATTTATATATTTAAGGAGTCACTTCCAGTTTTTGGACCCCCATGAAAGCAACAGTATGGCTTGGTCAAGAACACATATGAAGGCATATAATTGGGAAATAGGCATCATCACTCTCTCAATCCTCAGTCGGGATTTCAGTTAGACTAGTCTAATGATGTACTTAGGTTCCTAAACAAATTATATTAGCAAATATATGTTTATTAGTGGGTAAATAGCCAGATAAAAATAAAAAATATATAACTTTCAATATTGTGATTACTATATTGTTTTATAACTTAATGTCATTGCCCTATACTGATCACATTATATATTGTCATAACTTGTAAGGTCCCTCATTCCCTGAAGAAGCCCCATGGGACGAAACGCGTCATATATTGTTCAGTGTGCTTTGACCATTTTATAATTGTTAGAATAGTGAACCCATGTTAGCCTAGGTCTAGCACAGGAGGACTCTGATTAGTGTATAGAATTTTTATAATTAATAACATTTCAGTTTTTAGGACAAAAAAAGTTTTGCCCTACAAGAGCCTCTCTTTTCCTTTCTTTTTTCTATAAATTCTTAATATAAAAACAAATATTATTCAAAAAAAGTAAATCAATGTCTGATTCTCGTTTTTTTGTGGGAAGAATGCATCGATAGCCAAAAAGTTGGTGGACACCTAACTATCACATCTATGGGCCCTTTGTGAACTCATTTCACATCCATGGACCAAGCGGAACTAAACCTGCTATACTCATTTGTCTCTGTTCATTATATGGCAATGGCATCGTCTTCCTTCTTCTCTACCTCATTGCGATCCTTGGCCATCTTAACTAGCTTGGCTGGATTGATATAACTCCCATGCAAGAGCCCTAGATTTCATTCAATCCTGGCAAGTGCAGGGAGTTGGGATTTCCAGGTATCCACAGCTTTTTTGACAATTTCACAGAGGGATCAGACAGGTAGGACGGACATCACCTGTCCATGGCAATAACGACCTTTGGTACTTTTGTTCTTCCTTAATGTGGGATTTCCTACAATCCTTCCATCCCCTCCCATATCACCTTTATCCACTTAGGCCAAAACACCATGGAGGCCTTCTCCGAGATTTTGGAATGTGTCTGTTGGTCTCACCCCTTCTTCTTTTGGCCATCTTCATTGACTTGGCTGGGATGACGTAACTCCTGTGGCGTCGCATGGAAGTTCATTCAGTCCTAGTTAATGCACGGGGCTGGGAATGCCAGCTCAGCAGCTACATTTTGAGATCAGGCAGGTATTAGGTAATATTGCAGAATAGTCATTGCCTGTCCATGGCATTTATGACCTGTCTGATCAAACATTTTCATATCACTTTGAGGCTATACCACCATGGAGGTCTTCTGCAAGGATGTATCTTTTGTTCACAACCCTTCATGGAACCCCTTCAACTCAAAAATTTGCCACATACTCTTGCCCAGTTTGCATGAATTTTCTGTAAACTTAGGGTGAAGTTGACCTCAAACTTTCATTTTGGTTTATTCAGTTTTCAGAAGGGGTTATAAAAATCCCATTGTGATCCATGTGTAAGGCCATTTCAGGTAGGCTTAGGCGAATGTGACGGCATGTGGAAATCAACCTTGGTCTAACTCTTGCAGTCCAACGCCGAAGGGGTTACCAGCATGGTACCTGTGCTGTTCAATCACGTATTAACGATGTACTCAGGAAATGTGCGTAAGGCTGATTGATTTATTGCTGTTGATACAGGAACCGGCGAAGTCTGCAGGCGGGTGGCCATCACAGCCAGTCCCTTTAAATGAGCTCCCATTGATTATCTTTAATTTTTAAAATATATTTGCATAGAACAAAGAGCAGATGAACGTCTGCTGTAAAGTCAGGCGTCTAATTGCCAAACAGGCAGCAATGGCGGACTCCAGGACATGACGCAGCATGGGTGTAAAGAAGACTTCGGGCCTTATTAATTATTTGTTTAAAAACAATGAAGGGAATCAGTGGGCTGCAATATCTGATGTCTTAAAGGGAGATTCCTGGCAGAACTTGACAAGAAAGTTTAAAGAAAGGCAGATATGTGGAAAGGTAATAAAAATAAAGTAGATGTAGACTCTAAAAGGGTTGATATTTACATTTCTTTTACACAGTGTATCATTAACACTTGCCTATTTAAATTTTTCATACAATGTAATGCCCGCCCTAAAATAGAATCTTGGCCCCTCTTTTGAGGAAAAAATGTTCTGCAGTACTTAATTTTAGGTGCATCCCATTCAGCCTCTGCCACCATTACATGTATATCATTTGACTAGTTTCTATATATTGACAGCAGTGGGCTATGCCTGTGCAGTGGATGTTCACACCGGCCCTTGTAGTCTCCACCAGGGGTATCTGAGCCATGGTGATCACCCAGAGGAACTCTACAGGGTGGGTGTGGAAATTGTGAAAAAGAATTAGTAGCTTCGGTTAATGGCTCAAATTTTAGGAATTGTTTGGTCTGTTGTTGATCAAGCCAATCAAGGATGTTCAGTCTGTGATCGAACAATGAACACAACATGTATAGGCAATGCCTTCTGTGAGTCCTCGGAAGGAATAAGGAACCTGATCACACCGTAAGCGCTTATTTGTAGCAGGACCTAGGACCTAGCAACCTCATGGGCAGAAACTAAGGGAAAACAGTAAAACACATTGGCTGTAAAAAAAGGCCATTTAGAGGTTTGGAATTGTACATCAAGTAATGGATATTTGTTTGGCTTTATCCATTGCCTTTTGTACAATCCCACAACTCCTATTGGTCTTCTTTACAGCCAATCTGTTTTACAGTTTTCTCTTAGTTTCTGCCCATGAGGTTCCTGCGTTCATACTAAAGGTTATACACACCAGCACTGATCTGTTTCCTCAGCAAGCATGGTCAAGAACAGGAAGCTCTACATTATCAAGGGGACTGAGAGGATCATCAGGTATTTTTGGTTCCTTATATACATAACACCATTTTTTTCCCATTTTAAATGTAAAGATTATGTACATTTTAACATGATAAAAAAAAAATATATTGATTGTGTTTATATCTTTTTATCTCTGTCCTGCCTCATTTTGTATATTAATGTTCCCCATTATGATGCATCATGCCAGGTATGCATTAATGAACGTTCCCCTATAGGAGATGATGCTTCGCTTTGCTCGTGATCCTCTGATTTTTCCCTCGGCCGCATTCATTCATAAATGCAAGCCTCATGACTTGGGATTGAGAGGAGGAGTATCGTGGCTGCATTTATGAATGGAGCCATGAGAATCCTCCTCTCAGTGAGAGATCCCTTGGCACTACAGGTCAGAATGAGGACTTGCCCTCATTCTGACCTGTAGTGCCAGGGGATCGCTCACTGACAGGAGAATTTCTACGACTGTATTTATGAATGCAGCCATAATAATCCTCCTATAGTGATTACGGATGGTTTTGCAAAATTTTGCCAAAATTTTGGAACCCATCGGAACTTCGAGGAAATTTTCGCGAAAATGCCAGAGGCATTCTCGCTCATCCCTAATCAGGAGCTATTTACAATGGTTCCTGATTTTGTGATCACTATGTCAGCTATTACATTGTCATCACAGGCTAGAGTCTTCATTGACAAAAATAAAAAGCCTTCAGCCAGCCACCAATTTTCAGCATCCAGTCCAGATATTCACCCAAAATATTTTCTCTGCCTCTAGATGTCTATCATAATTTAACTCACTTGCTCTGACCCAAGTTTATCCTACACCCCCTGTGATTGTACAATAAAAGCAGAAGCAGCACAAGGATTAGCTCATCACTTTGGCATCACTCTTCTTTCTCCTCTTATTATATCAATACATGGGCATATTGGCTATTTGTGCTACAATGATTGCAAGATTCTAATACCATGTCAAATTTTGGCACTTGTATTTATTAATTTCATGAAATGATGAGTTATTGATTATAGTGTTGCAATAATTTGTGTTTTATATCTGCCTAAAGTTGTACTGTATGTTCACAAACTATGATGGTGCAAAATTAGGCCTGGATCTCAAGGCCTCAATGTCCTCGGCTTGGAGGCTTATTTTAAAAACAATTTGTTTCCTTTTTGAATCAATAGAAGCTCCATGGAGAATTCAGTAAAATTGGATAGGGGGGAGTTAGAGGAGCAGGGATATCCCTGACATTTTATTAGCCATGTTGTTGACACACGGACAAGACCTTCGTGCTATGATGAAGATGAAGGATAAGGTCTACTAGGAAATACCTGGCCTATTTATCAAGACATCAGAGCCATCTTCCAGGCTGGCTGATAGATGCGTACCCTGAATTCCGACAGCAGGAAGCATTGCCGGGTATATTGCTTGTGACATACGGCCGTAGACCGATCATGAAGAAAAAGACAGACTGCTCAGCTGCAGCAGGGGCTGCACAAAACCTTCTCAGTAATATTTCTAATCCCAATTAGTGAAGCCCTCTCTGTTTCTTTGCAAAATGCATCACACAAAATTGGTTCTGAATCGCTCTAGAGAGATGGCGGCTTTGAGATATTTTCTGCCTCCGTTGTTTGTCTACATTCTGAGTGACCCCTGATCTTATTTATTTTTTTTTACTGGCTGGAACAATGTTTGCAATTAATTCATTGCAACGGAATACGGATAGCAAGATGTCTAAATGTCTCCTTTGGTCCCCAAGGCAAACAAACTTCTGTATGCGAATCACATTTGTTTTAATTAAAGTGGACTTATCCAACGTGTGTGCAGGAATCACATTTCTGTATTTTTCCAAAGCACATGTGTGGAGCCAGGTATGGTAGTCACCGTTTCAGACTGTACAATAAATCTTTTTGCCATCCACAACAAGAAGGTGCCATTGTCTTGGGAAATATGAGTATTTTATGCCTGTATTTCCGCAAGACCGTGGTCATTGGATTAATTAGCACCTTGCCAGCCACTCCAGAGCCTAAAACATTGTGCTGGTTTTTAAAGAAGCAGTGTTTCAACAATGGAAAACAGAGGACCATGGGTGGCATTAAACTGCTCACTACTGGCCCATTCATTACCGGATGTTGTTAGTCTTCCATGTTGAATGATGACCAGTGTCAGTCAATACACTTCCTCTAAGTCTAAGTCCAGGCTGTCATAGACATACCTCCTAGGAGTGCATCATGTGATGGTCTGGGTACTGTTTCACAGAATAGGGATAACTCACCATTTCATATTCACTAACCAGTGCATGGATAAGGACTCCCTAATGCCAGGAAAAAAACCTAAAGCTCTAAGCTTATAGGCTGTTTACCCTGTATGCATCTCAAACTTTGCAGATTTAAAGCTGCTTCAGGATCGAGTGATGCCATGTGGCTCCCCACAACTGGCACCTTGCCAGTCTCTCTGTTACTTGTACCACCATACTGGTTCAGAAAGAATTAGCTCCTGCAGATTTCACCGCTGGTGGCAGTGAGTACCATTCACTGCTCCCCCTATTCATTCTCTATGGAGTTGCCACCAGGAGAGGTTCAATGTAGCATCTCCCGAGAGGCAACGGTTTCCTTCAGAAAGCATTAAATGCATGGCAACTTCACCACCGGTGAAAACATAGCCTTAAGGGAAACCAGTCACTTTACCCATTAGGTTGACCTGCCCACTTTTTTAAATTAATTTTTACATTTCTAAACAATATAACATTTTGGATAGATATGTCTCACTTACTCATACAGTCTAGGGATAGGCAAAAATGAGACATTGGTTTTCCTGAAAAAGGGGTGAAGATGACAGCACTGGTGAGGTATGAGGTTGCTGACATCTCTGTGTTAAAGGAGACCACTCTGTCAGGTAAGTGTGCATAAACTGCAAATATGTTCTATAATCATACAGTGTACTTTTGCAAGTTGATACATTTTTGGCAGTTGAGAAGGTATTCTTCTGCTCAAATGTACAAAGTGCATAGTCATATTACTAGCTGTCCCTCAAAGTATCTCATGATCTAATGTCCCTACCATAGTCATATGTTAATAATACAGTCAAATCGTTTTGGGGGAAGTCAATTAACCTAACTGCATGTTTTTGGAATGTGGGAGGAAAACACAGACCGTGGAGAAAACCTACGCAAACACAGGGACAATGTACAAACTTCATGCAGATAGGGTACAGACCAAGATTCAAACCTGGGACCTAGTGCTGCAAAGACCAGGGTGCTAACCCCTGAGCCACCATGCTGCAACACTCTCTAGGAAGTAGGCGTATCGATATCAAGGTCTACCATAAAGAGAAGACTGCATGAAAGTAAATACAGAGGGTGAACTGCAAGGTGCAAGCCACTCATAAGCCTCAAGAATAGAAAGCCTAGACTGGACTTTGCTCAAAAACATCTAAAAAAGCCAGCACAGTTCTGGAAAACCATTCTTTGGACAGATGAAACCAAGATCAACCTTTACCAGAATGATGGCAAGAAAAAAGTATGGAGAAGGTGTGGAACAGCTCTTGATCCAAAGCATAGCACATCATCTGTAAAACATGGCGGAGGCAGTGTGATGGCTTGGGCGTGCATGGCTGCCATGGCACTGGGACACTAGTGTTTATCCATGATGTGACACAGGACAGAAGCAGCCGAAAGAATTCTAAGGTGTTCATAGACATACTGTCTGCTCAAATCCAGCTTAATGCAGTCATATTGATTGGGAGTCGTTTCATAATACAGATGGACAATGACCCAAAACATACGGTCAAAGCAACCCAGGAGTTTTTTAAAGCAAAGAAATGGAATATTCTTGAATGGCCAAGTCAGTCAGCGGATCTGAACCCAATTGAGCATGCATTTCGCACTTGTTGAAGACTAAACTTCGGACAGAAAGGCCCGCAAACACACAGCAACTGAAAGCTGCTGCAATAAAGCCCTGGCAGAGTAATAAAAAGAAGGAAACCCGGCATCTGGTGATGTCCATGAGTTCAGGACTACAGGCTGTCATTGCCAGCAAAGGGTTTTCAACCAAGTATTAGAAATGAACATTTATTTTTCAGCTTTTTAATTTGTCCAATTACTTTTGAGCCCCTAAAATGGAGTGATTGTGTAAAAAAAAGTCTTTAGTTCCTCACATTTTTATGCAATCTTTTTTTTTTTCAACCCACTGAATTAAAGCTGAAACTCTGCAGTTCAACTGCATCTGAGTTTTTTTAATTTAAAATGAATTGTGGTAATGTACAGAACCAAAATCGAAAAAAGTTGTCTTTGTCCAAAAATGTTCTGGACCTAACTGTATATATATATCTTGACATGTTGTATCTTTTACTTCTGTCAAAGTTGCAGGCTCAGCATCTGTCACCCTGTGCTGACAGGTATCCTTTAGGGGGGTGTAACATGATCATGCAGTTATTAAAACCTTTAAAACTTACTGTGTCATCAGTGCCCCCTTGCAAACAACTGTGACTAAATAACAACCCCCCCCCCCCCGAGGATTGATTTTATTATTATGAACCTGACAAAGGAGTTTTTGTCTGTGCATGCAGAGTAGCAAATATATGAGCATTGAATCACTCTAGCTTAGCAACATTTTTAATTAAAAGCACTTTGGAAACTTAATGGACCATGATGGAGCTTCTGGCATGGTTACTTGAAAGTATAAAACTTTGCAAAAGTTCTCAAAATAAATCTATGAAACAAAAACAACAACGATAGGTACAATTTAGAGATATGAGTGTAGCACTACAGATTTGTGAAAACTTTCCTCTGGATTTAAAGGTATTTTATGTAAGAGGGTATCTGGACAACAAATAATATCCATTAGTTAACCCCCCAGAAAGGTGTTGAGATGAATTTACACCCATGTATTTTGTACCCCATTTTTTCTATTTTAATCAATAAAAATGCATGTCATCATGGGTTCATGTATGTCAATTTGTGGTTTCAATGTGCATTGCACTTTATATTGAATGTCAGCACACATCATGGCACTCATGCATATTGAAGAGCATCATGATGAATTTCCATGCACTATGATACATCAATGTGTGTCATGATACAGACCTTAACATGTTTTAATTATAATGTCCTCATGAGGTTTTGTGAACTATTCGCACTTCTATTACTAAATGGCAGGTTCGGTATACTTGTGTAATAATGGAGAATATTCCAAATGAGTTGACCGATTTTGGACATGACCCAATTGTGTGCCATTAATGCATGATATATGGTGAATAAAGTTAAGGGGACCCCCAGGCTTGTTATGTAAAGCATTTATGTTGCTTTTAGGCTAGGTTCACACTAGTGGTGAGATTGCGTTTACCACTTCCCCATGCCAGTAACTGCTGCATCGTGGAAGACACTACATGGTAGCATTTCCCTTTGGCAGCTCCATGAAGTGATTGTGCAGACGTAGGTTCTTTAAAAACCAGCTCAGCAGTGCAAGTGTTGGCAAAGTGGGCTTGATCCAAAGGCAGCTCTGAAACAGACATTGTCCAGCAGATAGCCCCCCTATACCTTTTAATGGCTGGTAAAGTAGTGCCCGGCCAATGTGGCCACCAGAGAATGACAGTTGTCATTCTGCCAGTCAATAGTATAGTGGAGTTCAGCCAATCCATCCACTAGACTATTGGCTGACAGCTAGATTGGTCAGATGACAGCTGTCATACTGCAGTGGCCAGTTTGGCTGAGCCCTTACTACACTATTGACTGATGATGGTTGTCATTGCCTTACAGCCTACAATACCTGACAAGTTCCAATACGAGGTCGGAATAGCTACTTGTGACTAATACATGCATTGGTCTTTAAGACCTGTGAGCTTGCAAATGTATGCTGTAGGTGTCTAGCTTTGGTTAGTTTGAACACCAGTTTTGTTTAATTCTGTAAGAACTGAGCATTAAATAGTTGGGCAGACAGAAGCTTACCTACTATTGAAAAAATATAGCCCTGTAATACTTCCAGAGCTAAATCTTGCAGTACTGTATCCCTGCCACAAGATGTCCTCTGTTTTCTGGGTTGAATGACACTCAGCATCTCTTTGAGGACATATGTTAGAGCAGGAGGTCATGCATCATGGCACATTGAATTCTTAGTATATTAGTGCAGAGAGTTGCTGACGTGATTATTATTAAACAGTATTTATATAGTGCAATCATATCATGCAGGGCTGTACAAAGCCATGTCACCAGCTGTCCCTCAAGGGGCTCACAATCTGATGTCCCTACCATAGTCAAATGTCTTTAATACAATCAAAGGTCAATTCTGGGAGGTAGCCAATTACCTAACTGCATGTTTTTGGGATGTGGGAGGAAACCCATGCAGACAAGAGGAGAACCTGCAAACTCCATGCAGATAGTGCCCTGGCTGCGATTTGAACCTGGGACCCAGTGCTGCAAAGGCAAGAGTGTTACCTTCCCAACCACCATGATGAAGTCAGCAGCACTGCTTTCTGTATCAGTGATAACCACCCACTGCCAGAATTAAGTATAAGAAGACCATTCACACTATATGATCAATCCAGTGGAGGAACAAAGAGGTTAATATTTGAGGATGGGGCATTGAGCCAAGTGATAGGCTTAAAAAATGATCTTGAATCCAATAAAGACTGGTTCTCTTTAAGCATGGAAGATAACACTGAGTCAGCTCTGGTCCTCTTTATCATACAGATGACATTTCTCTCCCCTATTAACGTGCTTAAAAATGTTGACTTTATGCTAACCGTGGCTCCATTTGATGCCAAATTTGTGTGTTCACAGAAGCAAAACTTTGTTTTTTCTAGGCTGGATGGAAAGAGCAAATAAGCCATTCAGTTTTGATTAATGCAGATAGACTGCATAAAATAACGTGCATCTTTTTATTGCGGATGGGAGACCATCTTCCCAAGCATGCCGTCCTCACAAAGAATTCATTTCTGAAAGGTGTGATGAGAAAATTATTAAAAGGAGAAAAAAACACATTTCAATCTTATTAAGTCTTCCTTCCGATGGATGAATGAAAATGGAAATTTGCGTTGATTTCGGAGAGAGTTAATGGTCTGTACTCTTTCATTAAGGTGGAGAGGCTGTTGGAGAAGATCAGCACATGTTGTGTTTTAATACCCTGTCTTGTAATTATAGAAT
Source organism: Pyxicephalus adspersus (assembly GCF_032062135.1). Taxonomy (NCBI): domain Eukaryota; kingdom Metazoa; phylum Chordata; class Amphibia; order Anura; family Pyxicephalidae; genus Pyxicephalus; species Pyxicephalus adspersus. Next base: position 58,664,734 of record NC_092866.1, on the reverse strand, counting down.
TATCCTTATTTTGAACGCAAACAGAATTTCACACAAGATTTGCTGCCGGCAGAATTAAAGGGGAACAATTATTTTTTTTTAAGAAGTACTGAATTTAAATTATGTAAGGGTAATTGATGGGATTATTATATTTGTATGTGCTCAAGGTTCCATGTTTTTATGTTTATATTTCATACTAATGTGTATGTGCTGCCCCTAGTGGCTAAATTCTTTTCAAATTATTTGATGTAATAAAATAAATTACAGTGTATACTGCAGCCTTTCTCATTCTTTTTAACATAGGTGAACTCTTGAAAAACTTTCAGCTCTTCAGGGAACCCCTTCTATAATTACTATATTCACACCTCATAGTCTATTAGTGTGGTGGTCAATGGAAAGAATGTCTCTTACCTTGCTGATTATTGAGAATAATGCCACCCTTACAGATAGCCAAAAACATAAACTGTCATATAAACTGACCTGAGAGGCACAAATTGCTAACTGATCAAATAACCCCCAGCAACCTCTGGAGGAACCCTAGAACCTCTGAACCCTAAAGTTCCATGGAACCCTGTTGGAGAAACACTGATATCCTGTATCATTTGGAGAGTACTTTCCCTCTTCTGCAGTTCAAAGTCTGTACTGGGACTAGGGGTCTATTCATAAATGTCTTTACCCCAACTTACATTTCACATTGGATTTATTAAGCAAAAATATTACCATTCTATTTGAATTCAATGCAAAATTGTTAAAATTTGGGTAAAAGTTGGGTGAATCTTGAGTGGCAATATTTATAAATAGACCCCAAGGACAACAGTAGTAGTCAGTGTGTTTCACTGCTTAGCAATCAGCAGAGCATATGTTTGTAAAGAGTAATTTTGCCACTATTATTTTAGTTAAAAAATGACCAATTTTAGTGTTGTGGTGGAAATGTTCAATTTTACTCATCAACCTGCTGCTACTAAATTTTTTTTTTACTTTTTTGTATGTTTTTTGTATATAAGGCTGTTTTAATATTTAATTATGTGTTTTGTGATTAAGGTTTACCTCCTCCTTTTGGTGCATTTGATGGGTGTTTGTGACATGCAAAGTCCCTTCTGCCAAAAATCTTTTTTTGCCCAGCTCCTGGGGGCTTTTTGTTTTTTTGCACTGTACATGCGATGAAGATCTTGGCAAGAAAATGGGTGAGCAGGAGTTACATCATCATTGGATTGTGGGGGACCAGGAATAGACAGCGGCAAAGATGGTGGCTTTGGAAGATGCAGAGGTAATAGGTTCCTGGTTCTACCATTGCGGCAGGTCACCTACAAAAAGGTAAGTGTGTGTCATAATCAGAAAGTATCCTCTATACAAACTCACCCACAACAAGTATAATTCAACTTTAATTGCATAACTCTTTAATTCCCAGTATTTTTAGAAACCTAGATGCCAAGACTAAATGTAGCAGAATTACTGGGCTTTGGTTAAACTGATAATACCTTTCAAACTAGTTTACACATAATACTTTTATATAGTGCACTATTTACATAGACTGCACTTGTTTTAATAAATATCATTATTATCATAAAAAGTGGTCAAATATGTAATCATTCAACACTGTGACAGCTGCAGCCTGCTGGCTTCAGCTGTCACTGTGCCCCTTTCTGTGCAAGACATAGTAATAACTTGAGCTAAAAGGTTTGTATCCAAACAAACTACGTATTCCCTATGATTGGTGATCATGGGAAGCATGACCTTGCTGAATGATATTCAAACATTAGTAAAGACTGGAGTCAGTGACACTGCAATCTTTGTACTAGTAGCCTGCACAGCTGCATAGTACATAGATACTTTCTCAACATGGGAAACTGCGCTGTTATCTATAGATTTTAATCTAACTTTTATTGGGAGTCTGTGCCAAGTCACTCCCTTTCTCTTCTAAGAGTTCTTTTATAGTGCAGTGTGAGATCACATGGTTGGGAGTTGCCAGTTTGCTGTGAGCCTAGAAGCAGCACGCATCACTGCATGCAACCAGATTTGCATGTGGCTGCAGCAGTCACAAAAAAAAACTGTATAGCCAAAGGCAACATATTGCTTTTGGGAACCACTCTGCGATCGGCCACAGCCTTGAGCAAAGAAATGGTTCTTAACCTCTCTCAATCATTTAAATGGAAAAGGTTGGGACCATGGTTGAACCCATGGCAAAACACTGCAGCTCACTGCAGGTCTGAATCTGAATCTAATTACTTAATTACTTTCTGAGTTAATGACATTAAAACAATCATTCTGAGATAGTTCTAGATGCATGGTTATTCCAGGTCAGTAGAAATATTGGAGCCATTATAATATGATTAGTCTATAACTGGTTTCTATTAACCCCATCACTTACAGAGAGATGCAGATACTTGAAGTCTATGATATCTTAGCAGGGTATATACACTGAATTAAAGAAACACAGATTGTTGTCTGGTTAGGGTAATGTACATCTGCTGGTAAGAAAGGTAATGTCTTTGGGGAAGGGATGTTGATGGTAGTCAAAGGGGCTTCTAAATATTTGGATACCATCCTTACACCTGTACGTAAAAAGGCTCAAAAAGCAAATGAAGTAAATGCCCTGGGAAGGGGCGGAGATGATGGTGATGAATGCTAAGGGGATCTTATTTTCATGTAGACCCCATTCCTGCACATAAACTTAAAGAAAGAGGCTGAAAATGGCAAAGGAAGTGAATGTCCTAGGGAGGAGTGGTGATGGAAGTGATGGATAGGAAAGGAAGAACTTCATTAAATGTGGATACTATCATTGCACCTTTACTTAAAGAGGCTAAAATGTCAAAGGAAATGATTTTCCTAGGAAGGGGGTGGTGGAGATGGAGGGGGGAAAAGAAAGCTTTTAGAAACTTGGATATTAGTCTTGTACCTATACATTAAGAGGCTCAAAATGGCAAATCAAGTGAATGTCCTGGGGAAAGGGTGGTGATGGACGGGAAGGGGGAGCTTCTTTAAATTTGGATCCTTGTCCTTGCACTAATACTTAAAGATGCTTAAAATGGCAGAGGAAGTGAATGTACTGGGGAAAGGGTGGTGATGGACGTGGGGGATGTGGTTTCTTTAGATACCAGTCTTGTACCCATGCTTAAAGAAGCTTAAAATGTCAAAAGAAATGAATGTCCTGGGGAAGGCATGGTCATGGAGGTGATGGAGGGGAGGAAACTTCTATAAATTTGGATACAGTTTTATACCTTAAGAGGCTCAAAATGGCACCGTAATATAGATCTATAGCTGAAGTCATGACCCCTTTTCTCTGAAGACGTCTCTAAACGTCTATATTTAGGAGCACGCCATGCTCCTTTATAAATCTATATTTGTAATTAATGAATCACCTTATATCATAATTACAGTGTACGGCGCCACAACAAAAAGTCATATTATTGTACTTTGCATCTGTTCATCTCACACTTTAGTCTAATTTAATTTACAAGATGAAAACTTTAACGTGTATAAATTGACTTAATGTAAGAAGCTCAGCCATATAGCAGATACTATTAGGCATCAGCAGCGGTAATGTAGGCAAATGATTCTCACAGTTGCTCAATCCATTAATGAGCAATCAAGGAGAAAAGTTGTTAATTCGCATTGCCTTTACAATGTTTTGTAGTCACGCTTATGCCGCTTATGTTTAGACTAGAAAGGTAATTGCATTTAAAAGCCACCTTTTGTTAATTAAACTTGCCTTAAACACTTAGGGTTGTTTCTGTTACCTGATCTTACATTCATATATCAATGTTGGCATGTTTAATGTTTTTGTGTTTCTATGCTAGCTTTGTGTTCAGCTGCTCCCTCCATGAACAATACAGATGGCCTTTCTGAAACAGAGCCATTTGTCTTCAGCATTAAATAATTGGTTTTAACAACTAGAATGGTAGGTAATTTATCAGCTTCATCTCTACTGTGTAGTATATATACCTGCATGGGGGCCATGCTGTTGATTTGTGAAGAAGATTTTAGCCACACAGAACCTAAGTAGAAATGGAACCTTGAGAAATTCGTTCTTTAATCATCAAATATGAGAATGTCTGCAAGAAACGCTAAGGTCCCATTAATCAGAGTCTTTCATAAGAAAAGACTTGGCTGCATCACAGCAGCTGGTCAGCTTTTAGCCCTCTCTGGAAAAGGATAGTTGAAGGATGAATGTCTGAATGTGATTAAATGCTGTAGGGCTGTACAAATAGTATTTTTGAAAGACTCATTGATAAATGTGTTGACCACAGAAGAAAAGTCTTCTACTGGGGAACCATAAAAGAGCACTGAGGCCAGATTTAACTACTCATTCATGTGTAATACCTGATTAAAACTCACTGTACATGCTACCATATGACAGTCCCCCTTAAACAGGGTTTAGTATAGCGGGACTTTACTGCAGTGCCTACCGTATTGGGGCCTTTTGTATCGGGTGCCTGCAGTACTCAAGCACTTGGTGCACAGGAATGATAACAGGCTGTCCCTTCTAGGCCTTTTCAGGAAATTTGCAAACATCTGCAAAAGCCTAGTAGAGCAGTTTGTGGTGGAACAGAAAATACCCACTGAACACAACATGTAGCATTCAAATACAAAAAAGAGGCATTGCTGCTATTGCCAACCCCCTATATCAGTGTTTCTCAACCAGGGTTCCTCCAGAGGATGTTAGGGGTTCCTCGAGCAATGAGAAGTTTGTGACTCTCAGGTCAGTGTAAGTGACACCAATGACATTTTTTGATATCTGTATAGGTGGCCGCCTTCCCACTGACTACCATGCTAATATACTGTGAGCTGTGGACATAGTATTTATAGTAGGTATTCCTTAAGACCTGAAAGTTAGTCAAGGGTTCCTTCATGTTAAAAACGTTTTCAAAAGGCTGGTCTACATAGTGCTTTTTCCAAGTAGCAACATTATATACAGTCATTCTTTGGTGGGCATCTGACCATCCTACAATACAATACAATACAATACAATACATTTTCATACACCATGCAATCCCATTGGTCATCAAGGTAGCAAGCACTGTTCCCAAAGACCACTAAGCCAATGTGCTGTGAGTTGTGGATAAATTAATTATATTAGGGGTTCCCTGAACACCTAAAAGTTTTTCATGATTCCCCCCAATGTAAAAATGGCTAGGAAACACTAACCCATGTGATTAGATATGCATTGATGGAGGTGATGGACCATAAAAAAATGTAGTCAGGTTGTAATGTATATGATAAGTTTTTGGAATAACCAATAATGGCTCACCTATCTGGACATGACTTTTCATTGCCTTTCCCAGTCCAGTCCATTGGAGAAACGGTCAAGAGAATTGGCATTGGCATATATAAAAGGTTTTTCAAATCTGATTATTCTATGCAATGTTAGATTTACCAGATAAAACATTATTTTGCTCACCTCTAATTACTGTACCTTAAAATATAAATGTATTGTTGCATGGACCCAAACGCAAAGTGTGCGCTTAATGATCTATACACTTGTCCAACATGGGTTGCAAGGCTTTTAATGTTCACTTTGCCATATTGTAAGTCATAGAAAACGCTTCATCACGCCATTCAGTTTTATTACCTGATGATTCTTAATGCTTCTTTCCCTAAGCTGTTATATCATAAACTTCTGCAAGGACCATACACTCATAAACACTTTATTGTTTATATATTTAAAAATGAATGGCACTTTGCTTACAAAATGATATAATGTATATAATTGCTACACAAGCAATTCTAAGAAATAAAAAGTAACCTAACATAGGTAAAGATTATGGTTTTCGAGAAAAATGGTGTTGATTTAGGTGGTTACCAAAATCAATTAATACTTTGCAAGGGGTGGTTCACCTAGCTTAGTGAATGTAGTGAAAATTCACTTTGTTAAGAAACCTAGAAAGTCTACCTTTTCCTGACTTAGAGAGATTTAATAGATTTAGTCCACTAATAAAAACATTTGCCTGCTAATAGCAAATAATGAAAAAATCCATTCCAGATTGAAGCATTTAGAAAAGGTCCTTCCCCACGCTATGCTAAAAAAAAGTTTTGCCCCAAGATAAATTTTACTGTCATTTAAGTATATATGGCATGCTCACATACATGGTGATCATCAGGGAATCCACTGCCCATGTAGTCATTGGCCCTAATTTTAAATTAAAGCTCTCCAAAGCTGGAGAGGATACACTTTCATCAGTGAAGCTGGGTGATTCAGCAAATCTGGAATGGATTTCCCAAAAGGCATTTGGTATTTTTGAGAAAATAGTTTCAATCCTGGACCAGACCAATTTCAGGTTTGCCAGATCACCCAGCTTCACTGATGAAAATGTATCTTCTCCAGCCTTGGAAAGATTTAATAAATCAGGCACATTGTTGGAGTTTATATAAATGTTGAAAATCGTTGCAACAAAGGCTGCAGAAAATCAGCAGGTGCGCAAGGATTTAAAAAAAAAACTAATTATGGTACACATGGGTTTAGCAAACTTAAAACTCAGTGTAAGGATTCCATTTACCTAAACACTAATGAGATGGGAAAATTATATTTTCAGTTTCTATCCTCCAACCTGCATCTGCTGGGGCAAAGGTTCAAAACGTTTTATATTAAATTCCGTTCTATGAAACTATTGCCAGGGTACAATGTAAAGCTGAGGGATTTTATGGTAGATCAGCAGCCAACGATGATACCCAATGCTACCCTATATGGGGTAAATGGCCACTTTTCCTTTACAGGGCCAAATAGAGTTATACATAAGCCAGAAATCAACAGCATCCATGAAAGACCATCTTTACTGATCAGATAAAATGGCACGCAAGCAGACATTGCATGCCCAATACCTATACACATCCCTCTTGCTGTTTAATCTGATAGAAATGGGTTTTATGAACGCTCCAGAGTGCTGGATCAAGTACAGCTATGATGTGCAAGCATTTTAGGACAGGTTCACTGCAATAAAACACAACATCATTTAAAGGAAATATGGAAGGGATTAAACAAAACAAAAAAATGTTTTTGGAATAAATGGACCCTTTCTGTTTTTTTTTTTCGGAAGATGTTGGTTATTAGCCTATAGTGTGGATAACATGTTATACCTTTCCAGTGATCAGTAAGCAAAGGTCTGGTATCCAAGGAAATTGTGTG
>NC_092866.1:58610956-58656023 GCF_032062135.1 Pyxicephalus adspersus | reverse complement strand
AGTTGGCTGGTAATTGTTAAGAGTGGGACAATCCCCTGACAAAGTAAGGAACTGGCTGGGAGGCGGTTGTTCATATGGTGTCTGCTTTATGTTTGATGCAGGAATATCTTAGTTCCTGAATTTGGTGAGCAGCAATTGCCTCCAGTTTCCTGCAAACTCAAGTTACTGAAAACCCATACATTATCACTGATAAAAAATAATGTAACAGAAAGAGCTGGAACACACAAATCCTTGTAGAAATACTCAACAACTCTAAGGAAGACAAGAAGAAAGTCGGACATCATCGTGAGAAGACCTCGCTGTTGAAGCATTTAAGACTGAGTTCACCAAATGTTACTTGTAAATAAAATCTTACTTTTACTTGGCCTGGTCCTCCCTGCCCTATTGAAGGAGAAACATGGTAAATGTACCTTTAGGCTTTTTTATGAATTATTAGCCCATTACTTTATCCACTGCACAATAAAAAGCTAGCACTGCCATTGATTACAGTCTTCCCCTTCCTTGGCCAATGAAGTCCTAGCATTGGCATGAATTTTATGTAATTTGTCAGAACATGATTTCTGGCAATGAACTTGTTCTTTGGATCTTGCTATTAGCTATGAGATCTCCCTGTAAGCTACTGCTAATGTTCCCTTACCAATAGGGATCTGAAAAGCACTAGTCAGAACCTGAAGATATGTCAAAGGGCCAAATCTGTGAGTAATTTATGGGTGGCAAATAAGTCCCTGTGCGAAACATACATCAATCTCATTGTATATAGCTGTAATTAAAGAATCTATCATGAAACTGGGGGAAAACAGTCCTTTTGAATGGGGGAACCAATCTCAGGTATAGATGTGACATTTTTTTCTCTTCATTCAGGATGTATGAACACACAGGCTGACTATAGTAGTTTCCAATATGGAGAGGTTTCAAATTAACTATGCAAACTAAAAGAAATTAAAGCCTGGGTTTCAAATGGTTAAAAAGGTTAGTTGGGAGCAAGGGGGAGGATTCGGATTAGGTGTTATGGTCAGGTTAATGGTTATGTTAAAATTTTCCATTTAAGATTCGGTGCTGAAGGCTACATATGAGAATAAATGCCAGGGTTAGGTTAGCTGTTATTGGGTAATTTGTAAGCTTGGGTTAGCAAAAGCTTAAACATTAAATTTAATTCCAAAGGGTTATTGTTTTGAAAGAATTATCAATTATCAATATCTTTTGGATAAGAGTTGATGTATATCAAAAAGCATTTTTTTTAAGTAGAAATGGGTAAATCTCCTGTCACATGTGTATTGCTGTCTGTATGCCAGCTAAAGGTTCCCTATTTGAGGGACCTGGTGACCATTATCAAAAGGACAGAAAGTTATTCATAAATCTTATATTTTACAGTTGACATTAGAATTGAAAATAAGGAAAGAAAAAGATGATCTATTAATAAGAACTGTTGACTAATGTCTAAGAGGGAATGTTCACTTTGGAATCATTTAATTTTAACTTGCAGTAATCCTGAAGCAGGGAGAGCACAGATAACAAATATATTAAAGCGGACAATAATTATGCTTTCATATTTCCTTTCCTACATCCTTCATTAACCCATAATTAGTATGCTAATGATTTTTTACATATCTTATTTCACACTCAATGACATTATCCTTGGGTTTCTGTGCCATTGCGGGCAATGCAGGCAGACCACAGCTGATACAAAGGGACAGCAGGGTGCTGTGCATAGATTTCTAAAACAAACCTCACAAAACCATACCTCGGTACTCATGTTAAACCTAGATGCAAGAACGTAAATAGGCTAATATCAAAATGTTTTCATGGGTGAATGTTGGCTGGCTGGAGGCAATGTCTGTATAAGATAATAAAACTTTTTTATGAAAAGAGTTGCCATCTAATAAATAAAGGAGTTGGTCAAAGGATCATCATATTGGGAAGGAAAGGGCTAGATATGCTGGATGTCCTCCAGCCTAGAAATGGGATTCTCAATCTCAATCTGATTAAGTGTAGCTTTTAATCCACATTGGACCTGATGTATTCAAGTTCTCCAAAACTGTTGTGGGAGAAACCAGGCAGATCCTTCCAATCTGAAATGGAAATGGTCCAGGAATTAAAGCATTTACCAACTAATGCTTTATGGAAACCCATTCCAGGTTTTCTGAATCACCCAGGTTCTTCCATGATGGTCTATATTCTCCAGTTTTGGAGAGCTTTAATAAATGAGGCCCTATGTGATAAGCTTCTATGTGTGCAGTGAATGCTGTTTCTGTAAAGGATAGTATCCTGTACAACTGTGCAAGAAGAAGCTGATATTCAGATATAATATCAATGATTCTACCTCAATGACATTGTTCTTTCAATGAATCAAATCATTATACCATATTGTAAAGGTATCTTCACTTTTTTATTCTGCATTGTACTCTGGCTGTGTCTGGCTACCTACTTACCTGCTAATTTTAACCCTCGTTTCACACAAGGTTGAAATACGCTCCTCGTTTTCAGCGGCCGTCCTGCGTGACTCTCCACAACGCACAGAGGATCTGACATTTTTAAAATATATTTTGCATTTATCACAATTGTCACTTGCCATTAATTTCAATTCCCTTTATGCATCTGCTCAAAAAATAATTAGGATTTTATGCTGCAGTAAATATGCTTGTTCATCCATTAGGGCAAAGCGGAAGATTAATTGCATTACAATAAGAATCAGTGCGGCAGGAATCTGAGCGCTGGTTGTAATGGCAGAGCTGCTGCCCACAATACCTTGCTCCGATAAGCTTCAAAAGCAGGCGTAAATGGGAAAATAATTGGATCTCTGACAAGTATCACCATTCCTGCATCTATCTATTTAAGCTGGAAAAGAATGTGTTACTGAAACAATGGGACCACGTCCCAAAACATATTGTTTCCAAAATGATTCATTTTCTCTTCTATTGTACACAAAACAGTTTGCCGTGAAAGGATGCTAAACTTGCAAATAAAGGAAGTAAAAAAATGACTAAAAAAAGTTACCAATTTTAGTCACAATTTGAGTTTATCTATTGTGTTCTTGACAGGTACTCTTTGGTCAGAATAATACCTTCAAACAATCACCATGCCTTATACCCGCTATGGAGTTGGTTGAAATGTCAGTCCACTATATGAAAAGCTGAACTCACAAAAAGGTCACAAAACTTTTTATCTTAATAGACAGAAAGGTTACACATCAGCTTACTGGGCACTGAATGACTTTGCAAATCCTGATGCTACCTTCTAAAAATCGTGATGGCATCATCACTTTATTGTACAACGCCCGAACTGTAGGTAGGACCCAACAGCGACTTCCACTACAGGATGCCTGCAGACAACTGCATGGGGGAGATATAAGACCAGTCACGCTGCCAAACAGGCAGAACAACAGTCCCAGCCTTTATCTATTTAGTCTGGATAACAGCTTTAATTGAGGTAGTTGCCAATTTTTCATGTTGAAGTGGCGTGGATATGGCAGAGACATCAGCCACCACAAAGCTCATGAGTGGTAGAGATGGGTGAACATGCCTGAGTTGGGTTTGTGATAGGATTGGGGAATAGGGAACCCTTAAGGAAAGTTTTAAGGTCATAAGTCAATGGTAGAAATAGAGGATATGCCTAGGCTTGGTTTAAGAAGGGTTCGTTGAATAAGGAACCCTTGAGGAAGCTATGATAATCATAAGTCAATGGTAGAGATGGACGAACGTACATGGGTTTGGTTCTTGAAGGATTCAGTAAATGAGGAATTCCTGAGGCAGGTGTGATGGTCAGTGGTAGAGATAGGTGAGCATGCCTAGGCTAGGTTTAAGAAGGTTTTGATGAATGTACTTTACAGTATACCAAACCTGATGTTCAAGCCCCACTCCATTGAACTCTATGAAATTTCAGTCTATAAAAGAAGAATCAAATGTTCTTTTCAGAGTGAATGTTCTGCAACAGCTAAGCAACAGCAAACGGTCCATATTCATTTAACAAAGATCTCAACTTTGGTAGTAGCTAATAATATCTGTTGGAAGTGGCATACCAGAGATGGGCGAGCATGCCTGGGTTTTTAAAGGGTTTGGAGAATGAGGAACTCTTGAGGAAGGTGTAATGGTCATGAGTTAGTGGTAGAGATGGGCAAGCATGCCTGGGCTGGGTTTTTAAAGGGTTTGGTGAATGAGGAACTCTTCAGGAAGGTGTAATGGTCATGAGTCAGCGGTAGGGATGGGCCAACATGCCTGGGTTGGGTTTGTGGTGGGTTCGATTATCAAAGAACCCTTGAGGAAGGTGTGATGGCCATGGGTCAGTGGTAGAGTAAGAGGACATGCCTGGGCTGGGTTTGAGAAGGGTTTTGGAAATAAGGAACCCTTTAGAGAGGTTTGATGTTCGAGAGTCAGTGGTAGAGATGGGCAAACATACCTGGGCTGAGTTTTTGAAGGATTTACTGAATGAAGTGACCTTCAGGAAAGTATTTTATGTTAAAACCCAACCCCATTGAACACTATTAAATTCCAATCTATGGAAGAAAAGTCACATGTTATTTTCAGAGTGAAAATGTTCTGCAAAATCAGAGCAACAGTGACCAGATATTATCTATTTGGCATGAATCTCAACTTTAATCAAGGTGGTAGCCAATACTTTATGTTTGGAGTGGCAAAGATGGGCCTAGGCTAAGTTTGTGAAGGGTTCAATGAATGAGGAACCCTTGAGGAAGATGCAATGGTCATGAGTCAGTGCTAGAGATGGACAAACATGCCTGGGTTGGGTTTATTAGAGGTTTGATGAATAAGGAACCCTTGAGAAAGGTGTGGCTGTTATGAGTCAGTAGTAAAGTAGTTAAAGTAAGTTGCCAAACCTCATGCTTAAGCCCAACTTCACTAAAGCCTATCAATGTTCTTATTTCAATTGGTATCAAAAGTTGTCAGAATGTTGCATTCACCCCATACTCTTAGGCTTTTTATCTTAAAATTCATCAACAACATTGTATCCTAATATATAATAGTCTAAGAACAATTGAATTCTTCATAAGAAGACTCCAACCCAGTGTAGAACTCCACAATCAGCAGTGAAGATGATCTTTGTTGACTGCATAAATGCCAGCTCCATTCAGCAGTGGGCATGTTGAACCTCTGCAGAGCAACCACTGCTTTAACATAGAGAAAGAGAAAAACAGGTCATTCTCTATGATGTACTGGCAGGGAACAGGCTTTTTTACTCAGCATGTGGCTGCTATAAAAGGAAAATTAACTAGAAACGTTGAATACTTTTCTTATTAATTCACCTGAAAAGTAAGTTGATCTCTTCACCCATATGGCCATGGCAGTTTTCAGAAGACAAAAAGTAATATACTAAACCAATAAGGTAATTCATTTTCTTCCTTTCAGCAGCAAGATATTGAGCACTTTGAACTTGTTCCTTCTGCTACATTTTCTATAATGACTGATAATGAAATACATAAATAATAGAACCCAGGTATTAATGGAAATATGTAACAGGGAGCGGGATAACCTCTTGCAATAGTTGTGAAAGATGGGTGGAACCTAAAACTCAAGCATGTTATTTTTTTTTTACACAACATATCATTATATGTTTTAGCAAACCCGCATCCACCCATATTTAAAACACCAGTTCCAAGTAAAAAATCTGTTTATAGAGAACCTGATATTAATTGACAGAGTCAAAGCAATACTTAGCTTTCATTTAACAAAAATGATATAACCTATATAATTGCTATATATAAATTGCCAATTTTAATGTGGATTACCTCCAAGGTGCTGCCCTATATCATTTTCAAATCACACTAACTCATAGTCAATTTGAAATCAACTTCGCCTGGCAACTCTGTATTACATATACTATACTTTATTAAGCCTCCTAAAATGCTTAAAGCTATATAAAAACACAATGTGTAAAACCATAATTGTATTACGTATTGCATTTCTGTCTCATAGATGGTTGATATATTATATATTTCAAACTGGATGTCAGGGTTTATATAATGTTATTTGTACCCCAAATTCCTTCAAAATTGTCTTTACATCAAAACATCTGCTTCAAATCACCCATCTAGCTTCCATTTCAATTTTTTGTCACTATGCTTTGCTTTTAAATCGTTCCGCCACTCCTAACCCCATTACATTTCTGATCCGATACATAAATACAACCCTAACCATCTGCTTCTCCGATGACCAACTGATGACTTCCTCACTCATAACCTTTTTCCATGCAAAGCTACAAGACTCCTCCGTGGCTGCCTCTACTTTCTGAACTTTTTCCCTGATCCTATTAGTCATGCTTCTATCTTTTACACATTTAATTAGTTTTGCTGTTTTGATTTGAGTTAATTGAGAAAACATGCCAATTATTTGACATTTGTTTGCAATAGAACTCATATATATTGGTATAAAGGTGAACGTAAAAGAGTTACTTTCCAGACTTGTAGTGTGCAACCAAGCCCTAAATGGTTACACTATTCAATAAACCTTGACAAGTTTGGGTTAGAGCAAGAAAGGTGGTTATCAAGGGAAACACAAAGAAAATGTTTTTACAGAAAGTATGCATTAACACCAACTTTACTGAAAAAACGTATACTAACATTAAAGTATATAAAAAAAAGTTTATAAAAAGTTCATGATTAAGGATACAACTTTAAATAAAGGACTGTAGTCCATTGTCAGGGTATATGAAGATGAGTGTTCTCATTGGACCTCCCCTGACACCACCAGCCATTGAATACACTCCCTGCTACTTGTAACCATTGTACAAAAATGGGCATTTTCTATATTGTCAAGTGGCAAGCTTTGCATTTTTTCTAACTTCAGGCAAAATGCTTTGGATTTAATGGCATTATGGATGGATTCAATGTTATGCAGTTAGTAATAGCAATTTACATAGCTAAACTGCTTACACTCTATACATTCTAGATATATCTTATTATATAATAGAGGAGAGAATTTATTTTATTAGGAAGGAGCATAACCTTGCAAGATACAATGTAATTACAAAATATAAACACGATTATATTCACTTAAAATGTATCCAAAACAAAGAACAAAATATAATATATTGCAGGTTATGCGTCCTTAGATGTGGTGACTGCATCCAGCAACGGGGAATATATATATATTTTTGTATTATTTCATTAAAGTTTGATAATGTTAAAGTACAACTAAAGGTTCCTGTATAACATTCCAAACAACCACCAAATCCAGATATTTCAGATAATAGTGGGAGGGTTCCAGTAACAGAGACGTGAGTCAGCAGTACCAATATTTTTTTCTATCCCCCCATTGGTGCAGAGACAGCTTACATAAGGGTGGCAACTCTTCTCCGAATTCAAGAGCAGTGCAGCATTGCTACCACCCTATTACAAGAAGCTGTATTAGGTGGATTTCACTGGTAGGGAAGAGCGAGAATGCCTTTTGCATTCTCGCGAAAATGTCCTCCAACTTCCGATGGTTCCGCAAAATTTCAACAAATTGATTTTGCGAAACCATCGGAAGATCGAGGAAATTATAACAGGATGATTCACAGGGCTGTATTCATTCATGTAGCCCTGTGAATCCTCCTGCTTGTAATTACCGGGGCACTAGAGGTTAATTAACCTTGAGGGCCCCAGGGATTGCAGTGGAACTGGAAATGAACTCTCAATGGAGTTTCTACATTGAGAGTTCATCTGAAGTTCAGTTCCATGGTCACTGGGGTGATAAGTACAGCCCGGTGACAGTGGAAACTGAACTCCCATTGAGAGTTCATCCTCTTGTTTTCGATCCCCGGCACTAGAGGTTAATTAACCTCTAGTCCTGCGGATCACACACTGTTCTCAATAAATGCAGCCACGGCTGCATTCATTGAGAAGATCCCCTTCACTGGAGATTTATTCATTGAAAACAAATCTACAAATCAGAGAGATTTTTATATTTTTTTAATTGAAAATTTGACCTCAAACGGCAAATTTACACTGGCCGCTCTCTCTTAAAATTTCAGTAAGCCAGAACGGCCAAATTCGCAGCAAGATTGAGTTTTAAAAACTCGCTTGCTCGTCCCTTTTCGCTGGCAAAGTCATAATATCATTGCAAGGTTACTAAAAGGAAACTGTATGTGCAAATGTACTTATAATTTATAAATGTTAAAGTTCTGCAACATTTATTAATTTTAAATAAGATGCCAGGATTTTACTTTAATTATCAACATGTTTTATAAACCTTTTTTTGTTTATAGTTTCTCATTTTGGTAAAAGTTTTATTATTGACTGTTTGAGATTCTCCCCTCTATTTTCCCTGCAGACTACTCCCCCTACAGTTCTAAGACACCCTTATTTTGAGTAATTGTAATATACAATAATACCCAGCGATAAAACAACTATAGAAGATCTGCAAGTATATGACCAGGGTAGGCTGAATGTTCCGAGATTGACTGCATCTTTGCAGGTCAGGGACTCACTAATTCTAGATGTATAGTATGCTATGCAATATTTTCTTCTATTTTTAATCCATGGTACAAAGAAATTATTAATAATTTAAAATGATCCTTGTAATTGACTACAAGGATTCGATGTACCATTTACTTGTTCATAATTCAGACATTATTATGATTATTTTTTTTTTTTTTTGTGTCTAATTAAAATATTATTTATGCCACAATTTCAGTGTAAAGTGTAAGGATGGAGCACACAGAATGGTTTGGGCACATGTTCATACTTTTGTGCATTTTGCATTTATCTAAGTAAGCTTCCACATGCATAGACGAATGAATCCCTGTGCAAAAGGTACACAGACATAAGCACAAACTCCTTAACTGATGCAAGGCGGCACATTTAAACGTAGTCTCATTCCTTTTACCTTGCTGGCTGTTCTTCAGCTTTGTATGCACTTGTATTTTTAATTACTTATGGTGACTTGGATTATACCCTGGCTGACTCCGTATTACCATTGATGATCTTGGTTTGTTTCAGGACCTACTTTGTCTCCTGCATTGTACCACATCTGCCCACACTTTGCCAACTCTTGCCAATGACCTGCCTTTGATCTGCATTCCTGTAACTCGTTCACTGACACTTTATTACCGTGCTTTTTGCCATCCATACCAGAACCCCTGGGACCAGATTGGCAAAAGAAACTTCCCTCACCACCTAGAGCATCCACTAGGCATGTGACAGAGGGTTGTCTAATTAATAAAAAAGAACGACCTTCCCTGATCAATTTTCAGTTGAAGTTCTGCACAAAAATTGATTGTCAATACGAATGTTAACATTGATTTTTGACCAATATGGCATCTTTGTCAAATATAATCTATTGAGAATATCACATAGTGTAGGCGTGCGTATGTAGAAAAGCTAGAATTAAATTGAGTCCCTTGGAACTGTCACCCTTCAAAGAAAAAAGTCAGCGATGACACCTCGTAGATTTTTATCCTTTAGGCTCCCTTTAACCCTCTTGTGTCAGGTTACAGAGGAAGTTAATTGACTAGAAGCAACACATGCCTGTGAAAAATCTGATTACCCCTGCCATGCACACTTTCTGTTTATTAATAATTGATTTTCTTGTTCTTTAACTGATGGAATATTTAAAAGCCTATCCAGTCAATAGCACTTTGCCGTTTATTATTCATTAAAGATAAATAAAATGAAATCATCTAAGGTTTGAATGCTTTGTAGTCAGGTTTGGAAAGGGCCCTCTTGGTTTCCAGACAGAGTGAATTAATGTAAATACTTTGTGTCTGTATCCCATGCCCTGTCTGGTTTATGAGGACGTCTTTTCGTTATCAGGTGCTTAAAGAAATGCATTATTAATGGAGGGTATGGGGCCAAAACCTTCTGGATTGCACTCCTAATGTCAACCAAAAGCAGAATTATTAAAGGGTAAAATTAATGAAAATGAATTATTCAGGATTTAGTGGATTTTTTGGAGTTAAACCATTTGCTAGTCTTTAGTATATATCGGAGGCACCCTACGGGTGAGCTGAATTTTTGGGTCTGCACATCCTGCAGGTATTTGAGTCTTGCTTGATTTTGTATTCAACATAACAGGAGTAGCTCTAATACACAAAGGTGACTGAAAACACATAAAGCACACAGGTGGACAGAAACTAGGATATATAGATGGGGAATAACTATGGGATACAGCTAAAATATTTCTACTGGACAGACTGACCTTGCCCATTAAGGTACAGAACAGAAGTGAAAAGTTTTGCAAACAGCAAGTTAGCAATCAGCTGACCTCCCATCAAGTTCTGCCCCATAAGATATGGAACTATCCACTCTTTTTTTTACATTTTGAGTTTTGAATAAACTGGCTGCTAAATATATTTATTTTAGAAATTTCCAAAAGCAAAGTATTATGACTAAGGCATGAAGACTTTCTAACTTGGACAATTGAGCAGGAGAAGCCAGATGTTATTAAAATATATCTTCCATCTCCTTTTAAGCATTCGTTTCCTGTGCTATCATGCCCCCATACTGCTTGTTATCCTACATGGACCTATTCTTAGGGCTGAACAGGCCAGTTCATTGACATCATAGGCGCTGTGTCAATAACAGATTGTGCTTATAGAAAGAAGAGGATTGGTTGACACATAAGCCAATGCCAGATTTACCATGTTATATTTTAACTAGGGATAAGCGAGCAAGTTTTTAAAACTCGATCTCGAGGCAAATTCAGCTGAATTGGCCAAACGAGATTGAATTTAAAAAAAATATTTTTTTTCAAAAACAAATCGCGGGCTGTGCTGATCAAGTTGCATTTATTGATCAGCGCCAGCTGCATTCATTGATCAGCTCAGTGTGCAAACCCTGGCACTAGAGGTTAAATGGGGAGACTTGTCTCCATTTAACCTCTAGTGCTCTCTGATTGGCTGGGAATTCCCAGGGCTGCATGAACGATTGCAGCCCTGAGAATCCACTGAAATCCTGGGACACTAGAGGTTAAGAGTGATGAACTCTCAATTGAGTTTCTCCATTGAAAGTTCTTCTGCAGGTCAGTTCCCATGGTCGCTGCACTTTTCAGCCCGGTGACCGTGGGAACTGAACTGCAGATGAACTCTCAATGAGCAAACTTCATTGAGATTTCATCTGCAGTTCCACTGCGATCCCCTGCACTAGACGTTAAATAACCTCCAGCACCGGGGATGGCAAACAGGAGGATTCTCAGGGCTGCAAGAATGAATGCAGCCCTGAGAATCCACTGCGATCCCGGGGCACTGGAGGTTATTTAACCTCTGCTGGGGGTCATAATGATTTCCTCTATCTTCTGATGGTTTTGTGAAATCAGCTCCCCAAAATTTCATGGACCCATCGGAAGTTCGAGGAAATTTTCAACATTCTAACATGGTAAGTCTGCAAGGTATAGTACCAGGGATAAAGTAAGTATTGGAGTAAGCAACTTTAGATTAATCAGTTATCAGTTTAGTTGGACCACTGATAGATTCATGCTTCTTAGGTCACACTTTTTCAATAGAAAAAAACATACGAAAAGTAAGAACTATTTGGCAAATGTCGTAAAAGAATATTAAGGATAAATAGATTCCTATATAACATATAAATAAATCCATTTGTCATTTAGGAATAAACCCATGTATGAGGTATGAATAGGCCAATGCCTGACATAATAATTAACAAATCCGTATATGATTTATAAATAAGCTTATATATTTTTTTAGGAAAAAAATACCTTGTGGCAGGTACACTTGAAATAAAGTGTGTTATCTGACACCAATATTTGTACTTCAACAAGTAAGTAGTAGTGTGTAGTAATGTAATGACAACCTCCCAATGGATAACCAGTCACGAAGTGACACTATTTCTGCTACCTTACCCCACTAATGAACAATCCAAGGTGTCACCGAGGGCGTTACCTGATGCCATCCCTTGCCTCCACATCTTACGCATCAATTAAACTGCCAAGTTAAAACAGCCACAAATTATAAAATCAGAACAAAACATCACCGATCTATCATCTGTCAAAGTGAGTAAAGGAATGTTGGTGCGATGACACAGATTACACATTTATAAGGAAAAAAAGATCATTGTGTATTTTTAGAGCTGACTTCAACTTCAACTTCAAGCATTGACTTGTCCTGGGCTCCTTGATGAAATACCAAGGCTTTTAATACAGACTATTGAATTTCTTAATGAACATGTAAAGGGCAGGCATTGATACAAAATTATATAGAAAACTTCTTTCTATATAATTAAAGCAGATCTAAAAAATGAAATGACCAGTTACATTGCCCCGACCCTTCTCCTATATTCACTTACTATATGTAGATAAAAATGTACCTGTAATACATAAAGTTACAATTTTCCTTACCAAAGGTCCTATGGTATGCACAAGTGAAATGTCATAAAAAGATACTTTTCCCATGGAGCATCTTCTCACTAGATTTTGCCTGCTGTTCTGAAGAACTCAACGTTAAAGGGCAGTGATATCGGGAACAGCTATGCATTAGAAGGGGTTAGGGTAAGAAAACAAAAAAGTGTCCAGTCAGCACAGTGAACCCTCTATTTTAGTGGAGGGTCTGCTTGATATGTTGCATGGGCTAGTTTTTTATTATTGTTTTGGTTTCCTATGAAATTTGCCAGATATCAGGCAGCATATCTCTAACTTGATATCCTGACAAAGTAAACCTTCATATCCCTCTCTGCAAGAGAGCAGCCATATAACACGTGATAGTGTGCCCAGGTTTAGTTTGCTACAGGCTTGACCAAGATTCTTTAATGTTCACTCAATGCACTGATATGAACCATAGCAGCACATTTTTAAGGTACACAACTGGAACTGTCTTAGTTGGCTGGTGGTTGGCACTGGATCTAGTTATTGTCTCCTTTTTTGCATTTTTGACCTGATAATCTAAAATGCCACAGTTCTATAATAGTGTAGATGTATTTGTGTTTCTCCTAAAGAGCAGCATTTCCAAATCAGGGTTCCTCCAGAGATCGCTAGGGGTTCCTCGCACAACGAGCAGTTCGAGACTGGATTTAAAATAAGGACAACAGAGACTGTTGATCCAGGGAACATCCAATTGCCTCAAGGGATCGAGAAATTGAACCACCCTTTATATGGATTTTTTCCTTCCTCTGGATCAACTGTTTAAATCTGTTTTTTTTCTGGGATATTCTGGTTTGTAGTATGTTTTTTTCCTAGTGGTTGAACTTGATGGGCTTTATGAACTTTATGACTTTTTTTTCAACCTGACTTACTATTTAAGGTAATGTCAGCTTCAGTGGTTTATAAATATACTCCTTTGGGATTTTTCGAAGGAGATAAGTGATTAGGAACATTTTTAGTGCCAGTTTCCATTACTAGAAGAAAGGGATATATGAAACAAGCATTCTAGTTGCTGTATATATTACAATTCAAGAAAGTATTTCTGGGCAACATTATCAACATGGAGTGATGAATCACTGAGTAGAGCCAAACGAAAAATATTTACAAGTATGTTTTTTTTGGAGGCTTGTAAAGTATATGTAAACCTAAACTCTATTTTTCACATCTGGCACCATGCCTTACAGTCTGTGTACAGTTATTGTAACTGAATGTCTTTACATCTGTTTCAAAGTTTCTTTCCTGTAAATCTTTAAAACACTAAACCACTGACTGCTGCAGACTTGAAAAACAAGCCGAATGGCAAAAAGAAGAAGTGTATATAGTAGAATGACAAAGTCTGTTATGCTGGTAATTTCAGGCACAGACATGCCATTTATGTAGACCAGTGTTTCCCAACCCATTTAACATGGGGAACCCCTTGAAATAACATTCCGTTCTTCAAGGAACCCCTGTTATAATTGCAAAATCCACGCTCACATTACATTAGTGTGGTGTTCAGTAGAAAGAAATCTTCTTACAATGCTGGCTATTGGAAAGAATGTCACCCTTACAGATAGTCAAAAAGATCATTGGTAACTGGTAAACTAACATGAGGGTCACAAATTTGCTCAGGGAACCAATAGCAAACCATAGGGTTCCATGGAACTCGAGTTGAGTGTTCAACTGAGTAGACTGTTCAACTATACAAGTTACCTCTAGGACTTAGGGGCCCATATTATTAAACAGGATTATTATTAAACAGGATTTATATAGCGCCAACATATTACGCAGCGCTGTACATTAAATAGGGATATGTTCCCAGTGTGGGTCAAATGGGTGCTGTATGTTCCTTCCAGTGTCACCCAAAGCTGGAAAAGTGTCAGAAATCAAACCTGGGGCTTCTGCAGTAGCTGGCAGTGGGCCATGGCACTGAGCCACCTGAAGTGTTGGACAGTGCTGTACCTGATCAGTTAAACCTTGCCTGATCCTGTTATTTGATGAACTCTGAACTCCTGTGCACCTGCCAGCTACTACCTTTAAAATGGTTGTGTGGAACTTCCTCTGTGCCAGATTATTGTGCTCCTGCCAATATCTCGCTTTTGTACTGCTGATCCTGTTTGCTGACTACCTGTGTACCGATCTTTGGCTGCTGTTTTACTGACTACTGTTCTGATTACGCTTCTAAAATTTATTGCTGCTGTGTGAACCAAGCCAGGTCTGCCTTCACTGTGAGCTTGCTTGCTGTTCCTGGACTCTGAGCCTGAATCTAGACCGTGACAACGAGAGTAAATAATTGTCCAAACAATCATCTTGAATAGGGAATCTTTGATGGCTTTGTCCATCACAAATTGCAAAGCAGTTCTGTAGCTGTATTATTCTGCCGTTATTAGCAGGATTTGTAAGTAATACATTTTGCAATGGATTAACATTTTAATTTATTTTAAAGAAATCTGTATACAGTGAGGCATAATGCCAAACATACTGAAAAACAGATTTTGGGTTTTCATAAACTTTAAAGTGTTAGGCAAGCCTCTAACAAAGAAACAGATTTCCAAGTCCTCCTCGGTAACGCTTTTTAAAGAGCACCCACCCCATCAATAAAATATCTTAGAAAAACCTTTTGATTTGTATTATATTTATTAAACTCTCCAGGACTGGAGGAAATAACTTATAATGGGTGAAACTGGGTGTTCTGGGTTGGTATGAATACATTAGAAATATCGTATCTGACACATAATAATTGAACAATCACATATGATGCCACATTCTGTTATAGTATAAATTTATAGAGTTTGAAAGATGTGACTTTTTAGGTATCAGATCAGATCAACAATTCTAATAAAATCATTTTTTTAAACAAAATAAACAAAATCAATAACAAAAACAATATTCTATAAAATATACTGTAGTAATCTTGAAAATCACTTGACGCGTTTCACAGACGTCAGAGCCTGCTTCATCAGGAGCAGATGGAGAGATATATTAACCTCCCTAGAGGTAACCTCGAGTGTGACTCGGGGTAGAAAAAAGTTGCTACAAGTGGTAACCCCCGAGTCACACTCGGGGTATGTAAACCTATGGGAAGGTAATAGTAAATAGAGCCTTACCTGATCCGCCGGCGTCCCGCGCCGCAATCTCCGTCTTCTTTCTTCTTCCTTCTTCCTGCTTCTGCACACAATGAGTCACCGGGGAGTTCCCGGTGACGTCGGTGCGTGTACATTGCCGGCGGGGCGGAAAATTCAAAACCCATTTATATTGCAGTCAATACAAAATAACTGTATTGAATGCAATACATTGGATTTTTATGTGTAAAAGCAGTACATTGTTTTCAAAAACATTTATTTTACAGTATATATAATAGTATGAATATAATGTGTATTTTTTTTAAATATATAGATTTTTTAATTTATTCAATTTATTGTTTTTACATGATTTTGTGTTTCAAACTTTATTATACTCATACTAATATATTATACTGTAAAATAAATTTTCATGAAAAACAATGTACCATTTTTAGACATTAAACAAATAAGTGGAATATACAGTATCATCTATGTGAGTAGAATCCATATGTTCTCCCCCACATGAAAACACAGAGAATCACATTATAGGAGACATAGGGGAGAGCAAATAGGCTAAAAAAAGGCCTAATTTTCTCTTTAGTTTTAGGGAAACCTACTATTTAGGGTTTCAGTTTTGATTCTTCACTATAAGACAACTTCTGCCAGAAAGGATTTCCAATAATATTTAATAAAACCCAAAGAAAATATTCAGTCCATTATTCCCTCCTCTAATTTCATCATTCCACAAAAGACAGACAATCCAAATGGCCATCCAATAATTGTCTATCTTCTGCAGAGTTGGAGAGCTTTAATAAATCAGGCGTATTGAGTCACATGAACACCAGTCTTGCTTTGATCTCTATATCTCTTTGATCACAATTTCCTTGGAAATATCAGAAGTGATATATAGGAAACTAAAGCTTTAGACAAATCCAGTGGCAGGACCACAACATAGTTGGTAAGACCCCATTGGAGAGTTGGCAGGAATGACAGGTAATACCCAATGAAAAGGAGGACAGTGAAGATTTTGAAGCGTTCCACTTTAACGGTACATAGAGTTACTGCAGTGGTTTGCCTAAAATAGAGACATTTTTTTGTAACGGTTAATGCCACAGAAAAGTCAATGCATTTCACGTTTTGTTTTCACTCCAAACGCATCAGGGAAAATAAACATGTTTGTGTTTGTTATCATCAGCCGGGAAATGTAAATAAAGAAACGAGTGGACATTTCCTTTAACACAAACAACTTTCACTGCCAGTCACAGCACATCTCCTGCCTGCAATTACATCCTAGCCTCATCGGAAAAGGCATTTGGCTTTGCTTACAGATCCTGGATTGTCTGCCAAGGTCTATACTGGCAGTTTATCAGAAACCATATCTATATTTTTTCCAGTGCCAAAGTAAAAGTGGGAGAAAGGTCAGAACTCACAATGAGAACATAGAAAAATATAATCACTTGTAGACACTAACACCTCATGATGAGTTTGATTTGGAGGATTGTAAACTGGTTGCATTACAAAAGCTGACCACCACTTGTTTTGAAATAGCCAGAATATTTCATAGATTCAAACACAATCACTAACATTTCATATCTAAAACTTAAAAATCTGTTTTTACTTTCCTAAAATCTGCAGGTTTCAATCAAATGATACCTGGTGATTCTGCAATGAAGGTAACTTTTCAAAAGGCAACTATCTTCTATCTCATAGCAGTTAGTTACATTCAAATGGACTTGTCTTTGTAAAGTTGAAGACATTTTATAGCTTTTCAAGCTGCCTTATCAGTTCTACCAGTGTAGGAAGTACCCCAGCATTTATATCCTAAAGGCACAAACACCTTAAGCCAATAACCATGGACTGGGCCATTGCAGATGTTAATTGTCTAGGAGCAGGAGGTGTGCGTTGTGTTGAACCACCCTGTTCAATTAACATAATCCTGCATTGGTGTCAGGAAGTCTGCATAGGGGTTAAAACTTTGAATAGTAAAACTGATTAAGCTGTGAAATGTCTTCAGCTTTATAAAAACAAGTCTAGTTGAATGTGACTAACTACTAGATATACAATGGCATAGATAAATCAGAACATTGGGAGACATTTGTTGGCCAGTGGGCAAATCTAATTTACTAATAAAGTAAATGCTACACTAGTCGCAGCACAGTGGCTCAGTGGTTAGCACTCTTGCCTTTGCAAGACAGGACATTTTGCATGGAGTTTGCAGGACTGTCTGCGTGGGTTTCCTCCCACATCCTAAAAACATGCACTGAGGTTAAATGGCTTTGCCCCAAAATTGACCTTAGATGACATATGACTATTGTAGGGACATTAGATTGTGAGCTACTTTGAGGAACAGCAGAAGGTGTGAATTCTGTTAAGGCACCCTGTTCTAATAACAAAATACCACCGTTGGTGTCAGGAGGTCTGCACAGGTGGTAAACCATCAACCTACATGGTTGAAGGGGCAAATCATTTTCAAAATGCTGGGGACTTGGTTTTTTGGGCTTCACAAGTTAATAGGTGGTATGAAAACATGACTTGAATGCCCCACTATCATCATGTGCGGCAACATATTCCACTTTCATCCAATCCATAGTAATGCACCTAATTGTCCATCAGAAGAGCTCACAATCTAGAATCTCTGACAATCTCTGTCATTTTCTAATGTCCCCTACAAGGCATAAGGCCATTTTTTTGTTTGAAACAATTTAAACTACCAGTTTGTTTATCAAGATGTAAAAAGAAATCAGATCCAGAGGAAACTCGTCGGAGAACATAAAAAATCCAATCAGATAATGTCCTGACCAAGATTTTAACTTTGAATACCAGGGTTGGAAGCTTAGAGTACAAGCCGAGGAGTCATTGTTCTGTCCAACTTTGGGATATCGATATTCTTGGATTTGATCTTGTCTGGAGAAAAGGTACATGACAAAGGTGGTGGTGTCTGTCTACATCAGATGTGCTCTGAAAGCAAATATGAAAGATAAGCTTGTTAATAGAGAGTGTGATTAAAATGAATAATTGATTAGTATATTAACATTGCTGGTACAGCAAAAGGGTAAACATGTTTTTACTTGCTGCAGGCCAAGTGTATGGGAAGTTTATAAAAGCAATTAGAAATAAATTTTACAAGCCAATGCATTTCGGGGCTTTCAGTTTTGATACAGTAACATCAAAATAAATTCTGAAGGTTACTTTAATTTCCATTGCTTTATTTTTTTTTACATTGTGGCATGGTTGCTTATCAAAACTCCCTTACTGATTTCCCGGCAGGACATTCCAAAACCTAAACGTTGGAATTGGCAAAAATTTGGAAGAAAAATCTGGGCCTATTGGCCAACTTTCATTCCTTAGGTGATTTTCAAGTATACAATGGGCTTTAAAGGTTACGATGGTCAGCCCTTGTCACATGTTGGACCTGATCTTTAGAAAAAAAAAATAAAATGGCTCCATGTTAACTTAGAACACAGGAAACCCAACCGTAATGCTAACCCCAACCTACACTAACCCTAATGCTGGCCATACACTAGACCAGTCTATCTCAGCCATGGTTCTTTGGAACCCTAACATTTCTCCAAATGTTGCTAGAGGTTCCTTGAGCATTCTGTGCCTCTCAGGTAAGTTTAGGTTACCCCAATGATGTTTTGGCAATCTGTATAGGTGACATTTTTTCCAAGGGCCAGCAATGTAAGAGGCATTCTTCCTACCACCACACTAATGTTGTGTGATTTCTGGATATAGTAATTATAGCACGGGTTCCCAGAAGATCTGAAAGCTATTTCAAGGGCTTTCTCTATGTTAGAAAGGTCAAGAAACACTGCATTAGTCAATGGGTGCACATCCAGAGACAATTGATATCTCCTTGATGTTGATAGGTTACCCATTTACTGCTGTGCTGTGAAACCTAATTTATTATCAAGTAACAAATAACAAAATGAAAAGGGAAACTGAAATACATACTTGATAAATACGGTTATGATTGGGCCTCCTGACCTCAAGGCTTTTGGGGTAATTGCCCCTTCAGTAGAGATAAGGTTATGCAGCTTTGTGAAGTGTTACTTCTGCTTTATTTATATAAAAATACTATTGCCGAAGGTTCCGTTTCATGCAAAACAAGCACAGTATCTATGTTAGCACTTTTTCCTTTTACAAAATCCCACAAGGGTTTCTAATTCAATAAGAACTGTAAGTCTATTACAAATGTAATAGTTGTGCGGCTGAGAACACGTCCAGTTTCTCTAGATATACAGGCTCACCATGCGGATGGCAAGATCCTGAGCAAAAAAAAAATTATATATATATATACACTGAAACAAGTTTGTAAGTGAGACAATAATGGGAGCTGCGGTCAAGGGGTCAAGTGAATTTGAAAGCAGTAAAGAATAAAAACTAAGGAAAAGAAAATAGAAAACAAGATTTGTGTTAGAAAACTTCAATAATGTTGGTGCCATGAAGCAAAGTAACAGAACACGAAAAGAGATTTCTTTTTTTACTAACATAACAAGTGCTTTAGAATGATATTTTGAGTGGCATTGGAAAGTAGGATGGATCAGATAGAAACTGATGTATCTTTTCTATAATATTTATTTGAATAAAAATGTATTTTTCCAATTTTAGTGTAGTATTCGTGCCTAATATATCAGAATGAATCCCACAAATTCCATCAATTAGCAAAAACTGTACCATTGTGCTCCCCTACTCATTCACGGTTCAGTGAGGGCATTCAATTGACTCTGCCTATGGTAACAAATCTTTTATTAAATTACAAAGGGTAGAGCAATGAACTTCAAAAGATGGTAAGGCTGTACAAGCTTCTATTATAGGTTCCGAAATACAATCTATTCCCAACACGTTTCTCGGGCAAAAGACCCACTTTTTTAGGGGAAATGTGAAATACAAACAGGATCTCAAATGACCTTGGAACTCATAATACATAAAAATGTGGTAAACATGTACTAAACGTTACCCATCAGATAAAAGGGATGAAAGGATCAGCTGCTGTGTCTCATCTTTATGGCCGGCAGACACGTAAGACGCTAAACCCAACTGAGGTCAGAACCAAAGCATCAAGAAAGCAAAGTTCCATAACAAGGTACACGTGCATACTTTTTATATTGTTTAGCTCTCAGCAGCAGTTAGTACCCATGGGCTGCCTGCCTCAGGAGAGTAAATGGTTGTGCAGGATATATGGAAACCTGGATATTCGATCATTTTGTTCTTTTATTAGACATTTGGCATACTATTGCATAATTAGCTGTGAGATTTTCTAACTGCCTATTGGTAAGGCTTATTTGTACCAATATATATTTTGGGTTCCAGTTATTTGTTCCAATTTATATTTGAGGTCAGAGTTGAGTGTAAATATTGGTATAATATTTGAAGGGATGTTGATGATATACTATTTGACTAATTAGCTAACATATGAAAAAAAATCTAACTGACATCCATCTGTGTGATTGATGACAGATATTTAAGCTTAAAAGTTTATAGGCTTTGATTCACTTTTTCGCCAATATTTAAAACTATTAAAGGCTTATATCCTATTTCCCTCTCAGGGCTGGAAGTAGGTAATTGTATGGTAAATAGCAATTATTGGTATTACCCTTCATTCAGATTGGTTGGTTTTGTTCACCTTTGAGCTGCCTGGATTTCCCCCAGACTCCCATTCTGCCATTGATCAGGAGGAAACTATTCTCTATGAACATATATATCATTTGATACATTTTATTCATGTAATGAAGATTTTTTTTTTTAATATAGTATAATATAATTTTTGTTTATGGAATTGATTGATGAAATTTATTGTTAAATATATGAGAACGGGGTTACTTTTAAACTCCTATCCTACATGTAAATGTATATAACGCTTTGAGGTTCAGAATGTGGTACCATTTATTGTGTACAGGAGTACTTTTATGCTTTTGTTCTTGTGTCAAGTTTTCAAGTTGATCTGAAAGGGATCTATTTTTAAAGCAGTGGATCCAATATTTACTAGTACGTTCCATGGTGGAGAATCAATTATGAAACCTCAAAGTGCTCTTTTTACCATTTATTCAAGAAGGAAAGGGTTTTAACCATTATTGGATTGGTCAGCACTAAGAACCTCTTGAAGGTTCAAATCCTTTTCTACCCTATCCAAAACCTGGCTGGAGTTGTAAAGGTATTCTTCAAACAAAGATAAGAAAATTTTGAAAAATTGATTTTACTATAATATTACCGCTTTTCCAAATTATGGAAGGTTTTTAATTTATCGTTTTTTCTAAAATCTCTTTTTTGTGTATTTGATTGTGATTTGTCTACCTTAACACCTATTGTTTATTTTTCACTGTTAACTTTCTTTCTGTAAAAAAATAGCATGTCTCCATAACTGAAATATTAGTCTTGTGTTTAATATATTAATCTTGTGTTTCCTACTTTTCTTCCAATTTAGCATTGCAGCTTTTGTCAAAGCTTCTTCTGCTTTCAATACTTCCAAAACCATACGTGTTTTTTTCCAATGGTGGATGTATGTGTCCCTACAGCAAGTCATGATTCCTTTCATGAATCTTCGCTACAGCACACAGTGATGATGTTGGTGTTTTTGGCAGGAATCTGGGTATGCTAAAGGGGACACAGGTATTAAATATTACTAGAGATTTTAAACAAAAGTCTGCAGTGCTAGAATGAAGAAGGGAGGCACAAGCCTTGGAAAGGTGAGAAAATTAATTTATTCAAATTTTTTTTTTAATTATTTTGTTTTTTGGCAACTGTCATGACAGTAGTAGTATACATTGCAAGAATGTTAGCAAATCTAATTGTATGGTGTTTCTTGAAGTTGTGTAGATAGGTGATCCAGCAAACCTGGAATTGATCTGATACAGGATTGAAAACATTTGCAAAAAACATTGCAAATAACAAATGATAGGAAAGAATTATATTCTAGGTGTGCTGGATCACCCAGCTTTACTGATAAAAGTGTATCTTCTCCAGTCTTGGAAAGCCTTAATAAATCAGGCACATAATTGGAAGAAAAGGACCAGATGTCTCTTTATAACATAATGTACATAAACAGGGACCTTGACAGCAGGATCACCATTTAATAAGGGCTGTACATTTAAAAATATTGAAAATCATTTTTCTAATGACAATAACTTACATAAGTTAAATGAGATTTTATTTATTGGGTTTTCTTCTGCATTAATCCCTGTATTTATTTAGGTCAAAGTACTCAACCATAAAAAAAGCTTACCAACTGTTGTGATAGCTAATTTACCAGCAAGCTGAGTGCATTGAGTATATAAGGGCAATAGGGGAACTATTTTCAACATTGTAAAAAGTTTTCCTTCATCTGATTTGTTTGACAAATGTTGTCTGCGATCACTGACGTCTGCCTGAGGATTTTTCCTGGGGGAGAAAAATGAGACCTATCATTCTGTTTGGGACACAAAAATCTACACACTTCTTTTTAATATTGTTATCCATCCTGAATGCCTTTAGGCTGAGTCAGATATAGTGATTTTACATTGCAGGGTTTGAAAAATATAGTTACAGTGTTGTATTATTAGTTTTTCCTACCAGTCCAAAAAAAAAGAGAAAATAATAGAAAAGTAAAAAAGTTCAGGATGTTCCAGAATTTAAAAATAAAAAAAAATACACTCTGCTCTATATTCCTCCAAACTTCATCCAGAAAGACATTCATAGCAGTAGAGGTATCCATGTGTTATTTATACCAGATGTCTTTCAGTTTTTAATCGTGTCCTTATAAAATGAAGGCTAGAAATTGATTGAATATCGCAAGCAATCATCTAATTGATGATTAATTTATTAATGAATTCCTTGAACACTGGGAATATGAACAGGGTATAAGTTGGATCCTGCAGTAAGTAAACCTGAACTTCTGCTGTTTGCAATTTCTGAGAACTTATCTAGAAAGTGATGTGGAAAAAGTGGTTGGTGGTTGGGATGCTAACAAGAGATAATTGTAGAATTTTCAACCTTGTCCAAATATTTTTGTATTTGTTTCCAACAAATTAATCAAATTTAGTCAAATTTTCATCTGAAATTAAAAAAAAATTCAGATTTAGATTAGATGTCCCAAATGTGATTGATGTAGAAAGGGACAGGCAAAATTCCTTTTGCAATAATCCTGATCACAGCTGGGAACTGGCAAAAAAGCTAAGCTTCCCTTCAGTGCGTGCCAATGAACTCCCACGTGTCTGCATGGGAGTTATGACATCTGGGCACAGCCAATCAAAATGGCCAAAGATTGTCAGTGGGATGATGAAATGAAGAGAAATGGCACAGCCCTGCAATGGAACAGAATAGGTGAGTTGTACAGGTTTTGTTCTTATGTAAAAGTGTATCTAACACTCCCGTTTGCTGTCTGGGACATTCAGAAAGCTCCTCTTCTCCATCAAGGGGACCTTCCGGTACTACGTGCCCTTGTCCAAACAAGTCTTGATTCTACCAAAATTCCACTAGAAAACAAATTCAATGAGGTAATTGCACTGGGTGAATCCTGGCTATGTGACTGTGCAGACATATGTATTGATTCAACGCAAATTCTACTTGAGATAATTTTCTAAATAATAACAAAAGTTGTGACTTGCTGATATATCTGACCCTGTAAATGTATGAATTCGAATACCATTCTACTGCACAAAAATTGTGAGGGTGGGCCAATAGGAATGCTAATTGGGGTTTGGTGGGGCCAGGAAAGACAAAATATAAAAAGTTGAAAAGTCATCTCCACACCTTCCTAACACTGTCAAAGTTACTCCACAATCAAACAGTTCTGCAAATAACCTTATCTACCTTAAGAGTCTTGAGAATCCTCACAGTAATCCATATACTCCTTTCCTTGTACCCTGCTTGATTTACAAAATATAACCAGAAGTTTGTTGACACCTCACACCTGATATATGACAAAAGGTGGCAGTCCCTGCCCCAACCCTTCTTAACACCCTTGGAACTGTAATCCCAATCCAGATTTGTCCTCTTTACCGGACCACACAAAATTAGCTTTTCCCAAATTTCCGAAAAACAAAGTAAGTCTCCTAAAGGTGCAGCTCCATATTACTGTTGATGATTTTGAGCCAGGATGTGCAACAAGCTTATATAGGTGTGATAGTCAAGTTACTCTGGGCCCATGACTGCTTCCCACACACAAACCCCTTGTCATAAATCATGATTTGATGATTTTAGTGTTTAGGTCCCTACCTCAACCTTACTAAGCACCTTTAGACTTGGAATCTAAAGCCTAGTCCTCCATCTTTAACTGACCACACAAAAAAGGAGTTTTATAAAATTAGAACAGATTCCCAGGAACAAATCCTGCTAAATCTTTTGGAAATCCATCCCAGAAACTAGAAGCCATTATAGTTGTGAATTGGAGGGGCAGTGTAATGTGCCTGGGCACACAAACCACAGCCAACTGAAAGAATCCTTTTATCAAGCTTTATTGTCATAATAAAACAAGGCAAGGGTTATTCACAGATGATCAGTCCGATAAGCGTGGTACAGAAGGATAAGGCAAAGGCAGGTCAGTACCAATCCGAGGTCAAGGCAGGAAGCAGGCAAGAGTAGTCACAAACAATCCAAGGTCAGGGCAGGTGAAGTTCAGGCAGAATCAGGTATCAGACCGGATTGCTATTGGTAATGACACAACAGGTTAATATGAACCAACACAGCGAACGCACCCAAGCGTTTGGCAGCGGGGAATTCAAACTATGTCCCACCCCGTGGCGAAGCAGCCAAGTGCCTCGGCCCCGGGGGGTATGGTAGTGCGCTCACCTTTTCCCACAGCACCCCCGAGATGTGCCCTACTTTGCACGTCTGCAGGAGTGCTGGGAACAAGAACTTCTGTGTTCACGTCCATAGAGATGCTGGGGATACCGCCGAACAGATCCCTCCACCAGCAGGGAGAGATGCGCTGTGAGCAGGGCAGCAGGCTTGGCCACGCTGCCTGCTGCAGCGGCGTCTCCTCCGCCGGCTGTGATCCCCAGGGATGCTGCAGGCTCGCTGGAAAGGTAAGTTCCATACAGGCAGCTCCATTACTGTCTATGGTTTTGAAATGGAATGCCCAAAAAGCTTTTATAGATGTGATGGCCAGGTGCCTACAAATAATTCGACACACATTGTACCTACAACTGTCTATTGTTGGCTAAAAGCACATGGTAATAGAAATAATCTAGAAATAATCTAATAACAAACCTCTTACTTCTGTGGCCCATGACTGCTTCTTCTACACAAGTTCCCCACCACAAAACATTACAAACTTTACCCCAACCTTACTAAGCACCTGTGAACCTGTAATCCCAAAACAGGTCTGGCATCTTTACCAGGCCACACAAAATTAGACTTTCACAAAATAGGACAAAAAACAAACTCCTAAATCTTTTGGAAGTTCTTCCCAGAAGAATGGAGGCCATTATAGCTGTGAATCTGATTGTGGTGCTAAATTGTACTGTTGATAGTTTTAAAATGGGATGCGCAACAAGCCTATATAGCTGTGATGGTTAGGTGTCTACAAATATTTGGACAAATAGTGTACCTACCACTGTCTATGTTGGCCAATAATAGAAATAATGCACCTGATTTATTAAAGCTCTCCAATACTGAAGAAGATTGAGGATCATGGAAAAACCTGGGTGGTCCAAAAAAGCTGAAATAGATCTACTCCAGAATTGAAAACATTTGCCAACTACTGGCAAATGATTTTTAAGAAATTGATTTTAGGTCCGTTTGATCACCCAGGTTCACCTATAATAGTCTATCTTCTGCAGTCTTGGAGAGATAAAAAAAAAAAGAGTCCCAATATATAAAAGACCACTGAACCCTACTGACCAAGGAAATCTTGGTTTGATGGATCACCCAGGTTCTCCTTCTCCACTGTTTGGGATCTTTGTTAAAGTCCAATATATTTAACCTCTTACTCCTGTGGCCCTGAGAATGGACCATTTAGGAACTTCCCCTTTGTTCTTCAACTGCCAATGCATTATTTGAACAAATAAAGTCATGTTTCTGGATGGCAGGACCATGGTCGAAAGTTCAGTTCCTGCTTCATTAATCCCCCTTCTAGTTTTGCCCTGGCATATGTAATTGTGACTGCTGAAGAAAGTGATGTTCCATTTCAGTTTACAGAAGGAATAACAAATTTGCATGGCTGTGTATTAGTGTCGCCGCTGATTAGCGGCTGTAAGCAAGTTCTGTTGCTGCTTCTATAAACACAATCTGTATAATAAGCGGGGATATTTCTTTGTGCATTCTTCCAATGTACCATCTCAAACACATGAATTTTCTCTGACAGCTTAACCACCGGGCCAGGCAGAGAACAAGCCTATTTTAATAAAGGAAAAATATGTACAGATAAAACTTGTAATATAATTATTTCCTTATTCATCTGCCTCCTACATGCTGTCAGTAGGCAAGAAGGTAATTTAATAAAGAGAGGGAATCGTCGTAAATTTTATTGGTAACTGTATTAATAGCTTCCTGACACTATTTTTTGGTCAGAATCTTTGACAAGCTGCTCAGGAATTCTTGCAGGACTGGGAGACATGCCACTTGGGGAAATTATATTAGCTGTTACAATGGTGCCTGCTGTCAGTTTGGACGTGCACTATGGAGTCGTTTACAGTTTATTTATTTTGTAAGAAAATAGAAAGTAAAAAAAAAAAGTGATGATTAGGAAAACAGAGGTGTATTGCTGCAAACAGGTAGTAGGAAAAAGTGTAATGGTGTTTAAAGGGAGCTCTTTTTAAAATACTGCAAAAGGCTGAGAAAAAGTCAACTTGATGATAATGTCCTGATGTTGGACTTTTCTCCTCTCCCTCTATGCAATTGATATGTCCTATAACAGGAAATAGGGGAAAACTCCCTTTCGCCTGTGTACTTGATTGGATCATGAATGGTATGCCATGGTTGGGGAACACTGAACACATGTTATCAAAAGAAAGAAACTCATCTTTAGGGTTTAGGATGAGTGTAGTAATAGGGAACTTGGAGTTGGGCAGTTTAAACATAGGATAAGTACCATGTGAATCCTTCAAAAATAATTTATTTATTATTCAAAGAGAAAACTAACAACAGCATCTATAAATTTCATCAACAAATGGTTGTATTACATAAATATACAAATGATGCTTTAAAATTATGTAAGTTTGTCTAGTCTACTTTTCCAGCATTTTGACACGTTTTGCAACTAATACTTTATCAGGGGTAAGCAAGACCGTGGTTCCAAAACAGATTACCAAACATCCATAGAGACAGTCCAAGGTTTGGTTGAAGGATTTATTCTGATATTGTTTGCCACAAGTTGTGTATCTTGAAGGCATGGGTCAAGAAAAGTCCAAATACAGTTCTCCTATCAATTGAAGCCTATGTTATATATATATTAGATCCCATGTCCATTTTAATGGCCTATCAGTCTCAAAGTATGAAGAATACCGAAAGATAAGCAATACATATTCAGGATCCAGGGCTGCCTTCATGATTAAGTGTTGGTCTGCTTATGGTTACATTATTAGAGTGGGGAGAAAAGGTCCCTACACAACATGTGACTGGACCAAAGATATCAAGACGTATGAAGATGTTAAAAATGGTTTCCAAGAACCCCCCTAAAATTACAAGGCAGGTACCTCTTGCAACAGTTTGAGTCAAAGTGCATATGCAATTGAACATACAAGCAAAGTTTAGGACTTCTGGACCAATGACCAATGGACTGATGATAAAGTTGCTTGGCTACAGTAACAGTATACTTGCTTTTTTGAAAACCAAAGACTTCATGGACTTCAGGAACTTCATACCAACTGTGAAGCTTAGTATGGCGATGGTATGGTCTGGGTTGCTTTGTGGCTACATGGCACGGACAGCTTGCCATCATCAAGTCAACTATGAATACTAACTCTTATCAAACTGTCCTCAATGAGAAGGTAAAGATATCTGTTGGCTCTTTCAACACAAATCTCATAAAATATGCTATCAAATACACCATGAAAAGGCTCAATCAATAAAATGGACTGACCTATTTAAAAGAAACACCTAAATTTCGCATACATGCATGGTCCAAACTTTCATGCCAGAGAGTGGTGGGCAAAGCTTCAAAATTCCTTCTGAAGGTAGTTCAAGCTAATGGGGTCAATAGCTACTACTGAAGCCAAGGAAACACTCTTTCCACAATACATCATAACATGTATGGATAGTTTTGTCAAATGAATAAAAATTCAACATTTTATCCTTATCTGAAGGCACCATTTGCCTTTCAAATATGTTCAAAATTGTATAAAACATTTTCATAGAACTTTTTCACATTGTATTGTTCAATTATCTGCTACAAAGACATTTTTACATGTCATGCTTTATTGCTGTGGATGAGCCACCTTTATTATTTAAAGCTAAAAATGTTATTTATGCTTTTCCAGGGCTGAAATGTAATAAAGTTGGTTATGGCCAAAATGAGACTTCTAACGCAAAGGAAATCTAGGCTGCTAACATTATACCACAAAAGGTCTTTTATTTTAGATATTAGGAGTCATGTTGTTGTTGTGAAAAACTCCACTTCAAAGAGCCATTTCATATTTCTCCACGGCCTGCAAGTGTTCACAGCACTCGACGGGTGCAGGTTAAGCATGTTTTAAACATTGACAAGTCTTACCGCAGAATGCCAAGAATTTATTTCTCCCCAGTGTATGTCTGTCCCAATGGTATTTTTAGAGTTAACACAAACAATTAACAAAGAGAACAGATCAGCAAAAAACATCTGGTACATGCAGAACTTTTATAGTGCTGACTTTCTCAATATCTGACGAATAAAGTCAGTTTTATTGAAAAAGAATTAGTCCCAATTAATGACTGTGCAACTGAGATATACTGTAAGGAGACTCACTCGCAAAGGTCCCCAGGACATATTGAAAGGAGTACACAAGAATATTGATTTCCAGTCCTATTTTGTACGCTTCGGCAGTCTGTATTTTGGTGAAGTTTAAAAATGACGGGAACCCGCCTGAACCTCATGCTCTGAAAACCTGCAACTTTTTCCCCATGGTTGAAAATTATTGATCATATGTGACGGGACACAATAGAAAAAGAAATAAATGTTGGTAATGTGTAATCAAAAGACAGCAACTGATGAGTAATTGGTCGATACATTTGTTGCTGTCTATGCTCAATGATCCCTTACTATTTGTAAATGGTTTACAGTCTGTGTCTGGGGAAAAAATTAACCCATACCTCTAACATTCCTCTCCCCCTTTTTCACTTTTAAAAAACCCTTTTTACCAACCCGAGTTCACTATCTTGCGTTATTCACTGACACATCTTTAGCTAGAAGGAACTTGTGATCCATTAGTGCAAATTGGCCCACCACAGTTTTATTGCTCCTCCTCATCACACCACTGTTGGAGTCTATATAGATTCTGTTGTCAAAAATATTCAACCACGAGGGTAAAGGATGCTTAGAATAAGACTTGCTGCTAATTGATGCCATTTGTTCTTTTGTGCTCCTCATGTCCACTAAAAATGAGAATAAAATCTAAATTAAATGGCACGAACACATACACACTATGAGCCTGATTTATCAAAGCTTTCTAAGACTGGAGAAGGTACACTTTCATCAGTGAACCTGGGTGATACAGCAAACCTGGAACAGATTTCCTAACGGACACTTTTCAATCCTGGAACAGATCCATTCCTGATTTGCTGGATCATTCAGGTTCACTGATGTGTATCTTCTCCAAATTTGGAGAGCATTATTAAATCAGGTCCTATGTATCTATCTTACTCCTGGCAAGTAGTGAAGGTTTACCCAGGGTGCACAGTTTAAGCAGCACCTGGTCTTCACCAAAGGGGTAATGACCCATTAATCCTGGTGAATACCAGGCATTTTCCTGCTAAGCACCAGTAGGTCACGGCCCAAGGTCACCCCACTAAAGGTCAGTGGAGGCAGGCTTCAACGAAAAGACAGCCAGAGAGTCGGGGGCAGTCACAAAGTGCTTTACAGACAGGTAAATATCCAGATAGATAACTAGTAACCAGGCAGGAGGTCAGGTAACCAGTAAACAAGTACAGGATAGGTGTGCGCTGGAGCTGGTGCAGTCACAACAACATCCACCATTACTGCTGAGACCAAAATAGCCCCTGCCCATTTAAGGAGCTCCTCTTTCCTGTGCTGTGTCAGTGTGTGCATGACTGCCCACAGACATGTGATATAAAAGTGTTTCCATTGATATTCATGAAATTGTATATACTCAAATATAAACCATGGTCTTTTTTTTCTTTTTTGTTAAAACTGCAAGGGGGTCCAACTCCAACTTCTCACCCATGGTTT
Organism: Pyxicephalus adspersus; assembly: GCF_032062135.1. Taxonomy (NCBI): domain Eukaryota; kingdom Metazoa; phylum Chordata; class Amphibia; order Anura; family Pyxicephalidae; genus Pyxicephalus; species Pyxicephalus adspersus. The sequence goes on along the minus strand of NC_092866.1, from coordinate 58,625,388 downwards.
TGGAATCAATATCCAACAAGCACAGATAACTGTAATGGTCAGTAAGGAAAATATCTGAGTTGCCTGCAATTTGTAGCAAACATTTAGTGTTCACCACTTGCCAGGTTCTTGTAGAACAGTAAAAATCAAAATAGTTGCTATTGCAACAACTGGCTCCTAGCTGTCTCACGTTTCATGAACAAAAAATTCATTCTTCTTCTTAGGACTTTTTTTGTGAAATGTGTGCTGTACATGACAACAAATTATTGCTCTGGGGCTTTGGTATGGGATCGCATTTGACTTGCAACAAGTGGAGACCTCAGTAAGTCCTGCTATGTCCAATGGCACAACAGCTCAAATGCTGCTCACTGCTGGCTGTGCACTTTGCCAAATGCTTTTTGCAGGGTGGTTGTTAGGCATGGCACCACCCCTAAAAACCACCTAACTATGTGGATCATCTGGAACTAGCTTACAGGCTGATATTAATGTGCACAGCGGGCAATATTCCCATTGACTGGTTTTTGTTAGGGTGGGACCATGCCTAACAACCACTAACTAATGGAAAGCTCCCCATGATGTACTAGATTAACAATCCAGGAGCTGAGTTGCTTATGTAAATTGTGAGCTGCATTCCCATTGATTGGTGTTTGTTAGAGTTGGGCAGCATTCCCTTGCATGGGTTTGCAAACATTTTAGAAAAATTGCCTAACATATATGGAACCAAACAGGGCCATGTTTTCCCATCAATAATGGTTAGGTGTCCCCAAACATTTGGCATTATAGCATATTAGAATAAAAGGAAGCATAAAATGTTCTGATTACATGCTTGTTGTAGGTCATGAACCTAAACCAAATCGTGAGACAGTCAAGCAAACCACTATTTTTTAGGAGTCAACATAAGCTGTCTCTGTATTTCCCTCAGTACAGATCCTTTAAAACAAAAGCCCGATCATACGAGTCACAGCAAGGTCAAGCGTGGATTTTGTTCTTCTTCATAATTTACAGTTTAATTTTAAAATCCTTCATCCTTCCTTCCTTGAGCTAATCAAATTCTCCCCTTAGTGCTCTACATACATAAATGTAGTTTAATGAAAAAGGGATGAAAAGTTTTCTGGATGGAAAGTTCGGGTTTTTCGATGCAAAGAAATTAATTCTTCTTCCTTGTGCTCACGTAGATTGCTTTGTTTGTGGAATGTGAGTTTTACATTACAAGGCATTATTACATTGGTGCTTTGATATGGGATTACATAGGACATGCAACAGATGGAGACCTTAGTAGGTCCCGCTAGGTCCAATGGCACAACAGCTCAAATGCAGAATTCAACAAGGATGGCCATCCACACTCCAAAAAATTAAAAGTGTTCTGCAGAGAGATAAAACAAACACAAATTAATGCAAGGTCCTATCTCCCTTTAAATAACTCATTTAGTGTTTACAATTAACTTCGGTATCGAAAAATCAGGTCTGCCATATAGGGCTGTGCTTTATATGTATAAATATAAGGAATGGATGGATTTACAAAACAACCCTCCCTTGAATGAAGTTCATCTATTTATTTAGCTGTTTGCTTGCAACTTTAAAGCTGAAGTTTAAACTTGCTACATTTCCCCTTCATTTGTTTGTCCCTCACCTCAATAATCAATTTACTGACGTCTGTAAATAAGATATTTCTGTTTTCATTACGGATTTAGTTTAGTGGCATCATCACTGGGTGTCTGTATTTTTGCAATTGACACATCATGGCTGGTTATGTCCTGAGATTATAATTATTACTATATATTTCACAGCAAATAGATCCTTGTGAATTCTTAAGTACTGTAAAAAGTAAAGGAATTCGGCCTTATCATACTCCTGCTGAAGTTTTTCTTTTGAAAATGAAACGCGTTGAGTGGGGGCAAAGGCCACTATAAGAAATTGATGATTTGGAGTGTTATGTCTATGATACACTTTGGAGTTCACATTTGTCTACATAATTGTGAATAAATGTGCATATTGTACCAGCTGTGATTGTGGTATATATCTGTATATTTCTAGTGTTAGGAAAACATTTTTTAGAAAATTTATTTGCAAAAATTTTATTATCATTAGTTATGTTAAAATACAGATTTTGTATACATTTTTATATTTATGCCTTTTATCTCTTTGTTTTCTTTTTTGAATTTGTTTTATGTATTATGTGGCATTACACCAGACAGATGGATGTGGCATTACACCAGACAGTTTAGTATAGTTTTCTATATATATATATTCCGGAAAACTTGGCTTAGTGCTCTCTGCAGAGTCCTGATGCAAGAACTTGCTGGCTTTTGGAAGGCCTTATGTAAATACCCAATTGGACAGATGCCAAGCTGAAGGATCGGGGGGGTCTGCAGCTTCAAAAAGACATTAAACACATACAAGCAACCCTTAAACTTTTGATACCCTTGCCCTAAACAGACCCCTTAATGTCTTTACAAATCCTCCTTACATGGAACAATATCATAGGTAAACTGACACCTATTTCTGTAAGAGAAAGGCCCCAAAATTAAAGCAGTTGGCATTTAGTGGGTCTTTGCCTTATCTTAAAGAGACCCGGTGGCCAAATCATTCATTTTTACCAAAAATGATTCTATATGATAATATGAGCAAGCACTGTATTTCATACATTCTATTTACCAGTAAAAGGCTTCCTTGTGTAGACAAAAAAATTCCAGTGGTTGCTGTAGGCTGCTGCCATATTGGATGCTATGTCAGCAGCCCCAAGTGTATATATGGGGGTGAAGGGAGGTATAGAGAAGATAGACAGACAGTTATTGCTCCTAGTAGAGGAAAAGGCCATGACATCCAGGAGAGTAGGGGGTATTTCACCATTTCCAGCACGTCATGGCAGCTCAATGGTCTCCTTGCACCCACATGCAGTCCAGCCAAAAATTTGGTGACAACAGTGGAACATGCCTGTGTAATGCATGTTAAGCCAACCACTTGTAGTCCCCCTCAGTATTCCATGTGAGACATTGGGCCTGATTTATTAAAGCTCCCAAAGAATGGAGAAGATAACCATCATAGTTGAACCTTGGTGATCCATCTGATTCAGGACTGAAAAAATTTAGGAACTAATAACAAATTATTTTTAAGGACTCTGTTCCAGGTTTGTTGGACCACCTAGGTTTTCCAATGATAGTCTATACTTTCTTCATTCTTTATTAATCCAGGCCCATTGTTTTTACCCTTTACAATGGCAAACTTGAACCTTCAAGGCAAGAGCACCAGGTATTGATTTAATGAAACCTGCCAGCTTTAGGAACTACATTACCACTTTAAATCTGATATGAAATTGTAGTGATTGAGTTTACATCTACTTTAAATTGCAATTTTCAGATAAACATCCCCCGTGTTTACGGTAGCTTCAGCTCTCCAAGCCGCCTCGTTTCTCCGCAGTAAATTTTGGACTGTTATCCTATTACCAAAGGAACTAAGAAATTATTGTCTGCTTCATGAAATGCTTGGCTTTTCTGGCCCGAAAAGTCAGACACATCATTAGACTGAAGTCTGTGATTTAGATTATTACTGTACTTCCCAGCAAACACACTATTGACATTTGCGTTGCCACTACAAATGATGGAGGAAGGATTAACCAGCCCAGGCAAAGCAGTGCAGTGAGAAATGATGCCGTCTCTGCCTCACGGTACACAACATGTATATGTTTAATCTCGATGAAACACTAATTCATTCTCTCCTTTTATAGTTTTAATAAATAAGTTGCAGCAGGCCCCGGAGGGCCCAAGGCCTGACCTAATTTACCAAGCCTGCTTTCAAGCTTAGTGATTGCAGGGATAATTGTTGTATCAGGCTGGTGATGATGTGATTTTTATCTAATCTTAGTGGAAAGCCAATGTTTACCTTTTTTACACTTTGCTGTCATTTGTTTATTTGTATTTTACCATATTATTTTATTTTCTTTTGGAATCATTGCTGTTTTTGTGCACTGTCTTGAGTAGGGTTAAATATAAAAAAATAGGTTGAGTACTAATAATATTACCTGCACCCCCACAGTAACTAACTGCACAACATACATTTATTGCCATTGCTTTATCAGAAACATAATAAGTTACCATGCCCAAAACAAAAACAGTATATCAAATAAAGCCCCCGAAATGAAGATCCATTGGTCACTCACACCAGCCAGCAGTCATTGTGCTGATGGGTTCATACAACACTGATTGGGGTCAGACTCAAAGAGGGACACCTACCTTGAGTACTGAAATGCAAGGGGATCAGCTAAGGTCGGAGCCTCTATTGCCTTTGTATTGCCCAGTCATATCCTGTACTATCAAACTGATAGCATGGTCCTGCAGATTACACAGGGAGAAGACATCCTGATGATGAAAGCATAGTTCATGTACTTTATGGGTATGACCCAGTATACAAGGTACACAGCTTGCATGCTCCTTTTGGCTGGTGGCCATTTATGGGAGTTCCACTATATCATCTGCAGGACTGAGTTTGACATATTAGTCCTGTACAGTGCAGGGTAGAGCTTCTGCCTCTCTCTGAGTACTGTCACCAGGGTTTGTCATTAGGGACGGTCACTGTGATTTATCCCAACGGTGTGTCACTGGGTCTCTTACTGGGAATCTGTCTCTTACTGGGAATCTGTCCATGAAATCTGTAACTGGGATGTGTTACTACCCTTTTGTCACTGGGGGTCTGTCACTGAGGTCTTTATCACTGGAAACTTTTACTGGGAGGTCTGTTATTGAAGGTTTTTCTCTGAGGATCTGTCCAAGGATTATCTGTCACTGAGGTGCCACTAGAGGTCTGTCAATGGGGATCAATCACCAAAGTGTCTATTTCTATCACTGGGGGTCAATGAAAGCTCTATCCCTGGAAAAGTTTACTGGGTGGTCCGCCATTGAGGGCTTGGTCTCTGACAGTCTGATCATGGAACATCTGTCACTGATGAATCACTAGGGGTCTGTCACTGGGTTTCCATAACCAAGAGGTTTCTATCTGTCCTGGTGGTATGTTACCAAGTGGTCCATCACTAGGGGTCTGTAACTGGGTGTCTATAATCAAGGGGTCTAAATCTGTCCTGATGGTATCTTACCAAGTGGTCCATCACTAAGGGTCTGTCCCTAGGCAATATGTCACTGAGAAATCACTAGGGGGCTGTCACCATGTGGTTTATTACTATGACCCACTGAAAGAGTCTGTCACTTGGTTCTGCCACAGAGGGTCTGTCCTTGAGGGATCTGCTATGGAGCGGTCCAACCCTAAGGGGATTGTCATTGGGGGTCTGTCTTTGGGGAATTGTGTTCTAAAGGGGTCTATTAATAAAAAGTATTTCAGAGTTTGTTACTATAGTGAATAGATGGGTAAAGGAATAAAAAGAGGCAACGAGGTTAAGAATAAATTACAGAAGTAAGGGACATGAGAGAGGGGTCTAGAATCATATATATGTTAGTCCTGCCCATCCCTAGACATTGCAGATAGCATTATGTTTTCAAGCAATATAGACTGGAACTTTGTGATCATTATGCAAAAAGCGAACAGTTTCTGAAAATGCTTTTTAAAATATTTTATAAACACAGTTTGAAGCGTTCAGTTTGCTATATCTGTTGAGACCCCTGTTAAGCTCATAAAGAATCTAAATGTTTTATATTTTACAGATTTGAGAAGGTGATCAAAACACAGGTCCACCTTCAAGAAGACCTTTGGATGGAGGCCTTTACTACATATCTTCCAAGGTTCACAACTAGGGATTTGGACAAGTTGTATTGATTTCTGAGAACTAGCTAGGGACTTTCTACAATTTCAGGAGCTTAAAAAAGCAATAGTTCTAAAGCCTGTTAATCAGTGAAACTCACAGTTTAGCAGTGGGTGGCTCAGCTGTCTTCCAATTTTATAACAACGAAGGTCTTTTCGGTATAAACTACGGGTTTCGGAAACAATTAGGCTTCACCCTTCGGTATTGAAACATGTTTTCAAACACTTAAACAATTAGAGTAAATCTTTGCTTTTACAATGTTATTCTATTTACTAAATAAAAAGAAAAAAAAAACATCTAATTACCAAGAATAGCGATGTTTTTGGTACGATCTTCCTAAATCAAAGAGATTGCTTTAAAGTCTACATTTCTGCCCACTAGACCATTAACCTTCACGTATTTCTGACAATATAATAGTGCTAAACACAAACGATCATGAATAGCAAAGAGCCGATCGATTTCACAAATCAGCAGAATTGGTGAACTGCAACATTCTTGATATACCTGCAGGGCTGTAGCTATGTGTGATATGTACCCAACGAAAAACTATTAAAACCCTCCGCCTCACTAATCTCCATCTTAAAGGCAATTCCTTTAATGATACAAAGTAATAATTGTTTTCATTTATTTTATCCAATTTAATTTGCACTGCTAATGGGCAATCCTTTGTGGACATCTGGCAATCTACCCAATATAAGCTTGTTGACATTCTATTTCAACAACCATGGGCCAACCGTAAGGCCCTCTACCCAGGATTACAATAGCCTCTTCTCCAAAAAAGCTTTCCCCAAGACTTTTAGGTATGTCTGTTTGGCCCTGGTCTTGGATGAATGGGCTTACAGCTGAAGCTTTAATTTATCCCAATGGTGTTCAGTAGGGTTGAGGTCAGGAACTTGGAGGTCACTCAAGTTCCTTCACACCAAAGTCACCAGACCATGTCTTTATGGATATGGCTTTCCTACTATGACCTGAAATGACCTGCTAATGTTTCATTGGAGATTTCATGGTATGCTTGACTTGAATGGACTCACCTGGTTTAGGAATGGGATATCATTCAAGCTCATTCAGGCTTGATGTTCTGGTTTCATTTAGGATTCCATGGAACCCTAGGGTTCCCCCAAAGTTTTCTAGGGTTCGTTGAGCAACTTGTGTCTCTAACGTGACTTTACCAATGATTTTCTTGGCTATCTGTAAGGATGCCATGCTTCTCAATAACCAGTGATGTAAGAGCTATTCTTCCCACTGACTACTATACTAAAATACTGTGAGATGTGGATATAGGAATTATAACAGGGGCTCCCTAAAGACCTGAAAGTTATTTCAAAGGGTTTCCCCATAATAAAAAGATTGAGTAAAGCTAATATAGACAAACTGTTCTGGGTCCCATGTGCCTCTATAACTGTTGAATGGTTTGCCACATTTATATTAATGTTCTTTTTCACCGGAAGACAGACTTGTCAAGTATGTTGAAAATCATACAACTCTTGAACTACAATTATCTGGCTTTATTCTTTGGTGCTCATAAAGACATAACGCAAATATGCAGACAAATCCAAAATTAGCAAATTACTTTTTTCCAATGTAATCACTTAGCAAATGCCAAAAGTAATATAGCTAATTAGGAAAACACAGGAGTCTATTTATAAAGTGGTGAATCAGACATTCAACAAAAAAGTGGAGAATCATTTACTGCTATACAGACTTTCTGGAAGATTCTCCACTGAAGAATGTTTGGTGAATGTCAGATCCACTGCTTTAATATAGACCTCATGGTGTATTTCTTGTGGGGGGCCAGAACATCTTCTGCATTTGTAGCCTTTATGTTTTAATCACGGCTTGTAACATACAATGTTAGCATCACTTTCGTATTAATACTCATACTGATCCCTAGTGTTTCTGTTGGTCTTCCTGATCAGCAAACTTTTGAATATTGTCACATCTTTGATTCACTGCAACTTGCTGGAAAATGTAATGGTAGCCTAAAATCAGTGGTGCACTGTTCTCTGGTTTCATTAGCTCTGAATAGCATTCCAATGAGCTATGCAAGCACACACCATTGCATAAGCATTGCAGTCCATTACAAATTAAAGGTGGATGTGGTGTGGTGTGTTTAAAAAAGAAAAAAACATACATGTTATTTTTTTTTTTTTTTTGATGTATTACATTGGTGATCTATTCAAGGTGTATGGGTTACCATAAAGAAACACCTTTTCCTAAATAACAAGGTAAATATGAAAGGGATAATAGATGCAATGCCAAAGCAATATTTGCTGCAATATTCACTATCAGTTAAGAGATTTACTCTGTAGTACTATATTTCTGCCCCTAGATGACCTCAGTCTCAAAGCCTGCATCATTCAACCTATTTCTTGAGCCCAGGATGCCCTAGACCCGACCTCAGCGTATGGCTGGACAGTGCAAGGGCACAGAGAAATCCACATCTGTATTGCTTTCACACTCCAGCTCTGGTGCAGAGGTTGGTATCAGAATAAATTCAGATATTTATATCACTTGCATTAACATAATATATTTTGATGCATACAATATCTCATCCTAATTGCATGGAGTAATTTCTCACATATGTATGAAGGGGGCTTTAAAAAAACATATCCTAACAAAAAATTCCATGTTTAAATTCAGATCTGATTTGACTGGTAGAGCTGCAATGAAGCAATAAACACAGAATTTTCTGTACCTACGCAGCTATAGCAGCACCAATGGTGCTTATACTGCAAAATACCAGGGGTAATATAATATACCTAAAAACAAAGCACTTAGCCTTACTGGTATAGTGGGCCTACCTATCTAGTTCTAGAAATGTATTTTGTGTGAATCTGACTTTGCTCTAAAATCCCAATCTAGAAGCTAATGTTACTACTTTTAAATACTTTTAAAATGACCAAGTCAAAATGATCTACCAACATTTTAATTTCGACTTAATAACTCCTGTGCATGGTAGTTTTTTTTCAAAGGCAGAGCTTCACGAACCCCTCGCATTGCCATCCACCTGTTGGGCACCCCTGGTCTAGAAGGTACCGGTACATATAGTCAGCTACCTTGAAGTACTCACCAGGAGCCCTAAAACCAATGGTGCTTATACTGCATGATAACAGTGTTAATATAATATACTTAAAAACAGCACTGAGCCTTACTGCTATAGGAGACCCACCATACCAGTTCTAGAAATATATTTTAATGTGAATCTGAAGACTTTGCTCTAGAAAACCCAATTTAGAAGCTAATGTTAGAAGAAAACATCTCGAAGGTCCTGGTACATATGGTCAGCTACCTTGAAGAACTCACCAGGAGCCCTAAAACCTACAGAAATGTAACATGGAAATTGAAGCTTTCATCCCAAAACATATTTAATTATATAATGAATGTCTTCCTCTCTGGATTGGTGTGTAATGCTGTCTATTAAAATGATGGACTGCTAGATAGGGAGAACGGTTAGGAACTTGATGTAGGACTAAACTCCTATCTCCCAGCTTCCTCATCGTCATCTTCACCTTCTCCAGGTTCAGGATCTTCTGTAAACTTTATTGGCCTGAATAATGCAGCTCTGGTGCATGGGGATTCAATCATTCTGAAACAGAGATATGGTGAGAATGTACACTGTGCTCTAAATTTGCAAGAAGATTGGGAGGAAGGTTTGTTTTATTGCATTTGAATTCACAGATGCATATAGGTATGGCTACCTGGATTTTCTGCTGAGCGAAAAACAGGTATCCATATCAGAGATGATAGAACAAAATCCCTTACCTAACACCACAAGACAGTCACTGTGCCATTCAGGTAATTAGAATTTAGAGAATGAGAAGTCAGCAATGTGCGTCTGTTTTTCATTTACAAAAAGTTTTCGGTACAAATGAACTCAATGCAAAGAGTTAAATACAGTAATATATAAGGCCTATTAAACTTTTCCAACCAAAGGATTTGTAAATTTCAGCCAATCCCGAGACCTGCCTTTTCATAATTGCAGTTGGGCAACACAGCTAGGTCACCTACCCGCCTCCAGCTTGAGATTTCATGGTGATAAGGTCATGTTGCATCAGTTTTTTTTAAAACCAAAGCACTTCTTTATTTTTACAGGGTATACAAGAAGCTGGATGTAAAAAACAGAACTCTGGGAATGATAAGAAGACACTCTTGAAGTGGGACTTTCTCTGTACTGCAAGGTTAAATACTTGTTTCTTGGCCAGGGAAAAAATAAATATTACTTACTTTACTCCTAATTTCTCCAGCATTCAATACATTTTGTATTCCAAAGCTGCATTCTGTTGGTGCTCCATACCCACTTACCATGCAGGGCTACTGATTCCATTTTGTAGGAGATAATGCAGTGCCTTTGGAAAAAGTGGATCCCATGGCACAGAATAGGAGGCTGCAAGATCAAAGAAACAAAGTGAGAAAAAGCACTTTTTACTCTCTTCAGACAAAAATGAGCTTTAACCCTAACATCGCTATGGTTGCCCCATTGCAAGGGTAGTTTTCTATTTTTCCCTGCAACAAGTATACAAATCATAAAAAGTCACAGCAAAATAAGTTCAGATCTCTACGCTTGCTCTAGATTAATATTAAAGCAACAGGATCACAAAGGCAGTCAAGCAGCTGGCATGGTTAAGAAATCAGCAATGGCAATTTTATGCCACTCTCTTTCCTTCATGAAAGCTCATTTACAATCTCAGTTGCAGGCCAGTCTCTGCTACTAATAGTCCCAGACCTGTAAGGTCACTGGTTGTAAAGATGAAATCACCTTTATTGCACACATCTAGTATGAGTCCCATTAGCCAGAGCTTGGCATCTGAGGCTATCCAAGGATCTTAGGTGTTCTCTGCAGCTTGGCTCTTGGATGCTGTCCTTGGTGCTGAAACCTGTTCTATAAACTCATTGACATGCCAATGGCTTGCTGCTGAAGGAACAGCAGGGATAATGTGCTGAGGGTTCAGTGTGGTACCTCTAATGACTACAGCACATACCTCTGTCTCTTGCAGAGCCTCCCTTTTCTCAGACTCCTAAATGATTTAGCACCTCCTCTCTGTCCCTGCTAAAGCCAGAACCACAGCTGCTGCTTCTGCTAGACCAAAGCGCTTGTGAATTCTCTGGGAGCTTCACATTTGGGAACAGGATCTGCAACCCCTTTTAAAGACTTTGCTATTCAGTCATTGCAATCCCCCCCTCCCCTTCTCTCTCCAACTCCCCTCCATCCTTTAAGCTCTATGTAGAGGAGAGCTGGAGAAATGCAGTAGCATAGGATGCAGCCAGAGCCAAAGGCTGATGGAAGAGAGGGAAAGAGGGGAGAGGAAAAAAAAGAAAAAGATTTGATGTTGCAGCAATGGAAAGCCTATTAACCCTGCACTGGGCAGGGGTGGCACCTGGGTGGTGAGTGACCCCCTCCTTTCCCCCTTGCAAATGCTGACTTGGTTATTCTGATGCAATGCTGGATGTACAAGTGTATGGGAGATTCCTTGGATTTTCTGTCTGTTAAACACACTGTTGGAGGTGGCCATGCCATCTGCAGGAGCCTGTGCCATAGATTCTCCAATTTGCTGGCCAGGCACTGATCTACCACCCTCACCCAGACAAATGTTGGGCAAGCTGTTCTGATTGGGATGTCCTTTTGCTTGCATTCTCTCTTTTATTTTTTTGGTAAATAATTATTTTATTCTTCACTTGCTGGATGAACTAAAGGGGAAAATCCTAACAAATTAATGCAACTAGATTGTATTTTTTTTTACTGGCTGTTCCATGTGACTTACAAAACTGCATAGAGTGATGGAAGAGCACACATTCCCATAGACAAGCTGGATCAATAGCTTATCAAATGGGTAAGTCATGTATTCTTTCAGCAAATGACATTTGTATTATTCCTTTGGGGAGGCTGTTTGCTGCTGTTACCATATTATATCAAAACTAAGACACCAGTGGATTTGTCTGTTGTCCTTAATGGTTACAGTTAAGCAGCCAATCTTGGTTTCCCTGTTCCCATTAGGTTTTTACAGGCTTGCAAAGAGTGTGTGGATGTGATTTATGTATTTATTATATATACCCATGTAAAGAAAAAAATATATAGTATTTTCAGCAGCTGTTAAGCTGTGACTCACCGTGTCCAGTACATTAGAACTAAAACACATCGTCTCATTGGGATTATGATACGAAACAGGGAATATTCAATAAGCTAAATCCACACTTGTTTGCTGGATCCTACGGTTTCCGCAAGATGGATATCCACTGTATACATTATTATTATATACATTGCATTTTCTTCCAATGTGCTTGCTCATCTAAATATGACTATGTGTTATATCTATGTACAGTAGAACAAGCAATTCTTTATCCTTTTAGGCAATTCTGCACCTGTGGGCTTGTTAACATCATACAAAGAACAATTATTAGGAAAACATAACTGCTCAGAAATCAGTTCTCCCCAATCACTCTACTCTAAGCAGCTGGAAGTTGGTCTGATTCAAGGCTTTGATGCTTAATTAATAAGCAAAATGCAGTTATTCATTGAATGACCATCATTCGGTTTTTGGATCTCATTGAGGCAAAATGCTGTTACACATTTTATCCAATAAATGATCATCCTATGGTGTTTGCTCCTTGCTTTGTGTTTAATTTGTCAATGAACCTTATTTTTGCATCACTGCACACCTTTGCACCTGGCCCCATAGTCTTGAGCCTAGTAGTAGATGTTGCATTATGAAGGCCAGTGCCTCTAGGTCACCCCAGGTTGTGGTAGTAACTAGTAAAACTTGCCATTGGAAAATCCCATTATTGATAGGTTTGTTTATTGCCTAGTAGCATGAAATGTACCTTTTCTTATGGTAGGTTGCTTCCGTATTGTACTACTAGGCTACCCTGTGATTAAAAATAACTGGTGTATCTACAATGATAGTTTAGGGTGTTCTTGTCTTGTTTCAAAGCTCCATCAGGTCCTGGGGGGATGAATGTAGGAGGGTCTGCGAAAAAGACTTCAGGTTGGGTGTACAAGGAGTTAATTAAAAGACTTGAAATTAATTAATGTGTTCCTTAAATGAGGAGCCTGCAGCAGCATCTCAATCCCTTTTGCTTTGTGTCTCCCTTTCTGCTCAGTACTTAGTGTAATAAGATGAAGGACAATATCATGCTCCGCTCTTGCAGATCTTGTATGTCCTTTTGGCTGGAAGGCAAAAATAACATAAAAATAACATAAGTCAAACACTAATGTACTATTTCTAAACCTCCTTGTGCTCTTGCAATACACTCTTACACAACTGCCTATTAATTCCCCTTGCTCTGGTGTTTTATGTGTTTTATAGTACAGCAAGCCAGCCTTCAGAATAGATCCAGCTTTTAAGGAAATTACATGGCAGCCTTGCTGGGTTCATATACCTAGGCTATTTAATTTAGCAAAACAGCATTTCATTGTGTCAGTGCCCGATTAGCTCTGTAGAGTCCTCTTGGGGCTGCAGTGCTTATATGTTTTGCAAGGAGAGTATAGCATGCACATAGTATACAACCTAACGCACACAACAAACTGTGTTTTTTTGCACCAGCTTGTTCTGTGCAGTACAATCGTGATGATTATTCACCTAGGAAACTGCAACCGCTGCCTTTCCCTAAGCACATATTACATTAACAAGCAGATAGATGTTCCTTAAATAATGGTTTGCTCTGCTGCAGTCATGGTTGGTTGTGTGTAAGTGTATGTGTGTTTGTGTCTGTCACACTAAGGTTGGTGTTTGTAACAATCATTGCTTCATGGAGGGTTGTCAGATGCCAAAAATATGTAAACCCATGAATTGTGTGCTTGCCAATGTTGCAAATTTGAAATCTGTCAGATGCTGATTAGCTTTGGTAACCCCCTTCAGTTTTACTATCCACACAAAATCCATTTTCGCCCTCTGTCTTGATGTAGGTGCGTTCATCTTTGCAATTGCATTTTTTTAGTTTGTGAAGGATAGAATTTTATGCATGATTGATCTTTAATTCAAATAAGCTTATGTCATAGTAGACAAGTACAAGCAAAGTAAGGCAACAACCAGGCAGAACTTCTCATCCATTGTTCTGGTTGCTGTAAAGGGAAAGGATATAAGATCTGATTGGTTGGGTTACTTTGCATCCCCTTATTTACCATGGTCCATGTGTCTTTGGCTCATTATTCTGGCACCTGAAAGACTCTAGTGCAGAATATGGTCAACAGAATTGTGGAGCTACCGGAGGCACGTTAGGTGGCACGTTAGGTGGCACAGATTGTTAGATTGCTTTGAACAGTCTAAGGATTACTATCTGGTGTGAAAGTACAAAAGTTGGCATGGGTCGAGTGTTCCTAAGTAGTTTGATGTTTTGTAATGTGCAGAATTTAGAAGATTATAATATGTATAATAAATTAATATGTATGCATGTAATAAAATGTATAGATTTGTACAGGGTAGGGACAAGTCATAGTTAGACTGAGAAGCAGATAGATAGATAGGAAAGAAGGAAGAAAAGAAAGAAAAGAACATGTAAGGCTGATAGGTAGATAGATAAACAGATATGGGGGAGATATAGAGAGAACGAGAGAATGGGAATACAAGGGAGAAAGAAAGAATGGGAGAGAAATGCGTGAGACAGATAGAGGATAGATAGATAGATAGATAGATAGATAGATAGATAGATAGATAGATAGATAGATAGAGGGAGGGATAGATAGATAGATAGATAGATAGATAGATAGATAGAT
>NC_092866.1:58586408-58610331 GCF_032062135.1 Pyxicephalus adspersus | reverse complement strand
GATAGATAGATAGATAGATAGATAGATAGATTTTGGGTAGAGCCAAGGGTTAAAGAGACGGAGATGTAAGTAGATAGAAATGGGTTGGAGAGAGAGAGAAATGGCTGAGAAAGCTATTTCGAAAAGCTAAGGAGAAGTTGATAGATACCTAAAGGGAAGAGAGAGTTGGAGAGAATGAGAGAAAGAATGCAAGCAAAAACGAGGAAAAAAAAAGGGAAATGGTGAGACCGACTGAGAAGAAGATAGTTAAGATGTATATGGATGAATATGAAATATTGATGATTGATTGATAGATCAAATGACAGATATTGGGTGTATAGAGACAGACTGAAGTTGGGACAGAGAAGAAGATCAATAATTAGATAGATAGATAGATAGATAGATAGATAGATAGATAGATAGACAGATAGATAGATTGATTATGATAAATCTGCATTGGTATGGGAGCAGTTAAATTCATCTCCATTGAGAATATGCATGCATACCCTATAAAGCATTGTAGCTGCCTAAAACGCATCGGTTCCTGCGTTCACTGGCACACATAAGTGCAGCCACATTAGCATTGTCTCTCCCTGTCAGCTTAAAGTATTGCTTCAAGACTGCAGACAGTGGGGAAAAATAGTCTCCTGCGCCACAGCCCACTGTGTCAGCCGGCAACATAGTACATTAGTGTTTTTAGAGGTGTGAGTGTAATTGTACATGCAGCAGAGATAATTGGCCAAGTGTACAAAATGTGATCATTTCAGTAGGCTAATAATTTCTAATTAGGGAAAATGGTGCTGCATTTCTGTTTTTTTTTTCATTTAAATCCCTGAAATTCCATCACATTTTCTTTTATCTGCACAGAAATCGTGAGTTGGCAGGCCGAGCCGAGCGATGTTTCTTACTGACATATAGATGTTAGGGCATCAGCTGCTCCTATATGTCCCAGGGGCTTACTTGTGTGCTGGAATTCGATGTCCAGAGGTGAAGGGGTTAAAATATTACAGCTGAATGGAAAAGTGAGGGAAACATTCTCTTCCTAGCTTTTATTATATATAATAAAAATATATAAGCCCATACAGACACTGTTTTAAAAGATCTCAATTTCAACTTGATATATTATCTACTAGTGTTTCAGTGCTTGGTCCGTACATGATCTTGGGACACGTGATGTTGGTAGTGGAGACGGCTTTAGGTTGCTTTAATTGGCCTTTTTTGCAAATTCCAGACACATAGATATGTGAAGAAGGAAAATTGCTTACACCAGATGACCATTGTACCAGGAATAGTTTTCCTGCATGTGAGTTGTCACAAAAATGCCATTGACTTTCATTGAACAATACTTAAGGTAGGTCAGAGCTTGCCATGCAATGCACTCAAAACCAATGGGCTTGTTTCATCCTGGAACACCCAGCAAACCTCTAATCGATTTCTTAAAATCATTATCTGTTATTTGTTAAATGTTTTCAATTGTGGACTAGATCCATTCTAGGTATGCTGGATCACCCAGGTTCACCCATGATAGTCTATCTTCTCCATTCTTGGAGAGCTTTGATCAGGCCCATTGTGTCTAGGAAGGTCAAACAGCATTTGTAAGGATCATCCTTAAGGTATATGCTCAAAAGGACCAGGAAGGATCTTCCTCTTATAATGGACCACCAGGAAATAAATATTGGGATCTAACCTGACCTCATTCTATCTAAAACTAAGAAATAGTTTTGGCTTGACATAGGAATTGACTTATCAATTGAGCATTCTCATTAGGGCAACATGGTGTGTACAGGATCAGGTTGCCTTTTATTATTACCATCTTCCATTGTGTCAACATTTTATGCATCACAAAATCCTTATTCATGTGTCTGTCCTTCAGTTTGGCACACAATCTAATGTCCCTACCATAGTCATATGACATTAATACAGTCTAAGGTCCATTTGGGGAAAGCCAATTCACCTAAATGTATGTTTTTGGGAAGTGGGATGAAATGCACACAAGCAAAGGTAGAACATATAAACTCCATGCCGATATTGTCCTGGTTGACATTCAATCCTGGGACCCCAGTGCTGCAAATGAAGGAGTGCTAGCCACTGAGCCATCCATGCTTATGAGAAATGGAAGACTGGCTCAAACATCAGGTGCAAATTATTCAAACAAATCCTTTATTAAAAGTACATTTGGTGTGGTTTCTCTAATATTCCTTTACAAAATGACCCTTGCACATCACTCAACTAGGGCAGGAGGGTATATAAGAGATGTTATATGAGAGTGTTTCATGGTCTTAAGATATATTAGGTAGCTCTGAACTCTCAAATCTTCTTTATTTCTTTACCCAAAGAATGCAATTAGCTCTTCTGAGCATCCACATGTGTAGTCTAGCATCAACAGAGCATGTTCGGCGACGTGAGATACCTAATTATTATCGCTATTCTGACAACTTACAAGGAAACGGTGCTGTGGTTACACTAAGGACAACTTTTGAGTTGTTATTGTAACACCTAGATAAAAGTAATTTCTTTATGAGACTGAAACATTTTCTTTCCTTGATGTTCCATTAGGAAGAGCTCAAGGAATATGTGTGTGTGTATTATAATGTATACCAAATAATTTGTATTTAAGTCCATGCCGCCCTGCCACACGGCATTCTCGTGTCTGGTAAGGCAGGGGACCCGTTGTAGCCTTGTTTTAATGGGGTCTGGCTAGTGGCTGTAAAGTGGTGCAGAGGTATCTCTTGAACACCATGGATGGATACTGCAAAAAGCATCTGGCTATATGAAGGAGAAATGGGAGACGTTCATTAGTTCCCCCTCAGCTGCCCATCAAATTAATCAGCCACTCAGTACCCAACACTGAGCGGCAAAGGAACTGCCACTGAACTGCCTGGGATCCATGTAGGAAAGGATCTTATGGTGTATCTAAACTCAAGAACAAGAATTTTAACACTTTGCAATACATTGACAAGGGCATTACAATTTTTGCACAGTACTTTCTATATTGCCTACATCTGCGGACTGGTAAGCCATAACATGTATGTTATTTTTCTGAAAGGGGAGGATTAGATGTGATTTTATTACAACTTGTCAATCCCCAGCCTATATCTGGAAGAGAAATACAGACTGATGAGCTCTTCTGTCTTGCCCTATCAGCTTATTCTTTGCTGGGACAAAATAACATGGCAGCACAACTGACTGGTTTCTGGTGCTTCCACTACCTCTCCCAGTCTATGCAAAAGGCTGATATCAAGTCAGAGTAAGCTTAGTTTACTTGGTACCTGGCACAAGGTTGCTGTGTTCTTGTTTAAATGTGTGTCCATTCAGCCAAACATTATTAATGTTGATCAAGAAGAACTGGCTTGCAGTTGGCATTCCAATTCATTGCAATGGTGTTCAGTAGGGTTAAGGTCAAGGTTCTCTGCAAGCAACTGAAGGTCTTCCAAGTCAAACTCATTAAGCCATGTCTTTAAGGGGCTGAATTTAGGTATAGGAGTCTTATACAAACTGAAAATATATTAATATACCCTGTAGAGAGCTGTAAAAAACTAACTTACTATGTGATGCACTGAGCCAAATCCTCCTTCATTTGTGCCCCACATGCTTCCCAGCACCCAGTGGGAGGGTTCCAGTAACAGAGGTGGAGCTGTCAAGCCAGAAAGCAGTGGGTGGGGCTAGATATGGCTGGGTGCTGATTGAGAAGCCACAAGCGAATCAACGGTGACAATCCTAATAGTCACAACCTCTGCAAAATCTTTCCATTAAGTTGTAGTGAGTTGTAAGTGAGAGTGGCAACTCTGCTTTGTATTTCAGGAGGCATCACTGTAGCCCCAGCAGAATAATTAGACATCACTGGCAGGATCAACAGGAATGTGTGGGACTTTTGAACATATGTCCAGGGGTGTAGTCATAAAAAAAAGAAGAGGGGGCACGGTACTATCCATGGCGAGCACGCATGCGCATCATTGTTATATAAACTTGCCTGACCCATTACACCCCTGCCCATGTGTTACTGAAAGGGGAAGAAACTTACCCCAGAGTGATGTCCTGATACCAGAACACACCCACTCTGTGTTCAGAGAGTCAACCCATCCACCGTCCTGAGCCTGCAATTCTATAGGGGAAACATGATCCGCGGCTCTGGCCGATGGGCCCCACTTCTTCTCTGAACACTCCCCGTCCACTATCCCATCGCAGGCTCAAACCTGCGATGGGATAGTGGCGGGTAGTGTTCAGAGAGACTACCCGCCCACCGCCCTGAGCCTGCAATTCCATACAGAAGACATGGTCCGTGCCCTTTCTCGAAAAAAGTGGGACACCCACCCATGCTCACCCCACTACACCCCTGCATGTGTCAAAGTTCTACTTTAATATAATGTCTCAATTAAGCTCAATGGCTAATGTGCTGGTATGTAAAGAGTACACTTGAAATCCAGGCAAATTTACTTTCAATAAAAGTCCAACATGTTTGTTAGACGACCGTAAAAGCAAAATAAGACTACAAGCGGCATTTGTGTAGAGACGGATGTGTCTGAATATACTTTAGAATCGTTCATTAGGGAATGCTTAGAAAAGGTTCATTTCAGTGAGAGAGCGAATATTACTTGGAGAATAGGCAGTGCTTTTATACAATTTTGCATTTGCAGAAGAAGAGTTGTCAGGAACCGAGGGCACTGTACACAACTTAATGTTTTACCATTTTCCTTTTTCGCATTGGCTATATATGCATTCATTTATTTTTTTATTGTTTACCTTTTTCATTTTTGTTCTACTTCTTTTTTATTCCATTTTGCAAACATCAAAGGCATTCAGAAGCTTCAGAAGTCTATGTGGGTATATGGAACGTCTTATAAATGTACAGTACCCTCATAGATTGTGAATTCTGGCTGGGTAATAGACTGTCTTGGGGCTGCATGCAGCCCTAATGACATTAGCCTGGGGTATAATGGACAGTGATGTCTTTATACCAGTTGCCATAGCCTGTATAACACCATTCTTACAATCAATCAACACATGCCAACTAAACATTTTCAATAAAGGAGTAGCAACACTTTTATTCTGGTAAACTTCATATCCTGTAAAATAAATTGCTACTTTAACAGAACAAACACAATTTAAGGGGAAATTGAAGTTGCTGTTGGGTATTGTGTAATAATTTGTAGCCTGTTATGTTCTGGTTGCAAGTGATATATATATAATACACTATGGCAATTTACTGTAGTCACTTGTCACTCTTTGACATTGCCTCCGATTTAGATTTTCAACACTTATAATTATTTGAACACTACAGCATTAATTAGTATTGTTGTATGAATGAAAATCTAAAATATATGCTAGGAGTACAAAGTAGGAATGGAAGAAAGGAAAAGCTAATTGACCAACATGAATTAGTGGTGATCAGATCAATCCTATCAATTCTATAAATTCCGACCTGGATCAGAGCTATTCTTACCTTACCAATTCTAGTTCTGATCCACATTACTATACCTGTCATTGAGAGGTATATTAGGCCACTGATGGGACAGGAGTTATCCATCAGGAGCCTACTGTATCTGTCAATGGCAAGGTATATTAATGTTGGATTGGAACTTGGAATGTTAAAATTCTGAGTTCTGGTTCAAGGTTGGAAGAGCTTTATTTTGATTGGAATTATTTGACCCCACATGTGAAGTTTATCATTTGGCTTTTCCTATTATCCATTTCTACCTGGTAACCCCAGTATATCTTTTAGATTTTCATTCATATGCTACAAGTTATCATCTGTATATAGTTGCCATTGTCAGGTGGATGAGCCCCACAGATATGAAAATGTTGGATCGAAACTTGGGTTGATCAAATTGGAATGTGATTAGAGATCAGTTCCTATCCAAAGCCGGAAGAGTTACAATCCAATTGGAACTCTTTGTTCATTATTAGTTTGTGGACTTATAGACTTTTACTCTTAGCATCATTGACGATTGCTGTCATAGTCTGGTGGACGTAATCATAGGACGGTAGATGAGCCCCACTTTAACTGTCATTGACAGGAGTAATCATTCATCAGTTTATTGTACTTAGCAATCACAGGTATAGTACTGTTGGACCAGATCTTGAAATGCTCAAATTCCAAATTTCGATCCATGGTCAGAAGAGCTCTGATCCAATTGGAACTATTTGACCACCAATAACTGGCTTTCCTATCTTACATTTCCAAATTTTACTCCTAGTGCCGTATATCTCTTAGACTTTCATTCATATACATATAGCACCATTGACTGGTTGTCATAATACAGTCTGATGGCAGCTGACTTAGTCCGGTGGGCGTTATGGCCTACTATACTTGTCATTGACAGGTATAGTGTAGCACTTCAGATTTCTTGACCAATCCAAATGGGTTCTGTCCAAGCTAAAATTTTTGTGTTCTAAGCTCCTCTAACTCCAACCAGGATAGAGTGTGGGATTGATTTGCTCAATGAATAAAGGCTGGTAATTTAGCAAAGTGGATTATTAATAAGCATGGGATAATTCATTTAGCTTACTAAATGAAATAAAATTATTTTGACATGTTTTTTTTAATGTTTTCTTGGACATGAATGGGTATTTGCAAGGTAAATTTTCATCACTTTATTAGGGCAAGTGAAAAATCCTTGGCAGAGTAATAATTCACCTTAATAGATAGCCTAAACTCCCCGGTAAATCAACCACTATACGAGCAAAGCTTGTAGAAATCTGGTTATTACACCTATATGAGATTATTCAACATCTAATTCCAAAATCATGTCAATTAAAATGAAAATTTCTTTTTTCTATGTATCTATATGCTCTATAATAGCTTTCATTCTCCTGTGAGCATTCTCCACAAGTATGTGGCTGGAATGCCATTGTAGCCCAAAAAAAAGACCAAGTACTGCTGAGAAGGGTGAAATCTTGTCTCACAATCAGATTCCAATTAACTCCAAAGGTGTTCAGTAGGGTTGAGGTCAGAGCTCCTTGTAGGCTACTCAAGTTCTTTCACCAATCTGGCCAAACTTTGTCTTTAGATAGTTGGCTTTGTGCACAGGAGCCCAGTCATACTTTAAGTATTTGTATTGATTTGGCCTAAAGAACATTTCTGGCACGTGTGTTGGATGACCTTGGTGAGTTTCATTGCAGTCCAAAAGTGTCCAGTAGAATTTAATTTGGGCTATATGAAAGAAACTAAAGTTATTCACTTCAAATCATGCCTATATGAAGATGATTTTGTGCACAGGGGTCCAGTCATGCCAGGACAGAAAGGAGCCTTCACCATTTTTTAGGAAGAACACAATTGTCCGGAATGTCTTTGTAGTCTTTGCTGTAGCATTAACAGTATCATTCATTGGAAATATCTTAACTTGTTAAATTCTGCTAATATTAGATCAAATTCACAAAGTCAAAATGCCAGGGGATTCAGATAAATCCAATGAGACTTAAAATTTGTAATCATGCCCAAAAATAAAAAATCTACTTATTGTGTAAAGCTTCATAAATTGAGCTTATAGAGCTTTACTTAGCTCTGAATATAGCAAAAATATGTTAGGTTTTTATTGCTGTCTGGGGAGATTTCCACTCCTATTCTGCCAAAGTGACACCCTGTGTGTTAGGGAAGCTATACCCGGATGTGGGCAGATATCTCTTCAACTGGCAAACAGTCCCTAGCCAGTGAATCCCAGCCTTCCCCTTCTATCCCAAATGAATAAAATTAAAAAAAGGGTTGGACCTGTTCACCCTGGGATGTCTCAAGTCATAGAGAATAAGCAGCAAACAACTCCAATTGTGAAAAGAATATTAATCCAGACTGCAGCCAGTGACTAACACTCCTTGGTGTTGCAATATTTGTGAGATCTCATTGCAAGTCAACGATGGTGGGAGTTACTAATCAGACCCCTCCATGTTACCGTGTGTTTAATATTCATTCTGACCATTCCATGAATGAGCCATTCATTGAGGCTGATGTGCTTTTTCTTAATAGGATCTCACATCTGTCCTCTTTGCAGTTTTGCTGTATGGTAGGGGTGTAAAAATTGTGAAAGTGACTGGACAGAATTGCAAATCATTTATCAAAAAGGAATGAAAAAAATTCACAAATATATAATTAGTCGCTTGCCTGGAATGCAGCTTTAAGGCCTAATTGCTCAGTAAAAGCTTCCAAGAGTTTTGCTGCTGTATGAGATCCTGGCATGATGCTCGACACAAGTAATTTCATTTTTTTCTCGGTGATGGTGAGCTGTACTCTCTGCCAAAAACATCCTCCCTCCTGCAAGGTAAAGAAGTGCTTGCAGAAGATGGCGTGCACTGCATGAATTCTGATATTCTACCAAGAACGGGGGGAGTATGCTGCAGGTAACATCAGAGAGGTTTGCTAAACAGATGCCCAATACCAGTGTTATAATAAATCTTAAAAGGAAATGAGCGGATACATATGCATTCGATCTTTTCTTCTGAAAATGCTAATTTCCAGGCTTTGTTTGACTTCTTTACTTTCTCAGGTACAGTTTATCCAGAACAGGATTAGCAGCTTTGGTATTTTATCCATTTCAGGTTTTCATCAAGCAGGAATATTGTGTGTTTTTGTGTTATGTTATGTTTTGAGCTGTTTTGCTTTTATGTATATTTTGTTTACTTTGCTTTGTTTTCTCTTTTCCATTTCTTTAAGGAGCTTTTTTACATTACATGTAATAAGGAAACAGAAGGTTATGCACATTGTTTGTACCATGTGTTACCACAACCTAATGGGTAATGCACTTCTATAGTAGAGGGAAACTTTTGAACACTATACCACACATGCTTTACATTTTGGGGCGCTCTGTTATAAAACTGGCACGTCTATTTTTTTAGTGCATTGATAAATGCTTCCAGACTATTTAACATGAATAGACCTCCTAAATGCAGCATGTCATAACACAAGAACATGTTGTGTATAGTAACATATAGCATGGGCCGAATGGGCCGAAAAACTCAACCTATGTACGCTTTGGCACCAAACAAAGGTCAAACAATGGCTGAGGCTCTGAGGATAGGCATACCGAGTTATGGTGATCATACACTATAAACATTTTCAATAGATTAGACATTATTATTATTATTAATATTATACAGTATTTATATAGCGCCATCATTATACGCAGCGCTGTACAAGGTCCATAGTCATGTCAATAACTGTCCCTCAAAGGAGCTCACAATCTAATGTCCCTACCATAGTTATATGTCATTAATGTAGTCTAAGGTCAATTTTTAGGGAGAAGCCAATTAACCTCACTGCATGTTTTTGGGTTGTGGGAGGATACCGGAGTACCCGGAGGAAACCCACGCAGACACGGGGAGAACCTGCAAACTCCATGCAGATAATGTCCTGGCTGGGAATCGAACCTGGGACCTATGATTAAACAAACTACCAACTATAATCTACCAAAATGTTGGCATCCTCAATCAATATTTAATTAATATATCAATCAATTATTAATTGTATATATTTACATTCTTCAACTAGGATTGGACTTGGAGTGCTCCCAAATGACTGTGGGCCAATGGGATTACCCTTTAAGTAAATATGAGTGAATGTTCGTATTTGCTGGTTGATGTTAGGTAGCATTTCTGATGGTATGGCGGCTCAGTTGGTTAATGGATGCATGGCAGTATGCAAGTAAAAGATATCGATGAGATGTTGATCAGTTTTAGGGGTTGTGCACTCAGTTTGCCTTCTATCTGATTGGCACGATGTGATAGACCTCTTTTTTGTATGTTTTCTGCCTTCCTAGTTCAGTAATCATATGTCTGCTTAATTATATGCTCAGGTCCATCGCTGTTGAGCCGCATCGTTAATGAAATGCAAAACCTAACCCAGCCTCGCAGGACATAATTTTTATTTTTATTATTCACTATGAAAATAAATTTCAGCAAGCGCTGTCAGTGCCAGTGGGTGATGCTCATCATCTGCGGAGTATAATGCAGCCATGTAGCCGCTCTTAAGTCTGTATGGATTGGTACATTGCCAGGGGCTATCACTTCCCAGCTAAGAGCGTGTAACAAGTTTTGTTAAGCGCAGAACTTTCATTGCCTTGACACCGGTGTGGACAAATTACATTGCAGAAGAGTTTAACAGATCACCCCTCATTATACTTCCAACTCCTACATATTTACAGGACTCAGCAATGTAAATTTCTACTGCAAAAATGGAACTTAAAGCGTACATGTGGTGAAGATAAATAGGAGTCTGCAATTATTTTGTACCAATTTCATTTACTTTATTATGCCTTTATAAATCAATATTCTCTCTCTCTCTATCTCTTTCTCTCTCTCTCTCTCTCTCTATATGTATATATATACATAAATATATATAGTAGTGTGAGGGGTTGGTATCCAATTATATACAGTTTTGTATTGGGATGCAGTGTTTTAGCATTTGGCATGTGTGTATACAGTGTTGTGGTAAGAAGAGTTGGGGTACATGTGTATTTAGTATTGCAGTGGGAGAGGCTGGAATACATATATATACAGTCTTGTAGTGCAAGGAATTACGGTGTATTTATTATTGCGGTAGGAGGTATTATAATATATATAGTGTATACAGTATTGCAGTGGGAAGAATTTCAGTACACGTGTATGTAGTATTGAAGTTGGAGAGGTTGGGATATATATATATATATATATATATATATACATATATATATATATGCATTGTTGTAGTGGGTTGAAAAGGTTGGGTTCATGTGTATTTAGCACAGAAGTGACCATGATGGGGGGATATAGTTATGCAATGTTGTGGTTGGGGGAACTGGTGTGCATTGGACATTTCTCATAATAAATTCACAGTAGGGTTGGTAAAAAAAACAGTTACTGTACTATTCTAGACAAAGCTGCAATAGTAGTAGTGGTGGCAGCTACATCAGAGACACTTGTCTGCTTGCCTACGCTGTAAAATGTATTCTTCTGGTGATCAGAGCTCTTCCTTCTGTTTTTTTTGTGGGGTCTCTGACCATTATGTTTGAGAACAATAAGCAAACAGACTACATCCAGATTATTGTCAACAGGGTTGCTGTTCAAATTCAAGACAAGAGCATATTTATCTTGAACATCTGACAATTGGTTCACATTTGCTCTGAACAATGTGATGTGTATAATCACTCACTGCCTCCACTACTTTTATTAAAAATTGGGCTGTGAACCTATTGTTGTGGTTGATGTTGGCTGGTGCGGGTCAGGAGGTGAGATCACTGCCTACCCCACTAGCTATCGAGAGTTCTTACTATTCTGTACTAACTCTTATTGGCTGGTGTTATCAGTGGTGGCACAAATAAGACTTCAAGTCAATGCAAATGGCCACCACCATTTTAATTGACGTACAGCCTATGGTATACACAGAATAGAAGTGGTAGTAAGTGAATGTACACAGCTGGTAGTGGCTGTTGTACTTTCAAGGGTTTTCAAATGTTGCAAGGTAAATTCTAAATTTTAGTTCAACTAGTCAAAAATTCCAAAAATACTTTAAAAAAAACTTCAAAAATACTTGGCTTTTAGCAAAGACCTTAATGTCCTCATTGCCCCCGTCTCTAGGTGTAGGTTGGTGCCAGATTAGGTTCAAAATTTTTTTTTTTTTATCTACTACATCCTATTTACGTTCTGAGCAAGCAGATTTATTATCTGGGAAACTCGAAGTGGTCTAATTCTTCTGCAAGTATCAGCTTAAAACTAGAAGTGTAACGGAACATCAGAGATGAATTAGTTAATTAAAATGTGTACGAGCTGAGCTGTAGGTCTTGAGACATTAGGAGGATATTAAATCCATTGAGATTTTGGTACAATGATAAAGAGGATCCTTGTTATAGCACTCAATCTTGTCAAGTGTGATTTTAATAACTTTGAAATGCGAATATGAATAAAAGTCTTTAGCTCTTTGAATAGTTTTATATTTTCGGATATGTTCCTGATTATTGGTACCTTGAATGTCCCATTATTTAAATGATATCTTTGTATTGAGGGTGTGGTACTACTAGTTTTCACCAATTCTATAGGGTTATAAAATCAGAATCATGCTGTTGGGGGGCAGTCATTCAATCAGGACATCTAGGGCAGGAAAGAAATTATTTTGGAATGAACTTTAGTTCAAGTTAAGCATGGCAACTTTTCTTTAATTTTGCTGTAACTATATTTCTTAGGTGAAGTTCCATCTTAAAGTGAAATTGAACTCAAAAAAGTAAAGATCGGTCATGTAATAAGGAAATTTTGTATCTGGAATTCTTCCAGAAAAACAGAAAAACACCTCCTGGAATGTGAATGTGCCCAGGCTATGTTCTACCATGTCTTGTTGTTCTCCATACCAGAGACAGCCCTTTTCTACTCGATGATAACCTCCACACAAACACACAAAGCATGGTAAGTTTGCTGTTGATCCAGGAAATATCTAATTGCCTCACGGGATCAGAAAATATTTTTTTCTCTGTTGGAGCAAATTTAGCCATGCTTGATAAGGTTTCCTCTTTCCTCTGGTTCAACTATGTATATAGACTTTAATCTGGAATATACTGGTTTGTAGTATGTTTATTTCCATAGAGGTTGAGCTTGATGGACTTTGATGGACTGTCTTTTTTCAACCTGACTATTAACTATGTAAGTCAATAATAGGGGAAGGTCAGCTGTTGGTTGACCACAGGAAATAGTGATGGGTGGCCCTTTGGCCTTTTTATTGACACAGCATTTAGTGTTCCTTTTTAATGGACACATTGGAAAGGTAAAGAAGCCCATGATGTCTCGAGAAATGGAGTAGAAACTACAATTAGACATGGCTTGATGGTAAGATGGCACAGTATATGATGTTATCCATTTCTTGAGGTCAAAGCTTTAGCCTTCTAGTCAACATATTCATTATTACAAAGACTTAAATTTTTCATACCTTCTTACTTTTGAGATTGGGAAGGGGGGACACTTTTTAGCTTAAAGTATTTAAACAAAGAATGCTCAAATTTCAAGATTTTTTTTTGGTTAGGGATAAATGAGACCCTAATGTGCACTGTGTATGTCCAATATTGTTGATACATGTACTGTTTAACATTCAAAAAATTATGATTTTATTATTGTGTTTGTGAATGCCTATTGGTAAAACTTGCCTTACAAGTCTGTAATAAGGTTTTCATTTTATGTTTTGTACTTCTGATTGCAAAAAAACACTTTTTAATACCTAATATAATTTTATAGCCATGTATATTTTCATTCAAAAAGAGAAATAATGGAGGAGGGAAGAGACGCTGAAAGAGTTGGTTCTGATAGAAGGAATGTTCCTTCAAATTAAGGATAGTTTGGAAGTAAGGTTTTTAGACTATAATGGTGGTCTTCTAGATTATTGAATGTATAGACAACCTTTTCTATGTTCCTTCAAGGAATACACGATCTGCTTTTCCCTGCTAAAAGTCAGCACAGATTCACTCTAAATGCAATATAGTGTATTTTCTTAGATCGGATACTGAAGTGCTTTTAAATCATCATCTGTTTCCAACATATCATTTTTTAAAACTATTTATTATTTCTATAAATGAGTCTCCTTGGTTACCTTGAGGCCTGGGCAGTGTTCAGCTGTCCTGTGTCAAATTGCATTACTTGGGAGATCTATCGGGACTAATGTAATGATCATTGAACTACTGTAGAGGTCATTCAGTGATCATTAGACATCATCAAGTTCCCGGAGGCCTCGGTCAATAGACGGCTGATCATTAGCAAATGATTTGCTGATTATTTCATAATGTGTGAAATAATCGAAGGAACTAGCCTAGGTTCAGGGTCCATGTCTTCCAGGTGAACCAGAACATGTGCTTTATAAGCCTTAATTACAACTCGACCAGACTTTGTAACTGATCTCCAGGACAGCAGCTAAGTGCACATCTAATAGATAGTAGGTAAAATTACTTACCTGTAAATTACTTAATATTCCATTCAGACAGTCTTGTGATCATGATACCTTTAGCATGCAATATCTATATACCTGACTTCCCTTTTCTCCACGTAGGTGGTATAGCTTGGTCGAGAACTTTATATCCATATATATGCTGATTAGAGAATGAAAAAGCATCATGATGCTAATGCAGTGTTTCTTGATCTTTGTACCATGGGGGAACCCTTGAAAAAATGTTCAGGTCTTCAGAGAACCCGTGCTATAATTAATATATCCACAGCTCACAGTATTTTAGTATGGTGGTCAGTGGGAAGAATTCCTCTTACATTGTTGGCCATTGCGTAGAATTTTATCCTTACAAATAGCAAAAAAGATCATTGGTGTCACTGAAACTGACCTGGGAATCACAAATTGCTCAAAGAACCCCCAGCAACCTTTGAGAAACGTTGTGCTAATGGAGCTCACCTTCTGCTGTCCACTTCTTCTTGGAAGCTTCCAATCTGCTTATTACATACATGCTGTTATCAAAACCACTTAGTTTAGTGAATGTTATGAAAATGTACTAAGCAAAGATCACTCAATCACATAAAGCGATAACAAAATTATTTATGATGATCCAACCAAATACCCCTTTATAAATAGACCTAGGTCTTTATTATCCATATACTGACTAGGAATATTTGCTGTTCTGTTCGCCTCACCAGCTTTCTGAAATAGGACTGTTCATTGTTGCCAGTGTACAGATTGTTCCTTCTGCCAGTTTTCAGAAATCTTTCTTTGCCATGCGTTTACGTGGTCCATTTACCACCAAAGGCTTGTGTACAGATGACACACAGGTGTATGGCTGCTGCATTTTGGCTCTGCTTCTCCTTAACCAGTGCTTTCTGTTTGGTATTATTCCTTGTAGAATCTTGTGATAATTGCAAAAAAATGTATATGGGAAATAGTAGGTATATGGTGTATTTAATGGTGTATATTCCTACATATTCTGATATCGTTTGTCTATAACAAATATGTTTACAGGCGGAACGTGTCGGATAATTTATTCAGTTGTATGTATTGGGATTTAATTATTTATTTTTATTGGTAAGTAAGTAAAAAGTAAAAATATAAACATACCTTATTGTGGCCCTCAAAACCCCTCCTTTGTTCCAAATTGTTTTTAGCTCTCTTCTCTTATCTGCCGTATATAAAACATACCGTATATTATAACTGGAGCCTATAGATAGTTTACATTTGTTTTTAATGGTACAATATAAATATGCACTACATATCTAACTTGGTGCAGCCTTTGAAAATCGGAAGTTCAGTGTCATTTTAAAGTTGCTAATGTTCCTTAATATTGCCCCTTCTGGTGTGCAATGTTTGGACCACCATGATGTAGTTGCCAGATAGGGAGTACAGAAATGTTCAGACAGCCAGACACTAGACAGCATATTAGCTGCTGTCCCACTACAATGAAATACAATACTTACACTATTTAATTAAACGCTTCCCAAATGAATACAATAATCTGGTTTTCCATTGGATTGAAAAACGTTTTTTTAGGCTTTACACCTATCCATTGAATAATTTGGGATAAAATAGGTATTTATTATTCCCTAGGTACTCTTTAAAGAGAAAGTAATACAATTAGTAATATTGATTAAAAAATAGCTAAACTAGCAGAGGTTCTAATTTCCTAATTTCTATCCAATCTAAACAAATGGATAGATGATGATGGTGCTCATGAGATAGTGGTATGGTGAGACATAATTGGGCCTTTGGGAGTACAATAAGCACTAAAATAGCGAGCCATATAATGAAGGATCCACAGTGAGCACCTCAATGATATGAACAAAGCTATGTACAGATGCTAGATGATTGTTGCCTAAGGCAAATAATTGTGATCATACCATTTGTATTGTGGTCCACCAACATCCTAGTAGATCACTATATGTCAAAGCAGAGACTTTTCCATGAAGTGCCCCTTCTCTATAAGGCTAAACTAAAATAGGGATCAGTATAATGGAAGTACTACAGTAGAGGCCACATTGACATGAATAGTGCTATGTACAGATACCGGAAGATTGTTTCCTGAGGTGTATGATCAGGATTGTCTCAGGGGAAATCTAGTGTAATGGTCCCCCAATCTTGTTTAGTGATCTAAAACGGAGGTGGTCCTCCATGGAAGAAGTCACATTGGGGTGCCTCTCACTTGCCCTCTCCTCTCCCTTTTCTTCATATTAGGAGAAAATCTAGGATATGTACAGTGGTCCCCTAGCATTGTTTAGTGATCCACCATGGAGGTGGTGTTCCATGGGGAAGAACACAATGGAGTGCCTCCCATCGGATCTCCCCTTTCCTCTCTTCATAAGGCTGAACTATAACAGGTAACAATATATTAGAGGCACTAAAATGTGATCCTTAGTGACGTGAACAAAGTAGTGTACAAATTCTAGATGATGATTGTTGCCTCAGACAAGATCATTACTGGAGGTAGTCTAGGATGTGTACAGTGGTCCCCTAACATTGTTTATTGATCCGCCATGGAGGGGAACAGAAGAAGGTGCCTCCCACTTGACTTTTCCCTTCTCTTCATAAAGCTGAATTATATTAGGGAGCAAGATAATGGAACCACTTCTATGGGGGCCACTTTGACATGGGTAATGCTATATACGGACACTGGATGATTGTTGCCAGAGATTAGTGTTTACCAATGTCTTTCTTTATAGAGGAGGACGGAGTGGGATTCATTCATTCTTTTACTGTCACTTAAAACAATCAAGAAATTTTGTTTCCATAGAGCAAAATTGAATGTCTTTATAACGCTTAGGAAAGGATGATACTGGAGCTCCTCACTGACTTCCGAAATAAGATATGTGCGAAAAGCATCTTTTTGGGCAGAGGGGGCATCTTCTTGGCACTCAATATATGATTTATTTATTATACATAATACATAATATTTATATATTATGGCCTTATCACATCTATTTAGCCACATTGGTTTTTGGTACTTTAGTGTTTTTAAAGTTAGATCTCCATCTTTGTTGTTGCCTCCTCCCCTCTGTACTAGTTGGGTTCTTACTTTTTAGGGCCAAATTTGAAACTTTTCCGATTCGATGCATTACCATGTGCTTTATTAAAGCATCT
Organism: Pyxicephalus adspersus; assembly: GCF_032062135.1. Classification (NCBI taxonomy): domain Eukaryota; kingdom Metazoa; phylum Chordata; class Amphibia; order Anura; family Pyxicephalidae; genus Pyxicephalus; species Pyxicephalus adspersus. The sequence goes on along the minus strand of NC_092866.1, from coordinate 58,593,353 downwards.
CATTCTATTTGCTACCGAAAACCCAGCACTCCGTAGGCGCTCGGTAGTAGATATTTGTGCATTGTTAAATGTTTCAATGCAGGTGTATCGGAATAATGTTTCTAAATGGTGTTCAAAGCGAATGCCACTGTAATGCATTACCAAAATGCATACGTGTAAAGCCCACTTCACCACGCACCTAAAGCTTTCTTAACCTCTCCCAGTCTGAGGAGGTTGCATTCTCCTCTCCAAACTTTGGCACTCTTGTTTGCAAACCTGATAAACATTTTTCTTTTAGTGGGTCAAAGGGGGCAGAAAGAATTAAACGGAAAATCAATTAGCTCTGTAGAAACATAACAAAAATAGCGTTCTGGTTTCGGCTGCTGGCAGCCTCTTCTCTCTCTCCACAGTGTTCCAGCTCATCCTCTCTATCAGCTGTCTAAACATTATCCCGCATGGTCTAACAACAACAGCTGGGAGCCCTGTACAACAGAAACATTTTCATATCGACTACAAGTCATTCTTACTTGTGAATCAATAATATCTTTCTGTGTCTGAATTTTTGGGGGATGGGAAATGAAACAGATCTTAAAATCACAATATGCTACCAGTGGCGGAATAAGTCATGTTAAAGAGAAATGTTATTAAGAGTGTCAAAGAGAAATGACACTAAAAAAATTCATGCCATGTTTTCATATCATATATACTAAATATAAACTTACCCTTCAACTGAGTCAAACAACCCTATGAAAGCTTCCAAAGTCTTCTTACTTCCTGTTGTCCCCTGTGCTACCTGCTTAAGTCTGAGCATGTTCTTCTATTCTGTACAAAGTGTGCAGCATGTGGTTCATTACCAACCCTGAGGGAGTTATACAAAAGCATTCTGCCCCTTACAACAACACCAGCCAACAGAAACACTCCCCTCTGTATTCATAACCACCACTGATTGGTAACAACCATTGATGGCTATGGCAAATTATCAAGTTGTGGAGCTTTTCCATTGACTTAGGGTTGTTAGAGACAGAAATGCTTTCCATTGAGTAGTCCCCTCAACGAATGGTGGTATACACTGGAGGGATCCCAGCTTCCTCCACTTTCGAGGCACCAACACTAAAGTGAAAAGGGGTAAAGACAAGTATGATCCCCTATAAACTGGGTGATCACTTACAGATTCTACAAATATAAACAAACTAGCCAATATCAGTTCACAAGCCAGAACAGAACTATTTGGTGTAGTATTATTCCAATCCCAGGCCAGCATGAAGACAAGTCCAAGAAGGTGTGTTCATGACAGCCTGGGTTTAAAAGAACTAAGTTAAATATTGTGGTTGTCATTCAACCCATAGAACTATTAACATCAAGTGGTAGAAATGAATACTTCAGAGAATTGCACATGACTCTTTGTGGAACCCCTGCAGAAAGGGTCGTTCTCTGAAGCATGATTCCAGGGGTTTAGGTTTTTCTTCTCAGGTTTTCAGGCTGTGAAACATACAAACTGTATGCAAATATTTTGATGCACACAAATTATACTTAGCTGATTTACACTAAAAATTTAATAAGGGTTTAATTAGGCTAGTCAGCCTCAAAATTCTATCTGGACAGGTTACTTCACCTTGCATGCACAGCGTGTGTGTGTATGTTGTCATGCAGAAGAGTAAAAATTTGTCTTCTAAGTATTCCCTCTGGTGTATATATAATCATTAATCCAGCCAGCTATAGCCCTTGACACATTAATTAAGATAAAATGCCTGTATATATTTTTCACATTGCCATGAGAGCAATATACGGCATAGCTGTCACATTTAATAGCATGGATGCTACCATTCCGATACACCTCAAAAGGTCAAAGATCTAACCAGATGATGGACACAAAGCAAAAACCAGACCCATTGGTTTTATAGGTGAATGCTACCACCTATAATCCATTCATTGTGAGTATTTTTATCTACTAATGAGGTCAGAATTCCCAAGGAGCAAAGTACAGAGTAACCAAGTCCCGCAGGGAACAGGTGTAGATCTTTTTTTAGGAATACCTCCTATATTTAGGATGATAAGATTTGATAAGAATAGAAACAAGGATAAAAAGGCAGACAAATGGTGTAAAGGCGTTTCATAGAATTCTCCAAAGAATGCAAGTCATTTTTGAAGTCTAGGGGCTAATTAGCTATAGTGTCCAATAGAATAAATGACATTTGATCCAGGGACAGTGCTGGGTTTTGAAGATCTGGAATTTGTTTATTTGTTTGATTGTTTTTTTATTCTGGGAAATGTGTTTAAATGCATTAATCTTAGAAGGCATAGGAGCTGCAATAACTACTTCTGATTCTGCAAATGCTGTTTTTTCTGCTTGTCATGTTCACCCAACTGTTTTTTGATCCTAGGAAAAGCATGCAAGAGAGGGCGGCCAATGACCTGATTGAACCTAGCCAGTCAACATACAAGCCATACAACTAGCTTTTTTAGAAAAAGATTGACAATACAACTTCTCATGTGTCTCCAAATATTTTTTTTTTTAGAACTGCTCATTTGCACCAACATGTTGATTTCTTCTATTTTCTAGTTCTACTAGTTCTTGGCTTCTTTAACTTATCCTGGATGTACTGTTTGAGCCTACTACAGTTTTACATGGACCCTCTTTGACTTAAGAGCCAGTTTATGTTGAATGTGGGTCAAATGGGTGGGCATACTATTTGTTAATTTGCAAAAGGGTCCTATGGGACTTAAGGGACCAGTTAAACTAGATGTAGGTCAGTTGGTTGGTCATATCATGTGTGCAGCTCAAACAGCTACTCCAAGTTCCACTGGAAGGTAAGAATATTTATACTGATTGTGGGACAGATGGCTATTGATGCTCCTGGCCACCGTTCACAGTGTAGCAATGTTTTTTCTTGACTGGTAGTTAAATTGGATTCGACCTTGCTGACTCCTTCCACCATTGTCCCGTTAGTAAATATATACATTTCTCTCCATGAATGATCTTGATCAGCTTGACCAGCTAACCACACCATGGTATTAACATGTGCAGCATGCCACAGATTGTGCCACCTTATTAAAGGTTAGTGATAAGCATAATGGTTTGTTTGATATAAGGGCCAGTTTGCAAACAACACCAATTCCATCTGCTAGGTGAACCAATCTACTTAACAGTGAATTGACATGATATGATAGTGGACTTCTAATGAGCCCTTCACTAATTTTTTAGTTTTATTTAATTTTTTTTTAATTTTAATTTTTTTTTGCCAGGAATATATGCCAAAAAAAGCAAAAAAAAAACTGACCAGCATATGAGATTAGTTTGGATTTATACACTGTTAGTCATGAACTAGTACAAGTTTGGAAAGTGGCTCAGACAAGATGTTTTGTTTTTTTTGTACTTTGAACTTACCGTACAAAGCCCTCCTACAATGAACTGTATTTGTTGACACCCCTTGTAAACAAAAGTACAGTACAAACCTGCTTTATTGACTGTTACCTCTTCCATTACCCTTGAACATTCAATAGGGAACAATAGGGATGAGGGTTGAATATTGTACCCATGATGGTAATGGTGAATCTCCATTGACATTGACCTGTTACCACTACCTTCTATGTACCTCAACAGCAGACCCACAGCTGATTTTTGTATCTGGTAAGATAAACATTGTTTTTTTTTTAACTTGGCCAAGGATTTGGTAAAGCCAGTTTGGGCCAATCCCAGAAGACAAATTAAACAGCAAATTTGTCTTTTTTTATTAAACCTCAATATATATCAACATGAAAACTAAAAATATGACAGTGTGACCATAAAAAAGGAGCAGAACTGTGCAACTCTAAAATCTCTGAAAGATTTTTTTTATTTTTCTTCTGGCCTCCCGAGTAAAATCATCAGCCGGCTCTGGGGATGATTGCGACCTGTCCCAATGATGCAGCAGAATTCGATTCCTTCTCTGGAATGAAGCAGACCTGGCAGGCGTATTGATTTCTCCCAAGAAAAAAGAATAAAAACACCTCATTAAAAAGCAAGTTTCTAATTTCTGAAGAATCTTGAGACTGTCCCAGAATATAAAAATGAAACAAATTGATGGGAGAGATGCTCCAAATTGTTCGCTAAATGCATTATGTTATCCCTTCTCTCAGCAGCGTCCAAATCACGTTCGTGAGCTGCATGAGATGTAACAAAGGCTGGATTAAAGTGACTGTCTGGGCAAAATAATAAAGAAAACCCACACACACATCTTTCTATAGTTTGTCTCATAAAGACCATGAAGGTGCAGAGAAGTACCTGATGATATGCCAGAAATGTCTAGTTGTAGTCAAAAACCCCCCACAGAAATTTTGTAGACTTAGCAATATCACGTCTGCTAGTTTGTCTTTGCTCATTTACTGAATCCTTCCCACTGTCTTGCTCTCCATAACTCCAATACTTATTATTTTGTGGTTAAATAAATAGTAAGCCCTATGAGAGGTAATATGATAAGATAGGCACAAGACAATTAAAAATTTTTGATATGGTCAATAAGTATTTAGTGATCATAGATCAAATATAACGAAATGCTTCCAATGCTAATATTAACTTACCCAATATATTCTCTTCCAAAAATGCTGGCAACCAGCTTTAATGTTGCTAATACTTTGGCTTCAATATTTTGAGTACATGATTTGAAATGAATATAGAAATATAATGGCCTTTGTTTCAAGTACAGTTTATTGGAGTTTATTGGATTCTTTTTTTGGGTCTATGGAAGGCGAAAAAAGCAAGGTAACTAACATTTTCAGTAGAAGGTCAAGGGTGGAAGCTTCCATATTGTAGGGTGTAGAGCACCTTAGGCTTTTTGGTATTTAAAGCTTAGATGTAGCCTATCAAGGTCATCAGCCCAACAGTTCAGTCCTGTTCCCAGTTGGTTGGTACAAATGTCAAGATACAAACCTGCTTACTGTATATTGCTATTATTTATTTATTTAGAGAGAGCGCCAACATATTAAGCAGTTTTTTACATTGTAGTAAGGCACAAATTATTTAAAATATTTCCATACAACTGTTAGGTGGCTCTCCATTGGCTACACTCTTTTCTTTTCTGAACTACATTGTAATGGCTGAAGATAATGACCTTGAAATATGGTTCTCATTTCTTTACGTGAACAACCATGGAGCCCTCCAACCAATATATTTGTAAAAAAGCTTATCACATGATGGCAGGGCAGTTTTCTTAGAGTGTAAAAGAAGCCGTCATTTGAAATTAACCTTGTTGCTTTGGTTTTGGGGTTCTTAAAAACTAGCACCCATGCAAGTTTTGGACCAAAACTTCACCACCAAAACCACTACTTGCACAATCTTTCTGCTCTGCTAAATAAGATCCATCTGATTGGATCAAACTAATGGGCTGGGACAGGATGAAGTGCTCCCCCCCATGTATATCCTTCACTTAGCCAGCCACACAACCTGATGTCAGATGACTAAACGCATGGAAACCAAAGCTTTGACAGCCCCTTAATGCCCATGAATAGCTTTAAAGTTGTGGACCCAGCCTATTCATTTGCTAGATGTGTTATGGTAAGGCTGTAGAGATTGTTTTCAGTAGCTACTAAAATTACTATAAGTAATAATGGATCACTAAACCAATGAAACAAATGTCCCCAATGGCATAAAAACAATTAGCATGTAGTAGAGCCGAATCACACATGATGTCACTCACATGATGGCAGGGCAGTTTTCTTAGAGTGTAAAAGAAGCCGTCATTTGAAATTAACCTTGTTGCTTTGGTTTTGGGGTTCTTAAAAACTAGCACCCATGCAAGTTTTGGACCAAAACTTCACCACCAAAACCACTACTTGCACAATCTTTCTGCTCTGCTAAATAAGATCCATCTGATTGGATCAAACTAATGGACTGGGACAGGATGAAGTGCTACCCCCATGTATATCCTTCACTTAGCCAGCCACACAACCTGATGTCAGATGACTAAACGCATGGAAACCAAAGCTTTGACAGCCCCTTAATGCCCGTGAATAGCTTTAAAGTTGTGGACCCAGCCTATTCATTTGCTAGATGTGTTATGGTAAGGCTGTAGAGATTGTTTTCAGTAGCTACTAAAATTACTATAAGTAATAATGGATCACTAAACCAATGAAACAAATGTCCCCAATGGCATAAAAACAATTAGCATGTAGTAGAGCCGAATCACACATGATGTCACAGTACTTTAATTGTGTCTAATTACCAACTACTACATGCTTCACATGTAGTTTACACCATAGGGACGTATTTGTTCCATTAGTTTACACCAGATCAGTAAACTGATTAGTTAGAAATAACTAGCATGAGCAACTAAAAATCACCCATATGCCTCCAGCCTCGTCATATACATAGCATATTGACATAGCTTATTAGCCTTCTGTGATTACGGCTGTTTATGTTCTAGGAACATCCAGCGTGGCATGAGTATGTTATTTATTCTATTTATTATTAATATTGTTATTATTATTTTACAGGATTTATATAGCGCCGACATATTACTCAGAGCTTTATAAAGCCCATTGTCTTGTCATTTGTTAATTTGTTCAAGACAGCCTATTCATATATAGACATATCAAGACAGCCTATTCATTACAATTTAGTTGCCAATGCACCACTGTGGAATAAACATGACCTATTAGCAATGCTCCCTCCCAAATAAACGTGGATAAATCAGAACTCATAAAACCCCCCTCAAATGCCCCCTCACATATTTCTGACTATTCAGCCCTCCCCTCAGGTGCATTGTCTTGGCGTCAGCTTTGATTCTGTTTTTTTTCATTTACCTCCCACATTCAGAACTTCTTGAGGTCCTGCCACTTTCACCTGCAAAACATCTCCACCCTACCTGTCCCCAGAGACCCCCAGACTCCTTGTACAGGCATTTATCATCTATCCTCTGGACTACTGTAACCTCCTCCTCTCTGGTATTCCACTAACCTGACTCTCTCCTCTACAATCTATTATGAACGCTG
>NC_092866.1:58546221-58585127 GCF_032062135.1 Pyxicephalus adspersus | reverse complement strand
AGCACTTGTATTCACTGGTGCGTTGAATTACATGAATTGTCTTAAGGCATTCCTTTTAAATGGGCTGTCAACACACCAGAGCCTGAACAAAAACGTATCTGAATTCATGTTTATGACACACAATATTCCCAGGACAACATGCCGTATTGTTTTACCATGCATTGTGGCACACTGCAACATAGGTGATTTGGGTGCCAATACAAATGAGCTGCAATACACTAAACTGTGCATCAATAAAGCCTCTAAGTCCGCTGTTCTGCACTTTTTTTCTGATGTGAAAGCATGTCTCCTGGACCATGACCTAATAAAAACAATCCACCCAACTTTAAGACTCCATATTTAAATTTGGTTGCCCTAAATCCAAAGTTCCTTGGAATCCAACCTTGACCACACCTCATTGGCATCTGTGTACCCCCCCATTGGTTCCCTTATAAGCTGTGATCACCTATACCTACTCCTCTTATTGCATTTCACCTATCCCTTTCTTTCTTTCTCCCACTTCTCTATATTTTCAGATGAGATGTACGTTATTATATTCTGTGCTTGCTCTATATACTTGGGGTGCACCATACTACCCATCCCTACCATATGCTCCTCTAACGGTGGCCATTTTCCCTTCACCTCCTTCTGGTTTGAATTCTTTTGTGCAATTTTTCACATCACATTTTCAATGTCTTTAGGACACTTTACATTTTGTATCCATATATACAGTAGGCGTAACCTTTGTTTATGGTCAGTTATTGTATTTTCTGTTTCCTTCATCAAACGTATTGAACATATTGGCCCCGATTCAGCTAGCGGCAGTGATACTTTAGGTATTCTTTGTGCATTTAAGGTATATTAAAGTGACATATCATAGGTGGCTATATAAGCACGTGTTTGGCTTCTATCTTTTGTGTGCCCTAAATAATATTAAAAGTTTATACATTAGGAACATTAATAGAATTCACAAAGTTGATGTTGTCTTGTTCCTTTGCCTAGGGATTCAATCTGTTGTAAAGACCAGAGAAGTGTTAAAATAAAAGCTGCTGTTGGAATCTGTAAGGCTACGTTCGCATTAGCAGATAACGGAAGTAATTTTGGGAGGTTTCATCCTCAGCAACTGGATATCATGTTCAGGGCACGTTGGCATCCCTCGCTCCATTTTTGAGTTGGATTGAGATTTGAGTTTTGATTATATATCAGCATTATTTAATAATTATATTGAAGAGCAGAACTGAATGATGGATATTCGGGACAAATCTGTAGTCAGCCAGTATTTGAACAGTAACAATATTAGCTAGAAACCCCTCCGTTGTCCACCTAGTGATTCATCTTATTTTTGTAATATGAACCTACATTCCCTGGCCTGTGGGCTAAGTCTTGGCCAACTGAAAACCAAACTATGGACTTCAGTGAGCAATAAACATGTTCTTATGGGTGGGGTTCAGGCACATGGGTGGGGCGAAACTGAATTATCAAGGGGGATCAAGCTTGTAGTATGAAACTAAAGCTACACAGTTTTCTGGATTATTATGAATAAACAGGATTTATATAGCACCAACATATTATGCAACACTGTACATAAAATAGGGGTTGCAAATGACAGACTAATACAGACAGTGACACAGGAGGAGAGGACCCTGCCCCGAAGAGCTTACAATCTAGGGTAAAACAGGTAAAAATGATGATTGCCTGTCTCTCACAAGCATAAAGAAACAAGAATATGTATTTTTAAAACCCAATTAGACTTTTCCAGCTTTTAATTTGGATCTGTTGTGTTTTGAATGTGTTCGGCTGTTCTGCACAGCTTCCCATCAGTGGTGTGACAGAAATAGCTTATATCCCGTTCCACGTTAATGTCATAAAAGCTTCATACCATATCACGTCAGGATTAGCAGGGCTGTAATACCTGATCTAATTGGATAATCAGGCTGCATCAGGAAGGTAATCACATCATGTATGCTTGCTCAGATGTGACATTTGATGGACAGCTGATGACTGGCCCCATTCAATCCATGCCAGGACTGAACAGAATACAAACTGGTGTGAATACAAGTGCTGGCTGTCTTGTTACAGACAGAGAAATCATCAAAGTGAAAAGATTCTATTGCTGGCTGTTTTCTGAAAATGCCTAATGCCTGACATCTCCTGGTAATCAATGATAAAGAACAATTATGAAGCCATAAAATAGTATTTTGTGGAGAAAGACACAATTTTCTCTAACAATGGTTACATTTAGTGCACAAGTTAAACTATGTTGTATGAGAGGAAAAAAGAGGTTTGAGGCTCAGATTTTGGGTAAAATAAAGAGTTCATCTATATTTTTGCATAATAAATCAAAACATGATTTACATCATTTATAGTGAAAAAATGTTTTTCATAAATATATACCCGGGTTCTGTTAGCACTTCACAGACCAGGGTATTTTAGAGCTAGACAGAGTCTTCCTAAGAAAAACAAAATGTGCATAAATTCCTGTCAATAAAGTCTGGACACTTGTAATGCACATGAAACGTATATATATTTATTGATCGGTCGGAATTTTTTGCACATTTTCTCTTTCTTAGGAAGACTCTGTCTAGTTCTAAAATACTATATATTAATATACTATTTTATTACTTCTAAATTTTAACTAGGCCCTTACCCTGTCATGTAGCCTAGATGGTCAGGTAAAGGAGATCGGAAAAGCCTGTGGACCCTCTTTTCTGTACCATACCAAACCACACGCCTTCCGTCAAAATTGTGGTCCCAGTGTTGAGGGGCAGGGTCTCTATCCCTATATGATCCTCTAAAAAGGATGTGGGGGGTCGTTTGAAGGGTATTATGGTGTAAGCCTACTTTATTAATGGCCTGACCACAAATCCATACCTTCCTAGGGGAATGAGCTCAGGGGTAGATTAGTACTTCATTCTCCTTTTAACTGGAGTTAAATTTAAATTGCACTATGCAGCACAGAGAATGCGCTCCACGAGAAGTCCATTACCAAAGGACTAATTGAATCAACAAATAACATCCATTTTCACCCCTAAAAGTAGATGCAAAGTAAATTCACATCAATCATGACAACCTGGTCATGTTTACCCCTAAAAAATGATGGATCTACTTTAGGTAATAGCACAAAGGATCCTGATTGAAGCCACAGATAACTGATGCAATGGCACATGGTAACACTTGGTTGGCCAATGTTGACCAAAACTGGAAAGTATGCTGGATGCATTTCTATTGAAAATTGCCAAAGGATGGAAATAAATTCTGATTCCTTTGATAATGGGCCACTCATCTACACTGAGCATCTAGAAACACTCTCACTGTGATCTGCAATGTCTGGAATGGAGAACTTGTAAAACACAAATGAAGGGAAATTTGGCTCAGCCATAGAAGACATCAGGTTGATGCATTCCATAATAGCTGGATTTGGGACTTGATGACTGTCATATAGTAGCCTTTGGTTGTACTCATAAACATATTGTTAATAGGAATTTTAATAATATATATTATCATTTTCGTTCTGCCTTCATTTTATTATATAGTTTTGTTGCACTATAGATACAATTGTCTCCAGTTATAAAGGTTTATTGGTAACTTTATATTCTGTAAATGTTTTCTGAAAGTGGTGGTAAAATTAACTCTTTCTTCTGGCCTCTCTCCTCACAGTCTGTGCAGACTTTGCTATTTGTCCTCCATATATGTTTTTTTTGCTAGAACATTTCCTACAAAGGGGGCTTTTAGAGCATCAATTGAAAGCTGTGTTACTTTCTTTCTTTTGGCTTGGAGGTGGAAAAATGCAATTTGGCTGCCAGAACAATTGGTAGCGTCACCTGCTGTCCCCATATATCGCTCATTGTCTGCAGATACTGGCTTTAATTCAGAAACACAAACAGCTGCTGGTTATATTTATTCTGAACATGCGATAGGTGTTGTTAGGCCAGCAAGCAGGGGGGAAACAGCTCAGACCACATCCATCTTTGCGCTGCTGGCTTCAACAGGTCAGAGGGTCCTTTGATTCCATGGTAGAACTTTTGGCTTTACGTGCCCTGTTATTCCCAGTTTTGTTAGAAAGATCACAGGCATAGTAAAGACAGATATGTGCTTGCAGTCAAAAGATTTTCATCTTTTTTATTTGATCAGAGATTAAGGGACTAGAACTTGAGAGGAAGAATTTCCTTTGAATCAGGTGATCCGGTGGGGCAAAATTGGATATTCTTGATAAAGAGCTAAAAAACGTTTGGTGGTCAAGAGTATGCCATGAGAATTGGCAGTTATCAGAAAGCATTCAGTTTTGGTGTATTTTTAGTGCACTGTACAACATCCATGGCTTATTCATGCTTGGCCAAATAAATGTGGGCAACCCTCCAAATTATTAAGTTTAAGTGTTTGGTAATGGTTAATACAAAGATCGAATATTGCACATACAGCTCTGGGATTTACATAGCTATTACGCACAATATTTCATGTACAGCGCTGTGTAATATGTTGGCGCTATATAAATCCTGTTTATTAATAATAATAATATTAATAATAACAGTGTTACCTAGTAGGGAACACGTGACATAGAACACGTAACTGGACACTGAAAAATCTGGCTGATGAGATCCTCTTCCCAGATATAGGGATTTTTGGTCTTTAGAGTCACCTCTACCCAAAACTCTTTACCTGCTTTTTTGGAGCAAACAGAGGTGCATGTGCTACAAATAATTAAGTCCTGGCATTGTATAGATCTTCAAAATATATTTGGGTGACAAGTTTATACAATATGTGCAACTCTAGCTTACACGCATTGGTGGTACATCATCCATGGCTGTTCAATGGTCGAAGCAAGGGTTTACTTGACCAAGAAGATAACATGGTGGTAGGGATGCAGTGAATGTAGGGAGCTTGGGCTTGGGCTGCATATTGGTAGAGGAGAGCAGATTCAGAGCTAAGTGTGTCATAAAATCCACCTAGTGCATGTTGGGGTATTATGACAAATGCTGATCTTCCCTACTTTTTCTTTCCTACCGTAGTTTAATTCCATTTTTATAATTACAGAGCTGCATTGTTAATGTCCTTATTTGCTCTCACCGCAGATTTAGGACAACATTATATATTTTTGTTTAGGGAAGGAGCTGATCTCCTATTATATGAACACTAGCAGAAATGCTAAGCTTTAACCTGCAAAGCAGAGCCCCTCATCCACCCTTTTTGTCTGAGTCTGCCCCATCGGAAGAATCTCCGCAGCATCCATGAAAATCTATCATGCTGGCTGCAGCTCCCACTTGGGAATTCCGTTCTCCATATCGAATGTGGCCTGCTGATCCTAAGGAGATGGATTAGCTTACCAGACCTTTGAAAAACCATCAGCGCTCCACGGCGGGGCCGAGGCTTAAATCTCTCCGGCCATTTGTTTCAAGGTGCATACAAAGATAAATTCCCCTGGAGCAGGAGTCAAGGATGCTGTATGGATTTGCCTGATGGCTCGTGAATACCAAGCCTATTTCAACCTGCTCTCCTATTGCAGTGAAATAAAAATCATTTATACCGACGCGTGGTGTGGTGCGTAGAGTGGAATTTACAGGTGCAATGAAGCACTGCCCAGAAAGAGTTTTTCTAGCGCTCGATTCCAAAGATGATGAACAATGTCAGCCGGCCGCTCTAATGTTCCCAGTCACATCACACGGCAATCCACCCGTAGACTGTAATCATTTTATACATACTGTACTGTAACGTCACAGTCTGCGACTAGCTTAAAAATGCTCTATAAAAGTCTTTCTTTCATAATACATAAATGATACTCTTAATATTTTATGGGGTGTTTTTTATCTACAGACTTTAAATATCATAAAGCAGGGCCATTAAGGGTTTTATATCAAAAAAGATTCTGCTTGCTTCTTAAAGGAAACTAGGGTATGTGTAGTAAGCACACAGTTTGAGCATTGATTGCAACATTTCAATGAATCATTTTTTACACCACTTTCCTACTTCTATCCTATTTATCCTAGTATTAGGTACATACTAGAAGAAGGAGAAAGAAAAAATTACAGTCACTTGTGTTGCAGTGTTTTTGTGCTAAGCAGAAACAAGTTCCTTAATTTTTGGGTGATGAAGCAACGTGTGCCCAGGATTCCAGACCAAGAAAAGAGAACATATTTGCCCCGAGACTAGATGTCCAACTTTGATGCATTCTGGCCCCCATGTGTCCATCGTATCCAATTGACAGTGTAGCCTCCTCTTAGTATTTCCTGGCCCCCAGTCCTCTTTACTCACTCCTTTCTTCCTTTTCCCCATTCTATTTTCTTTCTGCTCCCTGGCATCAGTTTATTCCCAGTTGCTGGCCTGGACACATTTCTAAAGGATCCTTTTTTATTTTAGGCTCTTCAACATTTGTGATTGATATCCTCATGTGCTGACGCCTACCATTTGATTTTATAATGAAGCTCCTGCCTTCGACTACACATTTTATATATGTATATATATATATATATATATATTATGTATTTAGCACCGATCTTTTTAGTTTTATTCTTTAATAAATTCAGCATCCTAAATGCATTTAGTAAATCAGCTCCAAAGTTTATGAAATGATCTGGAGAAGATCAGCTAAAGAAGATCACTTAATGTCCAGGTGGATATAATAGGAATATAAACCACCTACCATTACATTCCTTTAGTAAATCAGTCCCTGTGCGAAATTCAGGTCTAAAAATGCAAATGTCAAAGAGGAAGGTAGATCACATTATATTTTTGGCAAATCCAACATTATAAAGTTATAAAACATAATATGAATGTGTTGCAGAGATGTATTATATTTAGTTCTGTTGCCTTGAGATATCAAGGAACTTAATATTAATAATATTAATAATATTTATTTGTATTTTCTATCTGTATGTGGTTCACATTTAAAGTTCATCAGGTTAAAAATACATCAAGTAATGGAAACTAAATGGTTGTGATTTTATTTTACTTTTAGACTGTGCACTTACTAAAGTCAATGATCACCTTGCAAGGGATATTAATATTAATTTACTTAGCTAAGGGAATGTGATGAAAATTCACTTTGCAAAGAATGCAGTCATGTGCAAAAAATCTAAAAAAAAACTTTTTCCATGCAGATGATTGGATGTTTTAAAATCAGCAGAGCTTCAGCTCATTTGGTATGTAAAGTGCAATATCATTTCCAAGGAGATAATTTACTTTGCTATGTTACCATTTTATAATATTTTAGTAAATCCTTCCCAATAAGTTAAATAAGATGATATGGAACAGAGTAACAAAGAGATTGAAAAAAAAGGCTTGTAATAATTACCCGTAAAAGTGCAGAAATTACCCCAACGCATTTCGCCTCAAGGGGCTTCTTCAGGGGGGTACGCTCCCATAAAAAGCACACCCCCTGAAGAAGCCCTTGGAGGCAAAACGCGTTGGGGTTATTTGTGCACTTGTACGATTATTTATTATAGTATAGACAGAAATTGTTGTCTAGTTCTATCCCAATCTAGTGCTAATATTACCTAAACTGGATGTATACTCGCATGTACCTGATCGAATATTATGTATGAAAATGTGTTTACAATATTACATAATTCACAATTTATTACTTATTTGGAGTCAAAATCTCTTTCTTTCACTTCTCCCCTCCTATTCAGCATTTATACTTAAAGAGGTGACTCTGTGATCACCTATTGGAGGTATAGTCAACCACCAACTTTTCAATTTAGTTAAAAAGAGAAAAAAAATTGACCTGCTTATGAAAAATGGAAACAAACATGGACCCGTGTGCTGACCAACCAAAACCCTTTCCAAGGCTTTTCTGGGAAAATGAACATTTTTTCATTGGACACTTTGAGCAACAACTATTTTTCTCCTATTTTAATAAAACTTTATTAAAACACAGTCTATAGGATACTGGAAAAAAAAAAGAAAATGGTGATTTTGTCCATGGGTTAACCTGAGAACCCATCAGTCCTTTTACTACCCATATGTCAAATCCTCCATTGGTCTAAGAATTTTTTTGTAATGGACGGATGACAGTCAATTTTTATTTCATGAAAACTTGCTCGATAATGTATTATTAAACCATCTGTAGTTTAGGCTGCAGGCCTAAAGTCCCTAGGAGAGATCCTTTGGCAAGAACTGATAAGACAAGGATCTGAATTGTTCTTATTCTCATCGTCAAGTTGTTACATTAGACCCATTCTACAGCAAGCCCTCAGAGGCAGCAATATATCTGAATTTCATTTGCTGAGGACACGGGCGAGGAAACCTCGTCTGCCAAATCAAGAATTTCCATCAGCTCTGGAATAGAGAAAATTTCATCCATGCTGAGGGATGTAACACGTTTATAAACCTACAATTGCTGGATGTTGTGATGGAAAACCTGCATATTGATACAGACGAAAACCTGTGTTCACTTCTTCGGATTAAATTATCAGCATTGTCCTGTGGGAATCGGATGTTTTCAATCTCAGCGCCATGCTAACAATGTCTGCTGCTGTATAGTCATAACGTAATGGTTTTTTTTTTCTGTCATGTAGTATGTTCCGGGAAGGCAGTGCAGTGGAAATCAACACATACAGCTATGACCTAATTTCACTTACGCTTGTTTGACCATGATTAAAGATTAGCAAACACGGATCTGCCAGTTAATCTAATATTGCTGATGTGATCCATGCTGCCCTTATCTGGTTTAAAGTTGAACTTTAGCCTTACCATCAGTCTTGCACAGTTGTACAGGTTTCTCTCCTGTATTGAAATGGTTTACTCTGATTTCACACACACTGTGAGCTTCTAACAATTCATCTGATTTATCAAAGACTGTCATCGGTGGACCTAGATGATCCATCTGACCAGGAATGGATCTTTTCCATAATTGCCAAATACTAGCAAATGATTCCAAGCGTGTTGGATCACCAATGTTCATCCATGATAGTCTATCTTCTCCAGTTTTAGAGAGCTTTCAAAAAAATAGGACTAAATCTGTATGACTCAAATAGAGCCTGCCTCAGTTCTTGACTGGAGGATGTCCATATTCGTCCACCTCATTTTTTTCCACCTGTTATTACCTGCTTCTCCCTGGTTTATTTATTGCGTTGCAGTTCTTTCAATCATGAAGGATCAGTATCCTACATGAATATTGCCTATGGAAGTGGGTATGCACCTTTTTAGAAATGCCCCCACACCAATGGCATCCACCCATTAAAGTGTTTTAATATTTTCATGCTCCACCAGAGAACCAACCCACTGTTTGCATCACGGCTGAAGACATTTAATTAGGGTAAGGTGCTATGATTTTCCAGAAAGCTAAGTAAAGCCTCATGGTGGTCCCTAGCATATTACTGGGTGTAAAATAGCTGGTCGTTGATATGAGGAAGGGGTTACTTATGGAAGATGTCATATATATTATATATACTCAAGTAAAATATTTTGACTTAATAAAATTGGAAAATAAATTGGTTTATATGTAGACTACGCTGATAGATGGTGTTGGGTTCTCATATAAAGTGTGTAAAAATGCTTGCCATCAAAGTAATAGGTTTGTTACACACTTTACATGGGGTCATAGCACCATCTTCCGATGGTTAAGAAGAATGCACCAAAGATCATTTACGAACAAGTGACCCATCATACCCAACCTAAACATTTAAACACTTTAACCTTTAAACAGTAGGGGAAAAGTAACAAAGACTGAACTCATTCAAATATAAAAAAAAAAAATGGTTTCTTTAATACCAACAGTTCAGATATAACATGAAATTGAGGTTAGTATTTTTTGTTATCTTTTGATTTGAATTTTAAAGGAAATCTTAGCACCTCTTTATAGTGTTATACCTATATTTGTCATCAATGGATTCTCTGTTGACATCACAGGAAGCAAGCTTTTTGCTATTGAATCAGCACAGTATGAATCACAACAGTGAGAAGATTTACTCGTGACTATTTGTAATTGAGATCATCCCTGTAAAATTGTGCCATTGTTTTTTACAGAAGTTTAAGTAATTACTCATATACAAAAGGAAAATTAAAGGAAATATACCTAGTTTCATGATTGTTCCATGATTATTGATTTATTTTCTTTTTTTTTTACAATCACCTGTCTGGTAGATTTGTAGGTGTGCCTTTTAGTGGCTATCTCAGTCAGTTTGTGATAAATATCTTGGAGAATTGTAATGACATGTTGTCACAAAGTAATTTTCGGTGTAAGTAATTTAGGTAAGTAAGTTGTAAATTTAGTATTTAGTATGTAAATATCATATAACAATACATATTGATACAGTAATGTGGCAACCATGTTTGTTTAGCACAAAAAGCACTTCCGTTGGCTGAACTAGCTAATAGGAATGCACCTGCCATATACTTAGGAGCCGTACAAAAATAAAAACAATGTGTACCCTAGTTGCTGTACCATCCCTGGTACTCACTGCCAGCAAAATAGTTAGCATATATGACTTACATGACCTACATAAAATTACCTGACAAGGAAATTTCTTACAGGAGGAGAGCAGAGTAGAATAACCTATCACTGTGCTACTTCTGTGGCTGTAATATCCAGGGTGTTTGTAGACGCTTATTCAGCTGGTGATCCCGTGCTGTGTGCCATGGCAGTATCACACCCTGTTTATTTTGTCCAGCAGTGTAACTTGCAGCAGCAAGGAGAACAAGGAAATGGCAGCATCTTTTGCTTCCCTTTAGTCGTGCAGTCGGAGATGTATCTTCTCGGCATCCCAAGCATACACTATGAGGCTGTGTAAAGTTTAAGGGGATTTGAGAAGCAAATTAGTCCCTGGCCTCATCCTGTCCTGCCATTGGCTGATCGTAATTTATAGACTTTCTGCCCCCAAACACCAGTTGCTTGTTGTAAATTGGGCTAACCTGCTGCTAATGTGTTTATTTCTTGGATTTACTGTTGCTTACCCTTCCATGTATTCTGAACTTTCCGCTGCTGGAATCTTTTGTAATCCCGAGTCTGACTCGGGGTCGATTTTACATGCAAAAAGCTGTAATCCCGAGTCAGACTCAAGGTACCTAAAAGCAGAAAAAAAATCCACTGGGTCCTTCTCCAATGTCCAGCAACGAAGTGTTGAGATGTCCTAGGGGGTTTCCCGGTGACGTCGGTATATATATATATATATATATATATATATATATATATATATATAATTATTATATATATATTTTATATATGCTGCTGTACAGTGTTAATACATTATACAATTTTTTAATGGATTTTTGTGTTTTTTTTTAGTTTATTATTAAATGTTTTAACTATTAGACATGTGTCGGTGAGTTATGCCTAAGAATTTTAGGTCTACAATGTAAAATAAATTTCCTTGCAAAAAATTGTACTGTTTTGCATGGAAATACGGTCAGAATCAGACCGCTAGGGGAGTTAATGACGTAAGGAGAAAACCAGTCACAAACCTGGTTGTGTTGTCATAAAGAAATATGTAAAGTATAAATGGATTGGAAAGAAAATAAAATGTATATAATACAACAATACCAAAATGTTATTTAGTGATATTTTGAGATCTGCCATAAGAAACTGAAGGTATTTTTATTTTTAGGTCAGGCCCCTTTACACCTACAGAAAGAAAATGGTTCTTAGTGCAATAGAACTAAACCAGGAACATTATTTGTTACATTTTGTCCAAGATCGTATTCATTGATAGATTCGATTTAAATAGCTAATTTTCTCGCCGCATTGTGTGGTCCTCTGCAGCCTGCGTTGTAATGGATGAGAAGTAATTTATACTTCCTTGTTGGGTACAGCGTCACCCTTGAAGGACCGTAATCAATAAGGGAAGCTGCGGCTCTCTCAGCTCAGTGGTGAAGTGTCCACAAGAGCAAATCTCTCTTAGCTAAGTGCCCGGCTTGTTACTTATAGCGGTGAGCTAGATTCATCATGTATAAAAGAAGTGCTCAGATGAAAGGGATATGTTTCCTTTGTGAGCTCTATAAACTTGCCTGGAAACTCTACGCCATTCCTCTGCTCCGATCACATGAAACACAAGGACAGATGTATGATTAAAGGAGTCCCTGTGTGCCTTCTAACAACCAGGGGACTAGCTATATAGTTAGGTTGAAAAAAAGATACGTGACCATTGAGTTCAACCAAAAGGCAAAAAAATGTTAGGGTAAGATAAGGTGAGTTTCCTGCTCCAGGGCACCTACTGGCATCCGCTATGTGCCAAGGAACAGACAGAAAGCATTTTTCAGGCCTTTGCAAACCTATGCAGCAATTTGCTTGCGGTACAAAATGTATCAAAGTGGTGACAATTCTTTCTCCACCCCCCTTTACAGTACTCCTGAATGCTTGAAACTACTTAAAAATGCTTGCCAAAGTGGTACTAAGCTGTTTTAATCTAATTCCATGGAGGTGGTTGGAGTGACAATCTGCCCTTGTACAATGCACAGGAAAAAGTGTGCGTCAATGCTACCATAAATAAATAAATAAATAAACTCTTTTCTTCCAATATTAACAATTTTTCAAGAGGTTTGCCCACACAGTACCCTTTGAAAATACCACTAGCCTAAGCTCTTTTTAGGACACATTGGGCAAAACTTCATGCTGTGTATACTTGCTCACCACAATTACTTTTATTAGTAAAAAATAAATGAAATGGGTGGTGTGTGTTTTTATTGGTTGCTCAGGTGAGCAATCTAAGTGAATGTCCCATCCCCTGAGGATCCCTAGCCAATGATAACACCATACCTGTTCTCTGTGTACATTTAGGAACTCCAATATGTAGTCCATGGTTGAAATGGTACATTTATATGATTAAAGAAAGCTAGCAGTTTTTTTTTACTACATATTTTTATTATTATTTAATTTTTATAAAGCGATGACATACTACGCAGCGCGTCACAAAGTCCATAGTCATATCACTACTGGGCTGTTTAAAGTAAATAGAAGTTAACCTCTACTTCTCATGTTTGTGAACAACAGGCTTTAAAAAGGAAATGGCAAAAAGGATTTAATTGGCTGGTGGGCCCGTCCCCTAAAGATCTAAAACCTGTGAAATGATCCCTGCTATGAATACAAAAACAACCACCAAACAGCAAAAATGAACTAAGCTCCTACAAGGTTTTCATTGGAACCATTGGGGACAATTGTATTTTAGTTGTGTGTATATATATTCCACAATTTATAGAAAGAAATCACACATCAAAATCTGTTAAAACGTTTTGTCTGTCCGCTACTTTGGATTGAGATATCAGATAACTGATTCTGTTATTTTTTTTTAGGTGTAAGTTTTACCTTGAGCCATTGATGGCGGAAAACAACAGGATCTGTACATCAAAGAAACAAAGGGAAAGACTAGAAGTACAAATAAATTATGTTTACCTGACCAAGTATATCAACAGAATCAGTGCAAAAAACAACAAAACCTTTTTTTTAAATAGAAGACTTTAACAAATCTAATCTAATTCTATTACAAATACAAAAAAAGATATTTCCTTATTTTAGGACAGTGGGTGGAAGTTCACTCCTTTATACCACAACAGATAGATCACATTGTTTTGGATAAAGTGCCGATATAGTCTGATATTATAGAGCCATTTGTTCCAGATTGCCTATAAATACAACTAAATTATATTTACATTGCCTAAAACCGGCATGGGCAAACTACGGTCCCTGGGCCATATATGGCCCGTTAGGCTTTTTTATCCGGCCCATCGAACTCTCTTTCTACTTCAGCGGCTCCACTGAAGAAAATAGAGAGTTCAGCGGGCCGGATAAAACGGGCCAAAATCAGTGGCCCTGGCTGGTGCCCCCTCGAGCGGGGTCAGGAGAGGGACCCTGCTGGGGGCTGCACCTGCCAGAGCCGCAGACCATGTGCCCTGTTCAAATCCTGGGCTCAGGGAAGTGGGCGGAACAATCCATCACAGGCTCCAATCTGCGATTGGAGAGTGGGCGTGGTTATGACATCAAGACATCACGTTCAGTGACGTCATGATGCATAACCCTGCCCACTCTCCCATCGGCCCGGTCCTTCTGCAAAATTTTAGGCCAGATTGTGACCTCTGGGTAAGAAAAACTTTGCCCACCCTTGGGCTAAAACATATTACAAATATTATACCAAATGAAGAAATCAATTATTTACAAAATCACTACATTATGCTAATCGGTTATATAGGATTTGAAATGGAACTTAGGATAGCCAAAGCAGGTAATCATTTTTGCATTGTCAGTCCTGCTATTTCCATTTGATTTCTGCTATTGAATATGAAAGATATTGCCCTGTCGTGCAATGCTTGCCATTAATTTGTTTTGGAGGTCAGAAATTTACTTACTGTAAAATGTCCATAATCCCATTTTATGAAATCACACCAATGCACTAGTTTTGAAAGTTTGTTACAGACATTTGCAGATCTTAGTTGAAAACTTTGTGTTTGTTTTTTTTTTATTTTGTAAATGTCCATCAGAGGTTTCCGACCAATGTGTTGGGACATGGTGTGAAGTTAAATGCGTCAGAAGAATTTAGGTGCAATATGTGCTAAAGCCTTGAGAAAAACAGAGATGTTAAAGATATGCATGGGTGAGGAAAAGTGTAGGTGTTGATGCTGAGAAATTGAGATAGCTATGTTTTTTGTGTTTTCATTTCTGTCCCTTGTTATATTATATGTGGAATATGATTAAAGGAATGCTTGTTTCAGATATGAACGGAAACTGGAAGTGTGAATCCATTTGAAGGTCAGGGACTGCGTGATTCTTTTTAAAGACAAAGTGCCTGATTTACTTAATCTCTTCAAGACCGGGGAAGATAGATTATCATCGAAGAACCTGGGTGATGCAGCAAACTTGTTATAGATTTCCTAAAGACCCTTTGCTGTTAGTTGGCAAATGTTTTAAATTCTAGACCAGATTCATTCTAGGTTTGAATCAACCAGGTGTTCTCATATTAGTATATTATCCCAGATGAAAATGTAATACCTAATATTGTTGAACTGTATTCTTCATGAGTCCATACAAGCCAAAGGAATCAAACTTAGTAGCTTTCATTGCCAATCATATCTGTTGTGTCGATTTTTTTTTTTAAGATAAAATATTATATACATGCCAATTCCTATATTATACACAACCAATTCCTGGTTGGAAAATAAGCAATTGTAAAGCAGCCCTTGCATTATAATAAAACTCCATCACCAAATCAGGAAATCTTAAGGGGACAATACATAGGGAAAAATTCATCTGATAACAGATTGCCACTTATTTGTTCTTTTTTATCTTTTAAAGTTGACCAATCACATTTTTTTTATTTTTTTTATTTCCTATTTTTTAATTATTTGTTTTTTATTTGGGGGGGACCCCTGTTTTTCATCCGCTGCAGTAAAAACTAAAGTGGAAACCTACAGCCTGCTGGGATACATACATCATATATCTGAGCTGCTAATTCTGCTTATGATTGAGATCAGGCATACGTCATAAAGAGCTTTCCTAGAAAACAATGCTGATCTCACGCATGTGCAGTGAGCACAGACTGGGACTTACTGGACTCTATTGGGGAGTGATTGAGCACTCTTTCCCGGTAAAGGTAAGTGGTAATTTTTTGCTGAAAGTTCTGCTTTAATAAGAGCTATCAGATTTTCTACAGTGGCCATCAGTACTTAGACCACCATGCCATATTTATACTGATGGTGGTGGTCAAAAACTCCTTTCTCTTGAAAAGATTATTTAATTGCTATGGGAAGTAGCGTACATGGCCCATTCACTTCTATTGTAACTGTATACTCTTACTTTATACTTTTTGAAATTGGTGTTGTTTAATTGGTGTTAAACAAACCTCACTGATCCCCATTATAATCTATTGCCAAAGTACATAGTAAAGGAACTTAAAAGAATCCACCAAAGATCTTCCTTGCTGCTCTTATTATGAAGTTATTCATTCACAAATATCATACAAGATAACTCTAGAGTCTCTAGAGTTAGTTTCAGATGACTTCTAACAGCTTAGGAACACCTGCTTGTTGTTTACATTGGAGGGTTACAAGGCTTCTTTTCTTAAAGAAAAACATAGTGTATGCGTGCTCAATTTTAGAAATGAATTAATTGACAGTGCTAACAGATAAAATGATAAATAAGGGGTTGTTTTAAAGTGCTTTTTCTGCTCTTTCAAAATATTTAAATAATAATATATTTTAAATATAAGTTAGGATAAATGATCTGGACACTAGATTAAGTTGCAAACAGAAAAATGTTACAGTTTACTAGTCCTTGAATGTGGTGGCTACATTAGTTTCTTTTTCATTAGCTCACTATTGTATTGCTATTGTATCAAGATCTACAGATCTACAAGCCCATCATTTTAATGGTTGAGGTTCCATAGTCCTTTGGAGAAACTGAGAACAATGTAACTGAAAAGAATGCAGCACATGGAGAGAACACATACAGTGTGTATGGTTTTAACTAACAGTGCTAAGGTATTCAAGAGTGATGCTGAAAGTTTGTTACTTAGTTGTCCTGATTCATCTATATTCACCTTGAGTATGCATATAATATACTAACCACAAAACCGCCATCTAGCATACTCAGCAGCAGTCCCAGGGCTTTTGGATGCCCACATAATAGATAAAATGGCTTCTACAGGTAAAAAACATAATTAAAATAAATTAAATGTGCATATAATGTGACAATTAGCCTGGCAACAGGTTCTATTCAACTTTCAGACTTTCACAAACAGATGGCAAGTACTGCTGACTTTTGATTGTACTCAACAGCTTTTATGCCATTTGTAAGGCAACCTTCCTGATGCCAGCTAAACCAATTACACTTTGATTAAGAGGAGATTGAGAAGGAGTGGTCATTGCTTAAATTTGATCAAAAGCAGATGCCCACCCAGATGGGAAATTGTCCCTTTTAAATTTAAACTATTCAGCGGCAGAGGGACTGACATACAGCGGGTCCATAAACATGGCCCATAATGTCGAGTTAATTTAGCACCCAGTCAATACTATTACATTTTACGCTATGAAAAGTGCTGTGTGTTTGATGTTATCTATAAAATCTTACAGCTCATACAGAAGAGCTGAATACTTAATAGCCTCAGCTTAGCGATGCTCACTCTGTTACTGCAGCATCTGCGAATATTCCACTGCCCTGATAAAGAAGTACGACATTCTGCCAATTATATCGGACGAATGAGCTACATTGGCGCATAGATGGAAGAAGTTCGATTGAAGTCATAAAGTATATACATATATGTTATATATATTTATTTTATTTCAAACTGTTCTACAACTGATGACCAAATACCCCAAAAACTAAAGCTAAAAAAATAAATATTATAATCAACATACAATATATATATATATATTTACTTATATTCTCTTTCCAGTCTTCGGGGTCTAATAATACCTGTTTTCACTCCAAAAGTTACCCAAATATTGACCCATTCTTCACAACTGATCAGTGCCAATGACCATCAATATAAGAGTCATTCTTCCCAATGACCATCACACATTATGTACTGTGGGATGTGGTTATAGTAATGGTATAGGGGTTCCTTAAGACCTGAAAGTTATTTCAAGATTTTCTCTAATGATAAAAAGGCCAAGAATGTCTGCTTTAGATTTAATTTGAAAGTGTGCAAATCACAATCGGAAAAGTTAACTTTATTGTTATTAGTTGAATTTAATTTGGTAAATTTTGGGTAATATGGATAAATCAAATTTCTAAATAAAATTGATGTGAAAGTGTGTATATTGTTGGTAAATTAGGGTGAATCTTGGGTTAACCCTTTTTAAATGGACTTCTAAGTCTTCAAGTTCTAGTCTTATTATTTTTATCTTATTGACTTTGGTGTTAGACAAATCAATTTTGAAAACTACTTTTTTATTTACTCAGTATTTCAAAAATTTGCACACCTTTTTTTATTCTTGATATGTAACATGCATTTGTTTTGTCCCATGAAATTTCCCAAACTGATATCAAGGCTAGGGTTTTCACAGTTGTTGGCAGAGAATCTAGCCTGTATATCCATTTTTGAGGTTAATATACACCCGTTAAAGTTTTTTGATAATTGCATTTTCCCAGTGAAGAATCCATTCTGTTGGGATCCAATATCTTTTGGCTCTTTTCTCCTAGGATCCAATGTCCTCAGGGTATTTTCCATTAAGATCCAATGTTCTTACGGTATTTACCTTTTCTTGGTGAAAGTATTATATTAGCAGTACTGGATGCAACAAATTCACTTAGAAAATAAAATACTCCAAGAACATTTTAGTTGAATTTCCTAAGAGACAGTAGTCTTGGAACATTTAATCCTCCAAGTGTGTGTGAAGGTTCTCATTTATCCAGGCCATTGTATATCCAGTAGTAGTAAGCACATTCAAGTGGACTTGTTCTTGTAATGTTGAAGATGTTTTACAGCTCCCCAAGATCCTTCATCAACGATGAAGATCTCCTCACTGATGAAGCAGCTTGGAGTGCTGCAACATGTCCTCAACATTGCAGGAACACGTCCTCTTGAATGTGACTAACTACTACAGGATAATCCTCTAAGTGGAAGATTAGTATCTCAAAGACTTGGGAGTTTAACTTGAACATCAGGTAGATAGGAAAATTACATTTAACTTCCTCATATAACCTCACAAGCCACCACTATAAATATGTCCTGTGATTACAGGTAAAACATACTTGTTGAATCCTGAAGAAAATATAAAAAGGAACATATGGCAATAAGTGCACAGCAGGGCATCCCTACACAATCCCATAACAATAGGATGAGATGTATGGAACGTTAAAGGTGCCACCAATTTATATATACTACTCTATATGCACATCAGTACAATAAATTCGATTCTGATGTAATTTTTCAAAAAATACCTCCTATCACTCATAAACCAGATTATGGATTAGGAAAATATGTTAAACATTACCCTGATCCCAAATGAATGGAAGAAACCATTTTTGAAGTACATGATGGAAACAACAAACATATCAGGGAACAATGAAATTACCTTTGAACATACGCAAATGAACATAGACCATGAAACAGGACATCGTAACAGTAACCATGCATCCAGTACAGAATACAAACATCAAGAGCAAAGACATACATAAAGTTAGCATGTCATATAAGCAATAATATTCCACCCTTCCATGTTTTTTATGTATAGAACCATAGAAAATTGGAGAAAAAAGGAACAGGGAAGAAGAATGAAAGACAAGGGGGGATGGAGAAGGAAAAGGTTAGGCGCTGAAGATTAGCTCCTACACAAGGTAGGTTTGGTAACAACAGTAGGACATGGCATAGTTCAAATAGATTAACAAATGCAACTAGTAAAGGTGTGGTGCTACATCCAATATCATTAGCAATACAAAATGTATGAATAAACATTATTACGGACTTTTCAGGCACCTTTTATCAATAGGCGTTCACAAAATATTCATAACATTATATTTTATTTGAATGTTAAAAAACAATACATGTATCCACATTATGGGACATACATGACCCAAATTGGGGGCCTCATTTTCCCTCAACACGTTTCTCAAGATGTACTTCTTTGGTAAAGAAAAGGGATGGGAGATCACTACAAGTAATATTCAAACCAACATCCAAATAAATTATAATTTTATTAAAACACTTATTAATAAAAGGTGCCTTAAAATTCTGTAATGATGTTTATATGTTTTGTATTTCCATAGTTCAAACAGAATTCTCTAGCATCAGAAGACAAAAGGTGTGAGTACTCCACAGAAAATAGAAAGGATGACTAGGTGAACCATCTATTATAAGACGTCTCGCCTGTGGCTCTCTTGGAGGATGTATGATCTTCCATAAGATAAGACTCATTAACTGAAGTAAACCATTGGGTAATGTAGAGGACATAGGCTGACGCCACAGTGCCGGGATACACGACTTTACCACAACCAAAAGACGGGAATTAGCCATGTTTTACATCTAATTACAAAACATAATATAGTGGTGGCTTGTGAAGTTATATAAGGTTTAATGGTATGTACGTATGAGCATATAAATGTATGCGAATACATTTTACTTTTACATTTAACTGTCTTTTTAAATGTGTTTTGGGATTGTGTAACACATGAAATAAATATATAAAAAAAAAATACATTTTTTATATCCTTTTTTGGTACTTGACATTATTTTGAATTGGAGGCTCATACATGCCCCATATATTTTATTTGGTTTAGGGAAATTGGTTAAAAATAAATTAAACTTTATGGCACCAAAAGCCGTTGGAAATAGTGCTGTTCCCAATGTTAAAAATGAAAGTTGTAGGTAATGGTTAACACTGTCAGGCTTATCCCTCAGAAGACTACACCTTATTTACCTAGTACACCCAACAAGGCCAATTTTTGCCAGAGTATACTCTGCACCTGTAAGTAATCATTAGGAATAATGACATTAACCAGCGGCATACAGCTAAGACTCTGTTAAAGCAAAGTGAGAGAGTTAAAAACCTAACATTTAGGAAGAAAGTGTTTTTTATCCAGGGATTATTTTATTTTCAAAACTGGGATTTGTTCAGTTTGCTTCTCAAAGGTCTAATGATCTGGTCAAGAAGAAAGCAACATTTTTCACAGCTGTGGACCGAAAGAAAATGTGATGATTTTCTGCACAGATGCAACAAGCCTTGAGGCTTTCTGGGAAGATCTCATCAAACACGCTGCCTAGAATATCTATGGAGGCGTTTTGGCTCAAGAATTATTGTTGTGAAAGAATCGGAGGGGAAATTTATGCTCGTCTTTACTTTTCTAACCTCAGTCCTTGGGTGACAAATTCCAACCCCCGGCCAAGGCATTAGTGGCAGTTTCAACCTTTTCTCAAGAACTGGATATTTGTAACATTCTTCTCAGGATGTTAATACCCAATAAATAGCTTTCTCATCTATAGATAAGTCGATCTTTGGTAAAGAAGATATATATACAGTATATATTAGTATTTTTTCACTTTCTTCACTTTCTCTCATTAACTAAAGTTGTTTGACATGTTGTTTTTTTTTTTGTGAGTTTACCAATAGCGCTTATATATTATAGTATTATATGGCCATAATCGGTAAAGATTTCAGCATGCAGTATGCTTAAATGTAGCCAACCGGCTCTGCACCCCCTTCCTTTATTTTCCCATAGTACTGTTCTATTTACCTCAAAATTTGAGAGCTACAGTCGTTAACACTCGTTTTTTTCCTTTCCTATGGAATAGCATCTGCTAGAAGAAGGCAATAAATGATCCATGGTCTCGCGTCATGTAGAAGGCATGGTGCTTAGGTATGCCATGCCCTGTTTTTAGTTCTTTGCCTAGGTAGGCAGGGGATGTTGGTGTAGTTAAAATCAATGCTTCGTGTTTCTATCATACCCTTGGTTAGAGTACAGTTAGGATGAGGTGCTAGTCAATAGAAATTGGAGGTACTGGATGGTCTACATTAGCATAGAGACCATTGACAGTGAAAGCTCTTTTAGTGTAAAATGCATAGTGAGGACATTACTCGTCATCCGCACCAGGAGGAGTGTACCGTACCGTCCAGCTATGATGAATGGAGCTAGATGGAGCTATCAAAATTAGAAATTTTGCGCCAACAAATATCCCTTTAAACAATATTAATGCTTGCAACAGGGAATAAAAAAAAAAAGATACATGCAACAAAATATAAAAAAGGGGACAATTTTTAGAAAAAAGGCTGGAAAAAAAACAGAAAGGTGTTGTAATTTATTGTATATTGTTTGCCATTTATAAGTTTTATGAATTTTATTTTTACTATACACTTACTATCTTTGTTTAAAAATATACATTTAATAAATGATAAAGGATTTACGGAGCACTATGGGTTCTATAAAGAGGCAGCCTTTATAAACTCCCTTTGTCTGACCGTAGTCTAGGATTAGGCAGCTAAAAAAAGCATGGCTTATCCTCTACTCTGTGTGTAAATACCAGCATAGGCTTTTGAGCCCTGAATACATATGTCTGGACAGTATTTGCTCCATGTACATTCTGCTCTGCTTTGTTGTGCTATACATGGTTGCACTTCACTGCTCCTTCTCTCAATGGGCCTGATTTATTAAAGCTCACCAACCCTGGAGAGGATACATTTGAAGGATACAGTGAAGCTGGGTGATCCAGCAAACTTAGAATTGATCTGGTCCAGGATTCAAAACATTTGCTAACTGTAACAAGATACCACTGGTTGACATAACCCTGACATACTGGCCCTTTCTAGGTGATCCAGCAAACTTGGAATTAATTTTTTAAAAGTAATTTGCTTTTTGCTAGCAAATGCTTTGAATCCTGGACCAAATCCATTCCAGGTTTGCTGGATCACCCAGCTTTACCAATGAAAGTGTATCCTCTCCAGCCTTGGTGAGCTTTAATAAATCATGCCAAATGTAGCATCAACACATCTGAATGTCTTCCTTTTGGCTAATGATTGTCTTCTCATTGATAGGGAGCCATTACAGATTCTATTTTCAAAAAATTTTAGTGGCACATCCATGGTATATGGCAAAGTACAAGAATTAAGTATACAAAGTCCACTTTTTTCCTTATTTATTTGACTATTTGCTTTTTCAGAAGCTTTTTAAAAACCTTGTGGCCTCCACCAGAGGTGGTGGAAGGGTGACAATGCTGGAGCATAACAGGGAGACATTTGTCACCTTTTACCAGAATGTGACTCAACCGGAACCCTAATGCCAGAACCATCAAGTATAATAAAAAAAGGTTCAGATTCCAAAAATCAATAATAATCTTGGAAAATATATTAATATATTATATTATAATAAAGCTTTTAAAGAGTTCAGTGTGTGGGTTTACATTTACTTTTTTTATTCATTCATCTGTCCCCCCATTCATGCTTCACAATCACATTTTATTGCCTTTTGTGCATGTACACAATGCAAACATAATAAAGCAGAACATAAACAAGCATACAAAGATACGTGAAATATAAACATATAAATAATTAGACTTCCACCCATTGATCATGCAGAACCAGGCTGTCTCTACTGTTTATTTGGATGCTAATATTCTGTAGGACTTTTATTCAACAAACCATTTGTTGTGTCAGAAAAAAAAACGGGGTTAATGCTGAGCGAGCGTCTGATCCAGTCTGAATTATATTCTGCTCACATGGCCTGAATGTGCAAGAGTGAAGGACATTCCAGTGACAAGGCTGTTGAGAATGTTTATCTGACACGGCATTACCATTTTGAAGGAGGAAGAGGTTCATGGCACGGCAGTCATAGTTTGGGAGGGCTTCTATAGAACCAAGGTCATCTTTTTGTTTTTTTCCAACAAAACATTAAATGCACTTTTATATGTTTTTGTATATTAATATGTTTTTTTTTACCATTTCATTTTTAACCATTATATTATTTTAATTACCAATAATTTACCAATGTTTCTAGAATCTCATCACCACCTTCCACCTACCCCTATAACTCACCTTTGACAAAAAATATGAAAAATATGAAATATTTAAAACCCTACTTTTGCTAATCTAAAGCCTGTGACGGCCCCGTGCTGGATCTTCTATCATTCATGTAAATATTCTTCAGGGTTCCTCCTATTGGCAGTTTCTTTTTATGAATGGACCACAAGACCAACAGCTATGGGATCAGTAACGAGGCTATTTGCTCCTAGTAAGTGTGGATGCCATTGTACCTTTGGATTGACAGTCCTCAGGAGAGGGAGCCGTGTTGTCCAGGGACCTATGGATATAGATGAATATGTCTTCATACACATAATAAAAAACAGTTTAGATCCCACAGGGTTCATTAGAGAGGAATGAGAAGTAAGGGTGGAGGGCACTTGGGGTAGAAGAACATTGGTGGTCAGGAGAGGTGTCTATATTCTATCTTTGACTCTATGGAGAAAAAAAAAAGTCCGTGTAGACATGTGATTGCTTAATTTATCTATTTAGGTTTCCTTGGGTAAAAAGACCGCACAATATGATACCTGTGGCTGGTTTAGATAGCTGTTGTCTGCGTGTAGCACCGATATCCTTAATGTATCCTATGTAACAGAGACAAAGAGAAGTTATGTTTAAAGAAGAAGAAGAGACAAGAACATGTCTTCCTCTATGGGTACAATGGAGAAATGAGCATAGACACATAGACCCTTATTTAATAAAGCTCTCCAAGGCTGGAGAGAATACATTTTCATTAGTGAAGCTGGGTGATCCAGCAAACCTGGAATGGATTTCTTTAGTCATTTGCTATTTGCTAGCAAACATTTTGAATCCTGGACCAGATCCATTCAAGATTTATTGGATCGCCCAGCTTCACTGATGAAAGTGTATTCTCTCCAGCCTTGGAGAACTTTCATAAATCAGGCCCCGTAGGGTCAGGAATTGAGTCATTTGCAAGATTATTAGAGAAAAGAAGAAAACAAATGCAGATACCATATCTAACTAATGTTAATAAATTATAGTTTTATATTTGAATTTAGATACATTGCAGTTTGCTTTTATGCAGTTTTCCTTAAAATACCAAACTATGTAATGTGAAGGCTTATTCCATTTGATTACCATTCAATCATGTTGGCCTTTAAATTACTTGGACGTTGAAATTACTTTGACGGTACATACATGAATACCAACCTAATGAAGTCCTATCCCTTCCCCTTTCAGAAATTCTTTTTTACTCAATTTCTGTTTTGTTGTAGGATAATCATCTTTTCCAAGACTGCATTTAAGCCTCGGTTATATGAATGCCAGATAATGCCATTTAATGAGGGAATGCACACAGGGCACTCCTTTGCTGTCCCATGCAAATATCCCCTAGCCCACATACAAACCTAGACAGTGCTTTGTAGACAGAAGGGTCTGAAACGAGTTACTAGTAGATCAGTAGCCTCAAGATGTGACACAGGATGAAGAAAAGCAATAAACAAGTATTTTATTCTATAACAGCAAAAAAAACATTATTCCCTTAATGTATTTTAGGCAGCAGCAAACAATAGAATCCTACCAGGAGGAAGGTGCAGAGATCCGTTTACCTGACTCGCCCTTCTAAGCTTGGTGCATTCATTTCTTAGAGATTATATATTGCTGAGAAGCTGCAGACAAGGATTTCTCTATCGTCCCCTGTTAAAAAAATAACAATATTTTTTTTTGCCCTTGTAATAAAATGGCACAAAGCCCATTGTTCTAAGTATCTGGCTGACTTTGCCACCGATGGCTGTTCAAACTGTTGAAGCACAGTGCTGTGATTGTGTTTGCTATTTACAAAGCAGTCCTATTTGCTTTGTGTGTATAGAATCAGCATGGAGTTTACCTTCCCAGATGCAGCGGAGCCAGCAAAATCACAGAGGTCAAAAAATAAGAACAGACACTTAATATTTGGAAGGAAAGTGTGGGATTGATGTGAGCTGCATGCAAATGACTGAAAGTCTTTTAACAAGATTGCAATGGTAATATAGGTTAGGTTTGCCTTGATTTGTGCCAAGATTTTAAAGCACTTAATAAAAAATGACTACTTTGGAACGAGAAAACATTGCTCTGGTTTACTGATAACAGTGGACTTTGCTTTCCCAATGTGGGAAGCCATCATTGCTTTTATGTGGGTCAGCATATTACTCTGCATTGGGCAAGGTGACAATTCATTAACAAAACTGGGGAAAAGAAGTCACTCCGTTACTGGGAAGCTATGTGCAAACTGGTGGTGACTGGTGGCATGGCTTTGGTGTGGTTACCACTTCTTCATGTCCTTGAACCTCTTCTTCAGATGATATGCTATATGTATCATCTCACCCATGGCTGCCCATATAGAACAAATAGAGGTGTCAGTGAGCAGTTCAGTACTGCCTGCTGCCATCCACTGAAAATTGTGCAACTGAGAAATGGCGATGTGCAAGGCTGCACGTGAAAATGCGCATGCAATGACTGGCTGAGCAAGGTGGCATTCACCTAAAGCCACACAGAAACGTTTGTTCTTGCAGAAAGTCAGAACATAGCTGAAGTGAATAAACAAGGAACTTCAAGGGAAGATTGGGAGTCAATAAAGTGGTAAATCTATTGGATTTTAACCCATTGACCCTTAAAACCCGCCATATAAACTGCTGGCCACTATAGCAGCTGACAGTTTCCAAAGAAGTGTTCCTGCTTGCTGTAAAGTCACTCGATCACTATTATGAGCAGCTGAATTTGCTTAAAAAAAGCAAAACAAAAGCAAAACAAAAACAATCAACTGAAAAAAATAAATTAAAAAAAGCCCTAACCCATACACATACATATGAATTTGCTCATTTACTATGACTTTGTCTACAAATACATCAATAAGGTAATATGTGTTTTTAGGATCACTGCATATGTCATAGTGGGAATAATAATTCTGGGGCCAATTGATTAGCTCTAAACCATTGATTTGAAGTGCCACCTATGGGAAATATTGGGTATGACAGTTAGTGGCTGATTTGCAGATTCACACAGTTTTTAGGCTTCACATGTTTGGCATGTTACTCAATACAAAGGGATCTTTTTTTTAAAGCAGTGCTTCTGACATTCACTAAAACATTCCCTGTAGAAGAATCAAAACAGTCAGTGAAACACATAGATTGGAAGATTCTCCACCACAATTTTTTTTAGTGGACTTACGTACTGACTTCCATATAAATAGACCCCAATCCCAACTTTTATGTTTATAAAGAAATCAGATTTCATTGTGTTTGTCTGCAAAAAATTAAATTCCAGTGCATTTAGTACTGAAAATGTAGGCATGGTATGCGGTAGCATAAATATTGTGTCGCATTGCAAACATTGCATCTAATATTTTATTTTGCAGGGTCTCCCCTTTTATAAATTATTAATTATGCAATTTTTGTAACATAAAAATATATAGAAAACTATATTCCAGTGGACATGCAGGGTCACTCTTCCAATAGAGGGCAGTGCCAGTAAAACAGAGACAGGGCAGTTTCTATGAATGGTTAGGGTGTCTTGAGGGCCAAGCTGGGACCACAAACGCTTGGTGAACCATAGGCTCGGGGTCATTTATTTCCAGATTACCTAATTACCAATTAGGTTAATTAGGTAAAAAGGTTAATTGTTGTTTCATGATGAAAAAAAAACAGAATTCTGGGCATACTGGCTGTTCTATCTGCATTCATTTTTTTCATTTTCACCAGAGTGTACCTGTTAATCATATTCACCTGCCAACATTCCTTTTATTCTTATTGTCCTTCTTGACATTCTGCATCAATGTATCAAACCCTGCTATATATCACTGATTTACAGCATAAATTATGGCAGCCTAGCATTAGCATATGTGACATATCATCCAACTGACACAGTGTATAAATTAGTAAAGTCAGTAAATATCATTGCAGATTGAGCATGCCAAACACCATCAAATTAAAGACAGACAGAAAGATTGTCAATTAACCAACTCAGCCATACCGAGCAATGAATTTATTAGTGACAATATATTCTTTAGAATCAATCAATGTTGCTTGGGGCTTAAAGTGGAATCCTGGACAGAATTTACTTCTGCTTTAAGAAAAAGAGAAAACCTGCTACATAAGGTGGAGGGATAAAAGACAACACTAGCTCAGAATCAAAGCTTTTCCTTCTGCTAGTAATTATAAAATAACAGACTGGATCTCCCAGTGATGTTGCTGGTATTAGTCTGGGTCAATTGCAGGATTAACCTGTTGTGATGTGGTGAAAGCACCTCGTCTGTTATTTCACTTCATGACGCCTTTCCATCAAGAGGCATGTAAGCTTTAGTAACAAAAAAAAACTACTCAAAGCAAAAAAAAAAAAAACAGAAACATAATGCGGTTATAATGACTAGGGATAAGTGAGCAACTTTTTAAAACTCGATCCCACTGCGAATTTGGCCGTTCTCGCTTAGAGAAATTGTAAACGCGAGGGACAGGTGTAAATTAGCCAAATGGAATCAAATTAAAAAAAAAATGTAAAAGAAAAAAGATGACGGCTGCATTAATTGATCAGCACAGTGTGCGATCCCCGGCACTGGAGGTTAAATGGGGACAAGTCTCTCCATTCAAAACCTCTAGTGCTCTTTGATTGGCTGAGGAAAGGTTTCTTCAGCCAATCAGAGAGCACTAGAGGGTTTTGAATGGGGATACTTGTCCCCATTTAACCTCTAGTGACAGGGATCGCAAACGGGAAGATTGCCAGGGCCGCAAGAATTATTACAACCCTGAGAATCCAATGCGATTCCCGTGCACTAGAGGTTAATTAACATCTAGTGTCAGGGATCATAATAATTTCCTCGCTCTTCCAATGGTTTCGCAAAATCAGTTCTCGCTCATCCCTAATGATGACCACCCTAAGCTGAATATGGTTTATGTTCCATTTTTAGCCATATTTTTAGATTCTTCCAGTGGTGGTCAGATTGTTCCAATTAGAGATGATTTTGAATTGGATCAGAGCTTTTCCAACCTTTGATAAAAACTCAGAATTTAAGGAGTTTTTATCCAACATTAATAAACATTTTATTGACAGGTATAGGAGGGTTCAGCCAATTCAGCCACCGGATGATAACAGCTGTCATTGTCCAATGGGCAAATTTGGGTAAGTCATACTATACCTCTCATCATCCAGATGAGAGATGTCATTGTCTGGATAGTTGGATTGGCTTGTATAGCATACTTATACTCTTAAAAAAAATATAAATTCCAATTTGCAATTTCCAAATCCATTTTAATTTTTGTGTTTTGCATACTTCTAGTTATTTCCTAGTGGCCCAAAACTTGGGGTCACCAGTTTAGATTCCTTGTTTTAGCAGGCATTTTGATTACTTTGTTACGCATATTTGGTTTAGTTTGGACTTACCATTGACTTTTTAATGAAACCTTGCATAATTATTCTACCCCCAAGTCTTATACTCAACCGATCACCTAGCAAAGACCATGAAAAGCTGCACAGCCACCTTCATATTCTTTAGTCCTTCCTACTTGCAGAAAAAAATTCTAATACTTCCTAATAAAATGCTGGCTATGAGGCGAATAATATATGGCCACAAAAGCAGCTGCTCCTCACAGTCTTAACAAATATTTTAATAATATTTTGATAAAAAAAACTTAAAAAGATAGAAAAAAGAAAGAGAAATGTACACATTTATAATTATCTTTCAATGGATTGATATTTTGTAGTAGCTGTATGTAATTAACACATTTAAATCTCATAATAATTAATTTTTTTTAGAATTAAAATTAAAACTTATATAAAAGCTGATTTTTGCTTTTAATTATTCTTATTATTATATCAAACTATATTACCCCAGGGAGTGATATAGTTTGATACAGCTTGATCTATATGCAAATGTTAAGAAAAAAACTTATTAAACAAAGGAATTAATTTACTGAATACTTATTACTCAAATACTTTTATTAAAATACAGTGTTCATAAACATTTTACATTTAATTGGAAAATACATATGAACGTGTAGAACATTTGACCATTCTAGGAGTTAATTCCCTAGACTAGTGTTTCTCAATTAGGGTTCTGTAGAACCCTGAGGTTCCTCCACAGCAATGTTTCTTAACCATGGTTCCTCTAGAGTAGTTTCTTAACCATGGTTCCTCTAGAGGTTACTAGAGTTTCCTTGAGCAATAAGCAATTTTTGCCTATCAGATCACATTAACAGGTACCAATGATCTTTTAGGCCATCTGTAAGAGTGACATTTTCCCAATGGCCAGTAATTTAAGAGGCATTCTTCCCATTGACCACCACATTAACATACTGTAAGCTGTGGATATATTCATTCTACAAGGGGTTTCCTAAAGTTTTGAATTTTTTTTAAAGGTTCCCCTGTGTTACAAAGGTCAAAAAAGGCTGCTCTAGAGGCTGCTATAGGTTCTTTGAGCAGTAAAAGTTTGGACCTTTCAGGTCAGTTACTATTGACATCAATGATTTTTTGGCTGTAAGGTTGATATCCTTCCCACTGGGTAGCAATAGAAGAGGCATTCTTTCCATTGACCACTAGACTAAAATACAGTGAACTGTGGACAAAGTACCTTTGGCAGGGGTCCCTTAAGATTTGAAAGGGACTTAAGGGTTCCGCCATATTAAAAAGTTCGAGAAAGGCTGCCCTAGACACTCTTTTGGAAATGTCTAATTATTTTCCTGCTCCTAATCCCCTAGTCTCACCTCCATATTCTACAAAACAGTTTTATGTACCTACTGGGGAATAAGCAAAGGGGAATACCTAAATGACAGCTCTGAAATTGCTGGGGCTGTGGTCATGACATTCAATATGGCGGCACTTAGCGGTCTAAGGTTTTTTAGATATCTACAGAAGGTAGACTTTTACAGGTAAATAACATTCAAAAGGTATGTTAAGGTATACTAACTGCACATATTGTTTATCATAAAGTAAATGACATGGTTTCTTTAAGGTAACCCCAGTTTTCAAAGTTTGCAAATGCCATCCCAAGACAAAATTCTCCACCGCACCTATTACAGTTAACAAGTATCACTTTGTAATAGCAAGAAGTCCTGTTCCTAAGACTGTGACTAGTGACAGATCGACCTGTCAGCACTTAGTGAATATGGCTGCTCAGACTTGGCATACTCGTTAGGTAACTTTGGGATTCGGTAATTACTTTTAGAGTCATTATTAGATCCATGTCCTCACAATACCGAATCTTTCAACTCAGGGTTGGAAGATTTTATTCAATTCTTACTTATAAGTTGTTATATCAGGTTTCGGGAACCATTGATCTTTCCTTTAGGATATATAAAAGTATAGGGACACTACTGCGGAAATGTAAAATAAAAAAATTTAGAAAAAAATCAAGAACACAAAAATCAAAATGTCATTTACTCAGGCAAGATAGGTAAAAACTTTTACTTCTATTGGGTTCTGACAAAAAGAACAAAAAAAGAACAAAAAGAAACAAGAAAAGCCCTTATTTATTGAACTTGTGGACCTTGATGTCCAGCCTGTGTCCCTTGTTGTTATTAATAATATACAGTACTTACATAGCGCCGATATATCACACAGCGCTTAATAAAGTCCATAGTCATGTTACTAACTGTCCCTTAAAGAGGCTCGCAGTCTAATGTCCCTATCATAGTCATATATCATAATACAGTCCAAGGTCAATTTTAGGGGGAAGCCAATTAACCTAACTGCATGATTTTGGAATGTGGGTGGAATTCAGAGTACCCGGCAGAAAACCTGGTTGGGATTAAAAGTTTCAAAAAACATGTACTCAGTCTTTTAATGTCTTGCACTGATGTCTTCAATTTCCAACCACACATATAGTATTACCACAGTCTATCTCCTATCATATGTCCACAGAATATGATAGTTTTCTATACCATTACCAATACTGAATATTACGCAAAGCCTCTTCATAAAGTCAAAGGCCACAGATGAAACCTGGATATTTTGTTGGTTGATCACCACTGGTATATAAGCAATCTGCATGAAAAAAAGCAAAAAAATGTTAATTTGCACAAACGTAAAATTGTTCAATTAACTACATAAAAAAGACTTAACTAAACCCATAATTACTCCATCCTATAGACCTATAGCAAGTCTATGAGAAGGAAGTAGAAATATCTAAAAAATGGAAATTCACAAATGCAATTTACAATCATGTAGCTAATAATGTTTCCAAAGGAAAACTTACAAATATTCTTACTTTTATATATCCCTGTAAAGTCCAATTGATGAAATATTGCCAAAATCTGCCTATAGACTTAATGCCAATCCGGTAGATAGACATTGCAGACACTGACATATCTTTCTTCTATTTCATCTTAATGTGTATATAAACCCCCCAAAAATTGCTGTATCAAAGTAAAATTGCAAGTTTTTAATATGTTAGGGTAATTTCCAAAGTCATTTTTAAATCTGAAATTTAGGTTAAAAATTATGTGTTAAACCAGCAATGAAGATCCTAGTTTTGGCAATCTCTGTTAAAGGTTGGCTCTTTTTTCCATATGTTCTTTTTTGTTATAATCCTGTGACTTCCAATATAGACTGGAAGTGACTATTTCATTACACTTTATGCAGGCACCCATCTACTTTAGCCAACATGAGGTTACATTTGTCACTGCCAGTCACTGGAGTGAATGTAAACTGTAAATGTTATTTACAAACAGCACTAAGGTATTATGGCAATTGTTTATGATACATAGTGCCTAAATAAACTTAATGGTATTCAATTGGGGTTTACGTCTAATGCAAAATAAATGCCACAAGTAAGTGCAAAGCCACTGCTCTTACATGGGTCCTGCATGTGTCTTGAGAACTCTCTTTATATTGGCAGCAATAGGCTGCCTACACATTAATTAGAAAATAACCAATAATTATTAATCTGCGTCTAAAATTTCCATGGCTAAAAAAGGATCTAAATTTGCAAGTATAAAACTCTAAAATGAGAGATGAAACTATGAGGCTCATTTATGGTATCTGTGAAAAATAAAATCTAAAAGCAAACCTTTAGAAGATGACATGCCAATAAGAAGTCTTGATTTGAGGATCAGCCCTAGGGATGAGCGAGTTTCTAAAACTCGATCTCGCTGCAAATTTGGCCGTTCTTGCTTTCCAAAATTGTAAGCAAGAATGGCCGATGTAAATTCCCCAAACAAGATCGATTAAAAAAAAAAAATTGCGGGCTGTGCTGATCAATGAATGCAACGCCGACTGCATTCTTTGATCAGCTCAGTCTGTGATCCCCGGCACTGGAGGGTAAATGGGGACAAGTCTCCCCTTTCAAAACCTCTAGTGCTCCCTGATTGGCTGAGGAAAGGTTTCCGCCTTCGTTGCTCCGCTG
This sequence comes from Pyxicephalus adspersus, assembly GCF_032062135.1. Lineage (NCBI taxonomy): Eukaryota > Metazoa > Chordata > Amphibia > Anura > Pyxicephalidae > Pyxicephalus > Pyxicephalus adspersus. The sequence continues at coordinate 58,552,456 of NC_092866.1, read as the reverse complement.
GTGATTGCTATTGTAGGTCCCAAAAAATTAGATCTCAACGGCCAAATTTACACAGGCCGTTCTTGCTTACATGTTTGGTAAGCAAGAATGGCCCGATTCGCCACGGGATCGAATTTTAAAGTTTCGCTCGATCATCCATAACTATAGTCACTGCTTTTTTAGTGGACCTGTGTGCCTCTGTGCCTCAGTTGTCAGTGGAAAACTTTGGCCTTTGCACTACTTGTTCTGGTAATTAAAATATCAGTGATAAGTAGGGTTTTTATTAATATATCCTCAATAAGGTTAGCTTTTGTGCCTTGACACAAACCCCTTTTTAACATTACAAAATTCCCATTTATTCTTTCAGCTTAATTAGCAAGGCATGTGCTATACCTTATTCTAGATGTGGTCTATGCCATTTGCATAGCAAGAGTAGCACTTAGAAAAGTGGCATTTAAAACATTAGCCATTCTTTAAATGCCCCTTAGAAAGAAAAGCTTTTCTATTTAATTGGTGATATAACAAGTTGGTTGCTTTCCTTCAGAGCCCCATTGCATGACGATGGAAGACAAGTGTGTTTGTGTGTTACTTGTGATGTGCCCTGCCTACTAATAAGTGGAACTCTAACTGGAAAGAGAATAAAAGGATTATACCATGCTTTAAGCAACCCCTCAATGTGCATGAAGATAAGGGGGCAAATTCAGTCTGCATGACTGGGAAAAAATTCTGTACACAAGACACTTTGATCAGCTCTTGTGAATAACATTACTCACTGTAAAGATAAATTGGAAATTCAATGGAGCAACAGATGGTAATTAGTTGTAGCAGTAATAAAGGCAATGTTTGTTCTAAAAAGAGTCTCAAAATCATGCATAACTTTATACTGGTTTTCTGAAACTTCTTTAATTGATGCTTTGTTTTTTAAATATTTGGTAAGGGGATAGTAATACATCATTAAACATATACATTTCACTTGATCCTTTTACTTCCCAATCAAACCCTTCCCTTCCCCTCTCTAATCAATTTATTACCTCCTACCTCTTCTTTCCTCTAGCTTCTACTTTCCATTTAGTCTCTATTTCTCTGCATCTCCCCTTCTTCTGCTTCTACCTCGCCTTATATTTTACCCTTGCTGTTTTTCTCTCTATGGTCTTCTCTATGGTTTTACTGCTTTCTTCTTCTTCTTCTACCTTTCCTTACTTCTTTTCACCTACTTTCCTCTCCTCCTTGCTCTCTCGATGTTCTGCTTTCACCGTGGCTTCTTTTTCTTTCTACCATTCGAATCCATTTGTCTGTTTTTCCCCCTTCCCTTGCCCTTTCTGCCTTCTCTTCCCAACTTTTTCTTATAACTTTGCCTCCTTCTTCCTTCACCATTTATTTTAATTCTTCTCTTGTTTCCCTTTAACTTTCCATGCCTTTTCTTCCTTTTCCCAATCTTCACGTAAATCCTTGGTTTTTTTCGTTCTATCATTATATTCATTTGTTCTTTGTTTTTCTTTCACTTCTCCTTGTATTCTACCCCACCTTTTTTTTCCAATTTATTTTACCTCTTGTCTTCTCTACTCATCCCTGGTCCCCCTTATCCCGTCACCTCTTTACCACTTACCTTTTCCTTCGATCTCTCCCCAACTCTCCTCCTACTCTACCCCTTTTCTCTCCTTCCACCTCCCTTCTACTATACTGTTATTCCACCTATTCCCACTACTTTTACCTCTCCGTAGTACTCGTCTCCTTCTACCTCTTTTCTCTATTCTTAGCTTTATTCTCCTGCTAATAAATTATATCTATTTTCTACTTTCCAGTTTTTCTACTTCTGCTACATTCCTCACCTCAATTCACACATCTTCAAGAACAATATTCAAACACGGTATTCTGATATTATATCAGTAAAATGAGGAAGTATACTTAGTTTCCAGGTAGTTTTAATTATTTTGTTTTTATAGTAAAGAATGAGGATTAAATTAGAAGGGTTGAGCTTACATTAGGTTTTAGGTTTAAGGTTTAAGAATTGATTTTAGGATTGGGGATAAAGTGTAAAGATGAGGTTTATTCTGCTGATAATTTGCCCTATCTCGTTCCTTCTTTCCCTGTCAATCAAGGCCGGATTTACAAATATTTTCTCGCCTGCAAGCTTGGGCTTTCCCTTACCCTTCTTACAGATAATAATAGCTTTTGATGCTGGGACACACAACAACTGCCTCTCTTCAAGCTTCTTCTTCAGATTTTTGTGGTTGTGCCATACCAGATGCAAGTGCAAGGGGTATTTGCTGTCCCGATCTTTGGTGGCATCAACCTCACCTCATGTGCAATTGACCAGCCTCCTTCTTTCACCATGCCAAAGAGTGGAAATCCCTGCACAAGATGTGCGTACATGACACCCCCAGTCTATTCTCACTTTACTATCACACTCATCTTCATTAATACTCCCCAGTCTGTCCACTCTTTACCATTAGTTCTGCTAGTCTATGCCCCCTTTATTATTACACCCCCCATAGTACATTCCCATTTGCTATAACACCCCATGTCTACTTTTTTACTATATTATTCCTTTAGCCTACACCTTTTACACTTAACCTCCCCTAGTCTACCCACTTTACACTTACAACCATCCAGTATATCCCCACTCCACTATTACACCCCCCTCAGTCTGCCATACTTTACTGGTACCCCCCTCTCCCCCCAGTCCTCCTTACTTTACTCCTCTTTTTTATCACACATACTCTAACCTTCCTGTATTATTCCCCATTTCTTAACCTCTTTCCTATTAAACTCTGTCTGTCCACTCTCCACTTCTTTCTTCCTACTTTCCCTCCTCCTCCTCTGTGTGTTCTTGAGACTTTATTTTTTAGTTTAGGTCCACTTTCATTTTTGTTTGTCATTATTTTGAAGTAAGAAGCCATCAGCACCCAAAATGCTAATCTATTATTCACACACTTGGCCTGATTTATTAAAGCTCTCCAAGACTGGACAAGAAAGACTATCATGGAAGTATCTGGATGATCCAGCAATCCTGGAACATATTTCTTAAAAATCACATGATATTAGTTGGCCAATGTTTTTAATCCTAGACCAGTTCCTTTCCAGGTTTTCTGGATCGTCTAGGTTCTCCCGTGATAGTCTGTCTTCTCCAGTCTTGGAGAGCTTTAATTAATCAGATCCACTATGCATGCCTCCTTTCTTCCCGTCCTCTTCTTGAACTGACTGCACATTTCCTTTTTTATTCTTTATGAAAGACCCACCCACTAGGAGCCTAATAAAAACATAAAAGGCAGTGACATCATAAGGTTTTAATTAAAAAAGAAAATTCTCAAATACTTAAAAACATTCAGTTGGCTATAAAGACAAGAGATGGTTTAAAAATATTTCAACTGGAGCTTACTTTAAAGTGTGATCGGTATAATGTTACAAATGCTATAACATATACATAAAAATGTACCATAACAAAAGTGTCCTTCTGTCACCCCCTTCCTTTGCAGCAGGGACACAGCTAAGTGCCTCTGAATTAGAGGTAGGTACTTAACAAGTGGAACTGGTGATCAGTCCTTGACATTACTAGGCTAAAAAACATCATCTGCTTGAGCTATCCATAATATGCAGGAAGGAGACGCATGTCAAAAGCTGACAAGGTATTTTCATGTATCCACCCAGCACTTATCATCAGTAAAAGCTCTGTGTCTGGGGAAGGGCGCATAAAGTCACTTAGCAATAAAATGCAGCACCATTCTGTGCTGGTAGCATTGTGTCTGTGAACAATAATTGTCTAGAATATAAAGCAGCTTTCTTTTTCAGTTATTTCTGAGTGTGGGCATGTCTGTAATGTGTGGTTGTAAGGTGCAAGGACATTTATGATAATATACGTCATAGAATGTCCATCATTGGATCTATAATCTGTTTTGCAATATTCTGAGTGTAGTAAACATGGCAAATTTATAGATTTTATATTTCTGTATGAATGTTTATTTATTATTATTATTATTATTATTAATATTATTATTTTTACTTTGGTGAGGGGTTAAAGTAGTTAAGCTTTGATCCATTCACAGTTTGTGGCATTTATATATTATTTATTCTCATATGTATTTTATGCATTTGGTTATTATTATGTTAATACTATTATTTTTTTTATTTATATTATTATTTTATTTGTATTATTTAATATTACTAATGTTAACATTAGGTTAATAAATTTAGTTTTTATAAGTTTAATAGATTATTATTATTTTAATTATTTTATCCTATTTTCCATATCCATTCAGCAAGAACAGGTGCATACTACTCATAACTCTCAGGACCCTTAGCAAAACCAGTTTTTTTTTGTCTTACTCAATGACAATACATTTTGCCAAAATTCTTAATTTTTTTGCCTACATTTTGTAGGAATAAAGACTTTATTTTGTTCTTGTTAGTAAGTTTCCCAACAAGGGTTCCTTCAGAGATTGCTAGGGGTTCCTTTAACAATGAGCATTTTGTGCCTCTCAGATCAGTATAAGTGACACCGATGATCTTTTTTGGCTACTTTTAGGGGTGACTTTCTTCCAAATGGTCAATGTAGGAGACATTCTTTCCAATTACCACCATGTACTGTGAGCTCTAAATATATTATTATCTATAGTGGATATAGTATATTATATAGGTGGATATAGTATTTGTATAGCGCATACATGTTATGCAGCACTGAAAAAGTAATTATAAAGGGGTTCCATGAGGACCTGAAAGTTATTTTAGGGGTTTCCCTATGTTAAAAAAAGAGACACTGAACTAAAGCATCCTTTAAGCCACATGAATTATAATTAATTTTCTTATTGCCAACTTGTATAAACCAATACCAGGAGAAGTATGATCTTAAAATACACCAAGCAGACTAAAAATTCTATAATGAAAATGCTTTCAGAAGAAAAAAATGAATAAAAATGAAAAATACAAAGCCAAAAGAAAAGAATCAATGTCTTCCTTTAAAATGAAATGCCGCAGCTTAAAATCATCCGCCAAGAGGAATCCTTGATTTACGAGATTTTACATTTATCTATACAGAAATAACATTATGTCAGTAATGACTCTGTCTCCTAATCTAGTATCACATACAACAATCTTATTCTAAGTTTGACATTAAACAAAAGAAAAATGCACAGCAATAAAATGTTTATTTCCTATGTTGCCTCCGTTTCGAGGATTCAGCCGCTAATATTTATTCCATGGATAGAAATGTTGTAGAAACCGGCTTATTTGTTCATAACTCAGATTACATTAACTTCAACTTTAAGCTCATTTCAGCCAGGCTTAGCCAGTGGATGATTCCCTGTTAATTCTCAGCTCTCAACTTGCGGTTTCCCATTTGCAAAGGATGAAAAAAACTTTGCTAGCAATGCTGTGTTTCCATTAGCTGCAATTGTGATCAGGAAAGATACACAAATTCAGCACTGTAAGCTCTGCTTACACTTTGCACTTTAGGAACATCCCTAAGCACCTATTTACCCCCCTCAGCGGTCTAAAAAATAATGTAACAACATAATACCAATAAATGTAATTTATTAATTTTATTAAAAAATTTAAAAAAATAAATTCGTCCAAACCAGAATTCAACATTAGAATAAACTTTTGGACTTATGATTTATTATTTGGATTTATTTTTTATATCACTGTGATCAATTTCTTAAAAGCAGATATAATAATAAATTTCACGCATCACACCGATCAAGCCGAGGATGGGATGCAGAAGCCGGCCAGGAAACGCTGGAGGATGCCGCTGAATCGTGGGGAGCAGGTAGAATTTTTTAAGCTACCCCGGGTGTGGCTCAGAGATACCCCTTTTGGTACAATAAAATTCACCCCGAGCCATACTGGGGAATACCGCCAAGGTGTTATAGGCAGCAGGCGAGGTTAATTGTTCGTAAAAGCGAAATTACTTACACTGGGCCTGATTTATCAAAGCTCTCCAAGCATTTCTTAAGATGTGGTTCCTGGTGGGCGAGTCTTTTACAATAAATAATGCGTTAAAAAGGGAAATGCACAGTCAGGTTAAAAAGAGGAAAGAAAAGAAGAGGAGGCAAATAAAAAGGAAGAAGTCATGGATACACAGGAACCTGATTTATTCAAATTCTCCAAGATTGGAGAAGATAGACTATCATGAGAGATCCAGCTAACCTAGAATGGATCTGGTCCAGGATAGAAAACATTTGCCAAATAATAACAAATGATTTTAAGAAATCTATTACTGGTTTGCTGCATCCAGGTTCTCCCATGAAAGTCTATCATCACC
>NC_092866.1:58515316-58544620 GCF_032062135.1 Pyxicephalus adspersus | reverse complement strand
ATTTTACTAGCTAATAAGGGTCAACAACATTAAACAGCAGGTACATTACAAATGACGGTACAGAAAATGTTCACAGACTAGACGTAAACTGCTCCCCCCATTAAACTACAAGCATGGAAAAAGTCTTGCTATTAAACTTTGTAGTTGCTACATTAACATTCCAGAGACAGAATGGTTTAATTAAACCCTGGTGCATTTTTCTGGATCAGAAAGGTAAAGTCGTTGGGAAGTCACCAGCAAAAATATATTGAATGTTATGGGCTAAAGGAGACAAGCAATAAACAGTGCACTAGACAGGGCAAACTAATGAAATTTCAGTGTTTAGGAAAAATAGTTTGGAGCTTTTTCAGACAGGGTTATCCAGGAATAATTCAGTAAAGCATTTTACATTTTACATCATTTATGGCTGGGCAAAGCATATCAAAGGGTGAGTGTGATAGTGCAAGGTGTCCTGTACACTGCTGTATTTTGGCTGATGGCTTAATAAAATTGATTCAAGGGTAAAAAGTCTGGTGGATCTTGCAGAGATGCAACTTTTTGTTTGATTAACAATGACAGCATTCTCCCCAGGCCCTTTAGGCCGGGTGCACCACCTGGCACATTTCCGTAATCACCTGGCTGTTCATAGGTGGTTACTGAAAAGTTGGGTCACAATACAGGGCTTTCCACCCACCTGCAGCTTCCTCGCACCCTTGTTAAAAAAAAAATCTAGGAGAATAATGAGTGAACAGAGGTGGTAGAGATGCACTTTTAAGCCTTCATCCGTGGCTGGAATTGTGAAAATGTGAGTTTGTTTGCAGCTGCGACTTATTAAATTTTACCCATTGCCCACCATTCTAAGCTGAATAATAACATATGCATGCAAAATAAACGTTTTTTTTTTCATTGGAAATATATTGGTATAGGGCTTTTCCACCAAACTAAAACTCAGATTTGGAATATCAAAATCTGAACTGGACTGGTTCACGTAGACTCCTTAACAATACACAACAGACAGACATTAGCCAACGTGAAGATCAACTAAAGTCTTCCATGCTTCGACTCATTTTACAATACGCTGCATCTACCTGCTAACTTACAAATCTTCAACAACAAAATGGAAGAATAACCATGCAAACATCTGAAGTCATTTTTACCTAAAGGAAAGCATGCCAATTACACTCAATATTCATTTAATCTGTGAGCAAATGGTCTTTCAAGTACAATTCATAATAGCTAAGAGCGAATGCTGCTCTGCCATTGTGCACAAACCTTCATCATAAAGATACGGTTTGATGAGTTTGGTGTAGAGAGCCCAGAGCTGAACACTAAGAAAACTGGAACACCAATAGCAAGCCAGGTCTTCTCATTCATCCTGACTTCACCAATTCTCTTATGGATGAATAGGCATAGTCCCCCAGACATACTCCTAAATCTTGTTCCAGGTCTTACTAGAAGAGAGGGGGCAGTTTTAGCTGAAAAAAAGCAAAGGAAGGGGGATTTGGAGTCTGTATGAAAGTCGATGTTATGTAGATGTTCTGGTCCATGGTTTCCAAAAGGGATGTCCAACAAGTTCATATACGTGTGTTTTGGTCATATAGTAAATAAATAGGTATTCAAATTTAGAAAAAATCCTTGTAAAATGCTGATCTAGAGCAGAATTTTTTTTCAACCAAGGTTTTGTGGAACCCTAGGGTACTTCCAAAGGTTGCTCCGGGGTTCCTCGAGCAAAGAGCAAGTTGTGCCTCTCAGGTCAGTTTACCCAACACTAATGATATTTTTCCACTGGCCAGTAATATAAGAGGTACTTTTTTCTACTGACCTTCTACTGACCACAATGCTAACATACTGTTGATATAGCAGATATAGCATGGACTGGCCATAAGATCTGAAAGGTATTTTAAGGGTTCTCTTATGTTAAAAGATTGAGAAAGGCTGATCTAGGGAATAAGCATTTGAAGACGAGGAACAATCTTTTTGGACAACACCTAAAGGTTTTCTCTCTTCCTCTGGATCAGCTGAGGGTTTATAGTTGAGAATGAAAGTCATCTTTTTATAAATTTTTACACAAAAAATTCATTCAGCTTTTACCCACAATTTAAACATTTTCACATTGGATTAAAAAAATGTGTGAATCAACTTTTACTCGTGATTTTTGATGGAATCCAATGTGAAAAATGTATAACTTTTAGGTAAATGTTGGGTTAATCTTGGGTATAAAAATTTTAAATATATCCTGTTTTTTTTGTTTATTTAATTTTGTCTTTTCTTTGAACTTGTTTTTTGACCTGACTGACTACATAGCTATCTAACCCCATTGTTGCAGCGTTCGTCTAAGTCTATTCCGATTTGCATGAGTCGATTTGTTCATCTTACGTTGCGGTAAGCCAGCAACAGAGTTCTCCTTTTCAGACAATTTGACAAATGAGGTCCAAAAAAATAAACCAGCCTGATGAAAGATTGATGTCAGACACACAAATATTTTTTAAAGGTTTTTTCAGGTTAAATTACAAAATTGTCCTTCTTCGGCTTTGTGCATCAGTCTTCCTGCAGAAAAGGTCTCTGCTGCACATCCATCAATAACAATATTTTAGCATGTCCTTCAAGTCTCAGCTATTACACGATTCAAAGTGCAGTCCTGGGATTCAATGAGATATTGATGTGCTCTGCAGGATCCCAGGGGCACATTTTAAATAAAATCGGGATTTTATTATTTCAAGTGTTGTTTTTTTTTGTTATCCTCCCCCGTATCTTATGACAGGTATCTCTGCATTGTCTCAGTGTGTAATTAGATGAGGTTTTAATTGCTTGTTTGGTTTTAAAATTGAATCCTTTTCAATTACTTCAACATACTGTAATTAATAACAAGGCAGTTCTTGCTGGCAATTTTCCTGTATTTGCTCTTTAATAGTCAGGGAATTTATTTTATACTGAGTAACATGAACATTCACGATGCAAGTATAAGTCAATTCGAGATTACAGTGGCTGCCACAAGTGAGCAGTATGGGTAATGCAAGCTGTTGTTCAGTCAAACCTGGAATTGAACCAGTGTTTTGCCCATGTGTTGTAAAACAACAGGGACACTTTAATAGTTAATATTATTATTATTACTAATAATATTAAACAGCATTTATATAGCGCCAACATATTGCACAGTGCTGTACATTACGGTAAATAGGGGTTGCAAATGACAGACAGATACAGACAGTGACACTGGATATCGACATTTTGCTCTGCAAACCTAGTTTATACTTCTTCTCCTCTGTTGCTCTTTTGGCCATTGGGCATAAAAATAGTTGAGCAATGGTCACTGGGCAATGGTAGTAACCAATCAACAGGAGCAGAAAAGTTATGTTCTCCACATATCTAAAAACCTGGACTCTCCAATACCAAGAACTTGGTATTTTTGCTTAAGATAATGGGTAATAAAGGGAAGGTTATGTTTTTTGAGCAAAATACACAAATCAAATGCAGAAAATCGACTCACATAAAACAAATGCAAAATATAAGTTATTTGCTCTACCCAACATTATTCCATATATATATATATATATATATATATATATATATATATATATATATATATAATATAAATATATTTATATAATTTAAATATAATAATGTTAAAATCTTTGTCATACCCATAAAGCGTAACTGTCATAAAAAAGAAAAAACACAATTACTCCGACAGAGCCTCCGATTCCTCCACACATGGCCTTGAATCAGTCTGTCCTGGAATCCTTCGTCCTGACGTGTAGGAAGTGCCAGGCACCTCTATGTTCCTCTGTACCCTTTTTTCTTTTGCCTACGTCAATGAGCAGATGCGAGATTGAGTGACGTAGTCTGCATTAAGTGGGAAAAAAGTAACAATCACACTGCCCATGCACTTTTTTCCCGTTGCAAGAAAAAGCCCCGTTATGCTTGAGATAAAGATATTTGTATGCGGTCAGTGAAATCTTTTCCAAGCCATACTGCCATACCAAGCCATACAACAATACTGTACAAATGACCTACATCAAGGCCAAGGCTGAGACCAAGTGGCACGTCAAAATGAGGTAGGAAGGAGATGAAGGGGCAAATTACAATGCAGTCCGGTCTCTATACAAATCCATATTCGCCATCTGTCCTAGGTTGTCCCAGGTGTACAGTGTGATCTTTCTTTGGTTAGAGTGACCTGCTTAGTCTCCATGGCAGAAGAAGAAGGAAGGCGAGAGCAGCCATGGCTGGACGTAGAATTTAGATCAAGGTGTTATCCATTGACTACTTGATATCTGTTAATTAGGACTACAATTAAGGTCTTGCTCTGAGAGTCTGTCACTGGGATCCATCTATTGAGCTGTTGTCACTGAGGTTGGACTGAGGGTCTGCAACCCAGGGGGTCATCCCAGGGACTATTAAGCATAAACTATGAATTAACCAATATTGTACACTGCTCAACAAATTCACGGTTTAGTGTTAATCATGCACTGGATTTCAAATGATTAGGGGGGGGGGGTTCTCTGTTGAACCAGATACATACCATGTGTGCCTGACTATTATCAATGTTTTATTTAGAGGTTAAAGTTCTATTTTAATGTAGACATTTTGTTCTGCAAACCTAGTGACTCTTTTGTGCGCAGAATATACAATGAGCAAATTGGGAAACAATGAATGGCCCAGGAAGGACACAGCAAAGTGAAAGAGGAGCAAGATAAATGTAACTGAGACAATGGGAAAGACAAACATGTTACAGATAAAACCGTACATAAAAAAAGTTGGCCTTTAAAGTGAATAAATTGAAAATAATTATTATAAGACATTGTGAGCTGTTATGATATTAATTCTGGTACACACATTGCCCAATTTTTTTATGAAGTCTCTATTTTGATTTGGCAGCCGGCTTTTCTCACCTTTTTTTTTTTGCATTCCCTGCTCCGTAGAGTCGGTGATCGTCCAATCAATTCCGAGATGTCATTTTGAGTTTGCTGCACGCACAGTGAGACGGCTCAATCTGTCTGCAGTGCAAGGGGAACTTTAGACAGAATTTGCAAACTGCCAAGACAACTCAAATATTATGTAGACTTCTTTCAAATCGTTTCTCTATCCTTGTCTTAAATATTTTTCAAGACTGCTGGGCCCTAAATAACAACTGAAGGCACGTTGGGGGGGGGGGAAAGGAACGAATAGAAAAAAAAACTAAAATGCAGTTGCACCAATGGTCAAGGGGAAGGGAGAAAGGAAGAAAGAAGAAATAAGGAATGGATTAAGTACAGATGAGTCATTTGGAAGGAGAGAGGCAGGAAGGAATTGAGGAAGAAAAACTCAACTCCAGCTTTTTTAAAAATAAATAACCCCTGGGGTTAAAAAAGAGATGCGACAAAGATGCTGCAATCCTCATCATTGCTTTAGAGCACCTGTGCACAGATATTTCAGTCCTTTATCCAATACCCATCCTATTGTGGGTGTATAGGTGCCCAATATCATTCAATCCACCTAATTTCCACAGCATTGAAGAAACCCAATATTGGTAAAAAAAGAAGTACTCTGCCTGGCTAGAAGACACCTGAGATTGAGATGCATACATGGATGCAAGGGTGGTCTGCAGTGATGTAGTGGTCAGCAGTAGAAAAGTGGCCATTTTTTCTACTGTTAACCACTACATCACTGCAGACCAGCCTTGCACCCAGGATTAGAATAACCAGTCCCTGACAAGCTAAGTATGAGTACAATTCTTTTGCAGATTGCTGCTATTTCACTTTGGGTTCTCTATGGACAGGGTAACATTAATGCTTAACATAGTTTTGAGTTATAGGGGCAACATGGTGGCTTAGAGGTTAGCACTCTGACCTTTGCAGCGCTTGGTCCCAGGTTCAAATCTCAGTCAAGACACCATCTGCATGGAGTTTGCAGGTCCCCATGTTTGCGTGGGTTTCCTCCCAGTTCTCCAGTTTCCTTCCACGTTCCAAAAAAATGCAGTTAGGTTAATTGATTTCCTCCCCAAAATTTACCTTAGACTGTATAAAGGATTAACATACACACTACTGGCTTTGTAAAGTGCTGTGTATTATGTAGGTGCTATATAAATACTGTATGTTAGGGATGAGCAAGAATGCCTCTAACAGTCTCGCAAAATTTTCCTCGAACTTCCGATGGGGCTGCAAACCAATTTCCAAATCCATGGTCCAGGTTTCCACGGTCCCTGCGGTGTACTTATCAATGATAATTACAGCCCAGGAACCATGGGAACCTAGACGGTCACAGCTGAGCTCATATGACCTCTTAATGGAGAATCTCCATTAAGAGGTCATATGAGTTCAGTAGTATGCCTGCGGTCTCAACTGATTGGAGGCACGTGCCTCCAATCAGCTGTGACGGCAGGTTTCCATGCTTTCTGGGCTGTACTTATCAATGAAAAGTACAGCCCAGGGAGCGTGAGAACCTGGACGGTCACAGCTCTCGCTTACCGAAAATGTAAGCGAGAACGGCCTTCTGATTCGCCGAGAGGTCGAGCTCTCACCAAACAGGTGGTTTTCCAGCCCTGGAAATCCTCTGTGATCCCCGAGCACTAGAGGTTAATTAACCTCTACTACCCCGGGGATCGTGCACTCCCCTCAATGAATGCAGCCACAGCGCAGTCATTGAGAAGATGCCCAGCACAGGAGAACCTCCTGACATTGTAACAAATGTATCATATAGAGATACTTATATTACAATGTCAGGAGGTTCTCCTGTGCTGGGCATCTTCTCAATTTTCTTGTTAAAGAACTGGAAAAAAATGGATTTTTTGGAAATGGACTGCTGCATTCAAATGCATGCTGTTGTCTTTGGTTTTCTTGATTGTCACCCAGACCATCACTGACAGCTCCAGTTCCTACTACTGAAGCAGTTCGTGGACGTATGGTTGCTGCGTCATACAGAGGCCAAGAGTATTTCCAAAAGAATTTGTTTTAATGCTGAAGATTCTACTGCATCTTGAAGACGGCAGTGTGTCTCTGTTTTATATTGTATTTGGAAAATACAAGCACCAGATTAAACAAATCCATGTAAGACATAATGACAAATTCATTTTGAAAAAAAAATGATATATTTTTTTATAATAGTCTTTTTAACATTTTTGCCTAATAATAAAAAGCTGTATATAAAAAATGTAAAAATGATTTTTGCAGGCAAGCCGTTGCTAAAAAAGTTGCCTAGGTTTAATGTCTCTTGGTCAGGAAAGAGTTAGGAAAGCCGGTGATTTGATAAAATCTAAAACTCTTTCAAAGCTAGACAAAAACAATAAACATTCACATTTAAATAGAACTCATCACTCAGCTTCTCCAACGAAAAGGCAATTTTATATTTTTTTGGGTTCCGGTTGGGAGATTTGCACCTTCTTGTTGAAGAATGGAGGTATTGATGTGCATTCTATTTGTGGAGAAAAGCATAAATATTTATGCCGCCCAACCTGGTTACCAGCGACGGACTGATGAGATAAATGTGAGTAGCATATACCAGTTTTATGTGGTGCTTGCAGAAATGCCCTATACTTTTCTTTATACCTTGGACCTGATGAGTCAGAGAAAGGAGCTTTGCCGCCATCCATTTTCCCCGATTCTTTACAGCTTCTGAACGCCAAGCTGGCATTTAATCACTTAGGCCCAGGAATTAATGTTACAGCATTTCAGAAAACATACGCATGTTAAACCGTTAAATCTTCCCTATCTGATTCAATACTTCCAAGAAATGTATTAATATCAGCATGGAGGGTGCTGCTGGGCCTTTTCTTAGTCCTTTAGCTTCTTTGTAGTTGCGCTCAAACCTTGTGATTAATACTGAGCCAGTGTGCTGAGGAGGAGGATTCCAGCTTAGATATTCCCAACCCAACACCCGGATAATAAATGCTTAAAAAACTAAAGGAATAGCTGAACTTAAGGCAGAAAGCTAAATACATAGTTGAAATGCATATATACCATATATATACCATACATAGGAGTTTGCATTTTTGTCCATGCAGTGGTTGTAAAAACGTTAGTTGAAAGAGTGGAAGAACAATGATGTTTCTTCCATCAAAAAATGATGTACTAGGGTGAAATAAATAACTCACATGCATAAAAATGATGTCATGCCAATGAGATTGTCTTTGGATTTTGATCTGCAAGAAGAGAAGAGGTTTCTGTTTGGCAGGTTAGCATATAATATGGTATTAAAATATACAAATTATGGCAAAAACCTTATGGGGGTCAAAAACTGGCTACTCTAGCAGTTTAAGTGCTTTTACAGTATAAAAGTACAAATAAAACAGCCCTGAGCATATACGGAATGGGAGCACCAAATTCCTAGAATTCAAGCTTCCTGCACCCTTACCACTGCAGGACCTTAGAGAAGATGGGAACCCTGGGCAATTATCCCCTTTGTCAATGGACAATTGCCCAGGGTTCCCATCTTCTTTAGCGTCCTGCAGGGGCAGGAATGCAGGAAGCTTTATTTCTATGCATATGGTGCTCCCATTCTATATTTGCTCAGGACTCTGTTTTGCCTAAAACCATCATGATTATGAATACGAATAATCAAAAATTTTTACTTTCGTTTTGGATATTTTATTCTCCTGCTGCCACCTCTGGAGAGGTTTTCCTTCACTTCCTTTCCTAAGTGTAACCATTGAGTAATAAGCTGAGTTGGATTTATTTTGCTTAAATATCCCGTGTTTCCTTTTCCACTTCCAAAAGATGGGATATGTTTTTGGGTAACTTTAACTTTGAAAGTTGAACAGCTTTAAAACCTATAGGAAATCCACACCAACTGCACAATATAATAATAAATAATATAATAATAAATTGTTCTCAGGCTCTGCTATCCCTCTGGTGTAAGTTCATCGCAGCTATTTTGCTGGAGGCCAGTTTCAGTATCAAAAAGAAAAGAGCCAACAAAATGTTGGGTCACTTCTCTCTAAATTCAAGATGGACCCTTTTTCCAAGTTCCATTTTGTCCACCCTGGACAATTTCTGGCTTAAGGCAATAGGCAATTAGGAATGTCTAGTAAGGAACGGATCACTAGCAATCCTGAATTACTTACATTTATTTAATCTACTGTCAGACTTCATTATTTTGTTGTGAATTTTGTAGATTACTGCACACTTTAATTCCTTCATTAATAGATTGTGGAAAAGTACCCAGGAGCAAGATTACTTGGGAATCCATGAATTACTTTTTCATAGCGCATCCTTGCCTTTTGCTCATGCGCCGTTCTCATTACACGTTATACAGACCCGCGGGGGTTGATTATTGCCAGTTTTATTCATATCAACTCATTGATTCCTCTCTAGAAATTGCAGACTTGTAATTGGACATTTAGAATTGCTCTCCGGTTGCACAGAGCTAATGCTTTTTCAATTTCACTTTGGCATTTATGGTTCTTAAAGATGTCACCTCCTCCCAAGGCCAAAGAAGGCTAATGGTGTCAAGCCTAATAGGCAAATTGAGATTATTGCATTAAAAAGAAGGCCAATTTCATACATTGCAGTTCAGCCTCTCATAGCGTAATTCCATAATAATTCTATAATGCGAATTAGGAAAAAGAAGGAAAGTCTAAAAGCTGTATGAATTACTTGTCATGTTGTGTTATGTATCCTGTATACTGGTATAGACGTATTTGTTATAGATGAACGGTCTAGCTTTGTGGGCTATAATTACAACTATATTAGGTCAGATCCAGCATCTATTGCAAGTCCATGGCAGCAGAAGTCAAACCCCTGTTGTTGGAAAAAGGTAACGATTGGATGAATTTCAAAATCCTGACTTTTAGGATCAGTATTTTGTTCCTCCTAAGCAAAGCAAGGTTGAAGTTGTCTGTCTACTTCTTCACTATAATTTTTAATCAGCTGAATATTGGCTTGGTCAAAGGTGAGTATACCCAACAAGAAGACCACCAGCCAATGGGCATGCGCCCAAGCAACCTGATCATGCAGGCACAATTAGGACTGATCACGGGTTTGCTTGCTTCAAATGTACAATTTACATTCAAATAAACTTAGCTACAAAAGTTAAATATTCCCAGCTGTAGAACATTTGAAATAGTTACACCCCACATTTATGTCAACCATACTGAATGGTCTTTTATTGTCCAAAGGAAATGTGTAGTTTAGATGGATAGATAGATAGATAGATAGATAGATAGATAGATAGATAGATAGATAGATAGATAGATAGTCCAGTATGGTGGCCATGTTGGCAGTCTACTGCCATATCAATATATAGATTGATACCTAGTTATTAAGGTTGAAAAAAGACATAAGTTCATTAAGTTCATCTTTAAAGATAGATAATAAATAAATATTAAAGCAGTCTTTTATACCCTGCCCCATCCCATAAGTGCAGTTCACCTAGAGCAATGTCTACCGTTGCTCTCAATTGCCTTGCTCAAGAAAGCATCCTATGCCTACGTGCCATGTACTCATTCATTCCTATAGGAAGAGCCAGATTCTCTGTTAATATAGCTCTCCATGGTTATTATTAGGGCACAAAATGCACGCATATTATAAAATCAACCAGTGGGAACACTTTCTGAAGCAAGGCTCTGCATGGTCATGGTAAAGATTGCTAGATTGAGGACTAAAATGACCATTTCTCCAAGTGGACTAGAGGCACAGTTATCCTTCAAAAAACGTATCAATTGTGTAAATCTTTAAAGTCCATGTGACTACAAAAAAACAAAAACCTTTTTCTTCATAAACAATTCCTTTGGGGTAATAAATAAAGCGTTTTTGTTCCTGACAAGTTCCTTTATTTTTGTATAGGCTTTCAAACTACACATCATGCTCTGCTTTTCAATCTGAAACAAGAAATACCCCTCTTAAAAGTATAATGGTTTTTTTTTTATCTAATTTCCTAAATTTACACATTTATTAGCTTTTTTTTTATTATTACAATATGTGTCTAATACTATTACAAATAGTAACAAAAACTTGATATACAGGTTGCATCC
Organism: Pyxicephalus adspersus; assembly: GCF_032062135.1. Taxonomy (NCBI): domain Eukaryota; kingdom Metazoa; phylum Chordata; class Amphibia; order Anura; family Pyxicephalidae; genus Pyxicephalus; species Pyxicephalus adspersus. The sequence continues at coordinate 58,533,699 of NC_092866.1, read as the reverse complement.
ATGATGCTCAAATTGCAAGGAATTTTGGGATTTTCCAATAAGATTGCCCAACATTGGTGTTATTCTTGTTGGAAGCCCATGTATACCTGACCATATTGAGTTGGTGTTGTCCAGATGTCCGTTTATTGGATTTGACCTACTTTTTACAGTTGTCATAAGGAGAGTATGAGAAGGAAAATCTTGTGCCTACCTGTTTTCATGACATATCACCACAATGTTTTACTTTATATGAAAGGGTAGACAACCCTTTTATATAAAGCAAATATGTTCTTGTTTTTTTTCCCTAACTTTTTTTTTAAGGGAGAAGCCCCTCTCCTTTCCCGCCGCAACAGTAAAGAGTGAATTGGAGTGCAGAGCCTCCTAGGATTCATACATCACTTATCCCAGGACGCTTCCAGCTGCTCCTTCTGTGCATGCCTGATCTTGGGAATGTGCAGAAGAGGCTTTTCCCCGCAATAAAAAAAAAGTGCCAATCTCACACATGTGCAGCGAGATCGGAAGACTTTTTGTTTACATTTACGAGAGCTTACATCATAATATGTCTGCGCAGTATGAGATTGGGTGACATAGGCCGAGCATTTCCTCCATGGGGATGAAGGAAGAATCCAGGATACCGCGGGAATAAACTGAGGCTAGCTGTGGAGCAATTGAGGGTTCTGCAGAAAAAAGATAAGTAGTTTTTTTATTTTAAAAAAACTTCTCACTTGCTGTATCTCTGGGATAGGAATTGAAGGGAAATCTCCCCAGTGGAACAGATAGATGTGTTTAGAATCTGATTTTTTCAGCATTTTTTCTTTCTGAACACCGGAACGCTGATCCCTTCTGCAGAAATATTCTTATGTGCCATTCGTGTGCCAAATACTTTCATTTATATGGTTATAAAGAAAAGTGAATGATATAATAAATTTTAATATACAAAGTTTAATATGTGTAATACAACGGACAAATAAATGAAAAAGGTACACCCATTCCCTTTGCTTGAAGGTAAATTATGTTGTTATTTCAGTCATACAAGAGGAGATGACCGCTTTACAATGGTATGCATACACCTGCATGGAATCCTCCGCCATCCATCTTGTATTGATCTGCCTGGTGAAAGCGTTAGCACCGGCTGTCACAGCAACATTGCATTAGATGTTCTTGTGAGCAATGTACGTCGGCAATGTGTACACAATTTTTGCTGGCGTGATAAATCCATTATACAAACCCAAGGTCCTATTATCAGCCTTATGACAGAGGATGGGACAAAGTTGACATCTGCTCATTTGCCAGCTCTGTAATAATTGACGATACACGCAGGGAGCAAATCCATCTTCCCCAGATACATATTAGTTACCAAATGACACCTTCCCCTCCTTTCAAGGCTATTTTTGTACAGCTGGTTCTTACTTTAACATTTGGTACAAATTTATGTATAAGCATTGTATATTGGAAAAATAAAAAAATATATGAATACAGACAAGATGAAGAACTATTTTTAAGCTACAAAATAAATAAAATATTCATAAACTTCTAGACTTATAGCAGGAAGCAGAAGCGTGTCTGTGACAACATCAGCAGCAGAATATGTGGCCTTGCTGAGTCTGTAGGTTCAGACTTCGTTCGGAGAACATGTAATTACTGGTTTTCATTTTCTGAAATTTTGGCAACATAAAATACTATACTGATCTCTTCTTGCATGAAATCATATTCTTTGTATGTGTTGGATGAAGGTCTGCTACTAGCACTTTTGGTGCCGTTGGCAGGACAATCTACCGTCATCCCAAAAAATAGCAATACCAGCATGTACACAGATAAACAAATGCGACGCTGAAGGCTTCATCTTCCCTCCTAGGATACCTGTTTTCTCTCCCTGGCTCACCCTTCTCCAACTTCCAAACTCTTTCTTCCTTTCATCATAGCTCCTGGAAGCTTCAATAGCATCAGCTGTCTCCAGCAGTGAATGGAGGAGGTAGGCTTCCCAAGCTCTTTATTTTGCCAAGCTAGCTTAGGTAGCCTATCCTTGACTGCATATCAAGCTTCCAGTTGGTAACACTAGCAAAACAGATCCAAATAATGAACGCTAGCAGGGTATCTTGTAGTCTCCATTGGATGAGCATGTGAGAGGCTGACAACTTAGGGCAGAGCCTGGAAAACAGGAAAAGAGACCTTCATGGGAATATCACCAGATATTATTTACGAAAGCTGCAGATTAAAAAAAAAGATTATACATAAGCAAACAGTATGAGCAGATAGTGGGAACTTTTAAGAGAATTGTGGGGAGTATCAATAGAGGGGTGATCAGTTGGAGGAAGGAAGTGGTGACTCGTCTATATATAGAATTTGGGGTGTATCACTAGAAAGGGTCACCAGTAGGAGAAAGGTGTTCTTGATTCCTCTCTCTATATATATAATATTTGGGCACATCCTTAGAGGAATCTCCAGCAGGACGAAGGCAGCATGAAAATTTAAATCCTTTAAGAGCTTAAATGTGCATTTCATCTGTGTAATTTGCTGTTTGAAATTTCAGTTCAGCTGAGTTCAGCTTTTAGTACTTGGAAAATTTTTGTTGCAAACAAATTACTTTTTTTTATTGTTACACCAACACGGCTCATTGATTCTTCATATCAACCTTGTAGTCAGAGGACTAAAGCTAACATGGATTCTTGTCTAGTGAACCTCAAGACCTCCAAGCACAAAAAAAATAGGAGAAAAAACCCTGCCCCGTCCAGACTGTCCCCAAAATAACTTCTGCATGAGTGAGCCAAAAACACTTCCTTACATGTAAAATGTTCCTGCGGCAGTGTGATTAATAATGATCCAAGTCCAAGGGGTGATAGTGCAATAGATTTTCCATTAAACATCCCAATCTCAATAAGGTTGACTTGTTGTCTTATTTGATTTATTGCCTTGCATGAGCAGGTTTAACGTTGCCAAGTCCTGAGGCTAACTCTTAATTTACTTTGTATGTTTAAGTAGAGGTAGACCAACTCCTCTGTGCCATCAGCAAGTCATTAGACTAATGACAGATAAGTTGGGTAAACTCAGGTACAACCTTGTCAATTCATTTGATGCAAGCTTGTCCTTTTTTATGAATTACTAACGCTCTTGGTTTAAGAACACTCTAACTAGAAATCTGAAATTTGATCAACAGAATACTCTCATATGCTGCCAAACAATATATATACTGCCAGGGCAAAAAACATATAAAGGCAGTGGTATAATCTGGGGTGTCTAAAAAGGCAGTGTTATGATCTAGAATGCCTGTGGGGGCATTGTCATGATCTGGGGTGCCTATGGGGGAAATGTTATGGTCTAAAAGGCATGTGGGGTGAGCGTTATGATCCGGGGTTGCTTCAGTTGATCAGGTCTAGGTTCAGCAACGTGCCCAAAAAATTAGGTCAGCTGACTCCCTGAATATATTGAATGACCAGAATCAATGTATTCTTTTCTTCCCTAATGGCACGGACATATTTCAAGGTGACAATGTCAGGATTTATCATTTATTATTATTTTTTATTATTGTTAAACAGGATTTATATAGCGCCAACATATTACGCAGCGCTGTACATTAAATAGGGATAGCAAGTGACAGACAGTTACAGACAGTGACACAGGAGGAGAGGACCCTGTCCTGGAGAGCTTACAATCTAGGAGTTAATCGTTTATCATTTCACACATGGAATGGTCACCACAAAGTCCAGACCTTAACCATTAAGAAGCTTTGGGATGTGCTGGAGAAGACTTTACACGGTAGTCTGACTCTCCCATCGTCAATACAAGATTCTTGTAATATATATGACTTTGTCTCTTTTAAAACATTGTAAGTACAGAAAATACCCGTTGACCAGAAATCAAATCAGCATCTAACTTCCTTGTGGTATCTTGACAACTCTACTTCTGTTTGCTCTGGATTGTAATTTAGGGTATTTTTTTATAAAATTTGCTCAGACATGAAACTTTTTATGGAAAAAGGTGGAGGCTACCCCAAAATAATAAAGTCACCTGGCTATTATGCCTTCTTGCCTAAATAATTTGACCAAGTAAACTGTGCACACTTATACCAGGTATTGACGTTGGTAGCTTACTTCACTTTGTGCCATGACCACCAAGTCAGTCTAGCCGATTCCCACAATGATGTTGACAAAAAGACTAGATCTTCTACAATGAAACAACTTTAACTTTGTTTTGAGCTAAGTTTGTTCACTTGTGCCTGTGAGCTGTGTTACCCTGCCTGTTTCTCAGGGTCACCTCAAGGTGAAAAGGAAGAGCTTTAATACAGCAGGTGAGCACGTAGAAGGACCATCTGCGTTGCAATCGATTCAAGGCTCGTATCCAAGTCCTTCCTTCGGTGAGCTGCTGAATGAAATTTCAGGCTGAAGTAGCTCCTCTAGAAAAATTGGCAGATCTATTTAGTGAAAGCGTGCCTTTCTCTCTGCTGATGTCTGGAGCCCCGTCGACATGTTTGGAAGCAGAATATATAGACTGCTGACTGGGTCATAAGATGACAGGAGATGTAAGTCCCTGTTTAGAATTTCACCAAGAATTTTGTTTGCAGAGTTTAAATCTTTTAGGGATTTAAAAGGGCTCATAAACCTAAAAGTGAACTGTACATTAAAGAAAATAAAGTCATGCTGCTTAAAGAAAAAAAAATAACCAAACTGAAGACAGGTTATTCACAACATCCATCAGAACTTCGGAGGGTAAACCTAAATTATTTGTGAACAATGCATTGTATGTTGAAATACGCAGAGCAGTAGTAGGGTTGTCTTCCATTCTCATATCATTATTTTATTAAAGAAAAACAAAACAATATATTTTATTTATCTGTTTCTTTGTGGTAACATGATCGCCAAGTCTCCATCATTATTATTAGCTCCAAAGTAGTCGGCAAGTCTGTCTAGCCAACTGGGGGTGGCATTGCAATTGGATCATACACTATAGGGAAATCTAGGAGCTATTGTCAATCAACATATTGTTGAAAAAGGTGGCTGGTGGGTTTAGCCTAAAAATACTGAGAAATATAGGCAGACCCTTTGATGGTACAGCATTCTGTATCTCCGGAACTGGCAAAGTGGTGCGCATACTAACCATGATAGAATAGGTCTAATTCTTTTACAGGTCGAATATTATTACTTTTAGGTTCATGAACACATTAAAATGGGGACATTGATTCCACTGGCAAAAGTTTTAAAGGGCATTGGCAGCCTGGAGAGATTTTCTCACATTTCCTATTGTTTACCCAAAGGTAGAGAAAACAAGGCTAAATCTCCAAAGGGATCCAAAAGACAAAAAAGACAAAACGGGTACCTCACCTTGACAGCATTGAAATTTTGGTTTCATTCTTCAAAATTCTGTTTCAATTACCCTTAGAACAAAAAGAGGGGCAAACATTTCCAGAGGGGACACAGACAGCAGAATTTCTAAAACTTTCATACAATCCAAACAGACACAAATATGCATATACGTACACCTCGAAGCACCAGTATATTTTGGCGTTTGTCCCATTAGAGATACTTTGCTTGGTTGATAGAGAAAGTAAAAATCATTACAAGTAGTCCTTTTTCTTCCCTTCTCTGTCCAAAACTAGAAAAAAGACATTTGGCTATACATACAATTTAGCTAAACCAGTAACACGAACCTTTGGAATCATTATAAATCCATCCTTCCATGCATCCTTCCAGTACCCGTTAGTGCTCAAGCTCGAGATGAACATTGGTTTCCTGTCTGGTATTGTTGACCTCCAATGAATTGGCTATTATTGGCAAGAAATTGCATTTCATTTTATAGATCCATTTCCCCTTTTCCTACTTACTGAATTTAAACAGTGAGAGTTTGGTGGGTATTTTATGTAAGAATTAGTATCTCCATTAAACATCCCAATCTCAATAAGGTTTACTTGTTGTCTTATTTGATTTATCCAATAGGAATGGTTGAAAGAGGATGCCAATGCACAATACTTTAACAAAGAAACCTGAGGCTGAAAGCAGAATTTTTAGCCAAAGGATCAAACCACCAATCTGAAACAAACATTTGATTGCTGCAAATTGGACAAATTTTGTGGCTGAAAAGATTCTTTTATAGGTTTAATCGATCTCCATCAACAAGTCACAGGTGAGCAGGTTTTAACAGCATGGAAAAAAGGTCTATTTTCCAAATCCATGAAGGACTCAGAAACTGGCTATTTTTCTATTGCAAGGTAAGAATCTAAAAGTGTTATTTTGCTTTATTTAGTGATTTTAATGTCTACTGATTAAAAAAAGGAAAAAAAAAACCCTCTTTTCCATTAGACCAATGTTGTCCTTTAAGCACCCTGGACTTACAAGAGAGCATGATTAAGTGCACTCACAAGCTTTCATTCTGTGTAATGGACTTGCTTATAATACTGCTAACTTCTGAAATAAATTGCTTTGGCTATTTCATAAAAATTGGCCCATGTGACTCCATAGATTACAACCCGGTCGGATGAAAAGCAGAGACAGAAATGTTTCATTTCTGTAGCCTTAGCCCATTTTTATTTCTTTATATTCCGAGCAACGATTGAAAGCATTTAAGTGGAATTATAATGGAGACAGTTTCAGTGTTTCCAATTCATTCTCCAGAATAAGTGACGGCTTCCCAGACTGCAGTGGGCAGTTTTGTGTCACTTACAATGCGTGGAAGGCTCAACCAGTGTTTCACTTACAGCAAATAAATTATATTCCAGGAGAGAATGAGATTGTGGACCGTCTTCCTTGTTTTACTGTTGATTGATTAACCCATTCGATAGCTCCAAATGGAACAGGGAAGTGCTCTGCAGTAAACTTGCTATGAAGAAAGTTGTAATGACACCATAAGTCAATGTGATGGGGGGAAATATCAGAAGTTAGTTTATTTTTGTTTAGAATTATGCAAAGAAAATTTGTCAAAGCCAATCAAAAATAATCAGACTAAGGGCCATTTCAGACCCACAACAAGCCACAGTGATGTGCTGTGGACTGAATAGGAGTGGTTGGGAACCATATTTTGCGTGCAGCTGCAGTGGGATGCAGCATAGTTACTGAAAGCAATAGGTCCCTTTTGGATATAATAATGCTTTTTTTTGGGAAAAACCCCTTTGAAACCACCTGCAAACGTGATTTTCTTCTGTGTGATTTGACATTCTTGGGTGCATAGCAGCAGTTATCTGTCTGCACAGGAGTGGCTAACTGCTCGACTTCCACTATGGCTGTGAAGGAGCCCTTACCCTTACATTCTTCCTTGATCCCTTCCCTTTTAGTACAGAATGTCTTTCCTAAGACATTCTGTTTAAGAAATCACACAAGACATGGGTTAATGCACTGAATTGCCATTTATTCTTAATGGCACCCCAAATTCCCACTGCCAATGCTCTACAACTCAATACATGACAATACAAGGCAACACCTTACTGTGTGTTTTTATAAGTGAGACATTTACAAATTTTTGTGGAATAAAGTGCATTGTATTGGCCTCCTCAACACAGCACACACACCTACATGAAATGCAATGCATGCAAAGAAGGAACATGCCCTGAAAATGGCTTTCACTTTGTTTGCATTGCAGATTGTTCTGTTTGTGTATTAGTCAGAATCCTGAAGATATATCTGATGTCAAACATTTGCCAAAGAAATGAGATGCCAAAAACAGAAGCAAAAGTGTTACTATTAGATGTGGGTCATAGCTAAGCCAGCAAAGACCATAGACATTTTTGCCCTGATCTCCTAATTAAAGGAAAGCACCACCTTTGTTGCTGACTCCATGGTAGACGTTTGAGAAAAGGACAATCCTTTTTCCATTCATTGGATGGCCACTGATGATGGCCACTGATGATGGCCACTGATGATGGCCACTGATAACGGGCAGCACAGTGGCTAAGAGGTAGCACTCTGCCCTTCAAAGCACTAGGTCCTAGGTTCGAGTCTTGGCCAGGACACTATCTGCATGGCGTTTGCAAGTTCTCCCCGTGTTTGCGTGGGTTTATTCCCACATCCCAAAAGCATGCAGCTAATTTCTACCTCCAATTTGCCCTTAGCTTGTTTTAATCACAAATGACTATAGTAGGGACATTAGATTGTGAGTCCCTTTGAGGGACAGCTAGTGACATGACTATAGACTTTGTACAGCGCTCCCTAATATGATGGTCATATATAAATACTGTATATTAATGATGTACCTCCAATACTTTGTCTCCGGTAGTATGTATGTGTCACTACTAAACAGCACATGAGACACACAGTGTAGACCTAAAATTTTATTCCACCAGAAGCCAGGACTTTATTATTAGCTCTACCTCCTGCAGAGTTTTTGTTTTTGGAGTTCAGGTCCACTTTAATTGCCACCTCCTTCCCCCTTTCTTCCTATGAGGTAGTACTGTAGTTGTGAATGGCTAATTATCAGGACTCCAGCAATTTCACGTGGGGTCAAAAAGAAAAAGCCTGGAGCTCTACCTAGAAAAAACCCAGGATGACCTTGCTCTTATCCACGTGTTCCTAGAGATCAAAGGAAAAGGGCTGTACTAGTGAATGTTGTGTTACATTATATAATTTTACATACAGATAACAGAAAAATTCTTCAAACTAGTTTACAAAGTTTTATTTATGCTACAAAAAAAGAGAACAGTTTGGCTTTATTTTTGGAATTCTGCTTCAGCTCCATTAAAGGACCACAGACTTTTTGGATTGTGTCTCTATTTGGTGACGGCCGAAAAGATCAACATTAAAAACCATCTGTTTCTCTGCTGAAAGGTAACCCAAACAGCCTGTAACATTTACAGAGAGTCACTGAACTGTGAAGACTGACATTTGAGTCACAAAGTCAGGATTTTTCTTTTCATTTTTAACCCAACCTCGTGTTTTTCATCTTTTCTCTGCCTTTGGAACTGGCTCAATTTGTTTAACATTTGGCTGGCCGGCTTCAGTTAAAAGTACTTTGATATGGAGAAAATTTAAGTGAACTTTTTATAAAAAAAAAGCTGTTGTATTCAAAGAATTTATTTACTGTTTTGTAAGATCCAGCTCCACCCTAGAGGGATCGGGAACCTCTGTCCGGAGCCAACTTTGTGGAACTAATGAAAACTTTAAGCAATATTGAAAAAAAACTCATGTTTAATTTATTTTAAACATTATTAAAACATTATTCCCAAGTTGCACTCACTGTCCTGTAACACGGCATGTGGACTAAGGTGTTTAGGTTGTTCACATTACTGTCATTCTGCCAAAAACATTTAAAATGACTTTCAGCTAAAATTTTTCTTCATTTATGTCGTGATTACACAACAAGAAGTGAGAAAAACCTCTTGTCACTGGGTTAGGTGCCCCATTGGAAGATTTTCCCTCTTTGCTTGTGGCGGAGATAACTAAAAATTTAGATTCTATGACAATAATTACTGGAAGGAATAGGAAATTGGTTAAAGAAACCACAGATGAGGTGTTTTTTTTTTTGGCAAAATATAATTTATAAACAATAGTATATGCATAGTGATTTAGAACATTTCTTAGTATTGTGGTATATACAGAGAATAATAGTAATAAGATTAAATAAACCCCTGATTACTTCATTGTGTATATTAAGTTAGACCATACTAACTAACGCTAAGTATTGTAGCAAATTAGGTTGCTGAATTTATTCCAACGTTATTGATTGTTGGTTACAATCTTGTATCTTAACCGTATAATGTCTTAAGCCGACACGTTTCGCCAACTTGGCTTCTTCAGGAGTATACTTAAGACAGTTGGTCTACTGTTGAAAAATGGATGTAGGTATACATTTAAGGTGATGTAGTTGGAGCTGGTGTCACAGAAGAATCAACAACAGATACTAGTAGGACTGAAGGGGGTTTGAAGTAATGGTGGTTTTATCTTATATGACGGTATTATGGAAGAGATATCAAAGTGATATTTCCTTGTAGGGGGGAGATTATAGGAAATTACCTTATGTTCTCCTTTGGAAGCTCTTTAATGAGCCAGAGGCTGTCCTCTGGCTGTCCACAGGGGACACTACTCTGTTACAATACTCTGTTGTATCAGGTCACAACCTTTAAATATCACTATCTGTAAAAAAAAAAAAAATCACCCCTATTTTAAAAAAATTTAAAAGATAAACTAATAATAAGCTGGCTTCAATCTGCTGCACCAACATAAAAGTAACAATAAAAGTGACGAACACTAATATTCCAAATTTCATGGGAAGGTGCACCATGCCTGAGAATCTTGTTACAAGAATGCTCAGTTTTCCCAAGGATCTTGCCGAAATGATTGTAATGCCACCCTGTTCGGTGCCAGAGGTTACATTAAATTACAACATGGCTTGTGTAGTAGTGTATGAATTATATTGTTTTTGGAAAAGTATTATGCAAGCAAAATTAGCACCCAAAGTTGACTTAGCAGCCTCTTGTAGTCTCTGTAGGTTATAGTATTGGGCAATAGGTTATTTATTTCTCATTATTTTAAAGGGTTAGGGTATTAGGCAGTGAGTGACGTATTTCTCGTTATTTTAATGGGTATCATATTAGCCAATCGATTATGAATTTCCCAATATTTTAATGGGTTATGTATTGGGCAAAAGGATTATGTATTTACCAATATTTTATAGGGTTAGGGTATTGGGCAATGGAATTATTTAATTCCCGTTATTTTATTGGGTTATGGTATTGGGCAATGGGCTTTGTATTTCCTATTATTTTATAGGGTGATGGTATTGGGTAATGGGCTATGCATTTCCTATTATTTTATAGAGTATTGGGCAATGGAATTATTTATTTTCTATTATTTTATAGGGTATTGGTATTGGGCAATGGAATTATTTATTTTGCATTATTTATTGGGTTATGGTATTGGGCAATGGACAATGTAATTCCCATCATTTTATAGGGTATTGGTATTGGGCAATGGACTATGTAATTCCCATCATTTTATAGGGTAATGGTATTGGGCAATGGACTATGTAATTCCCATCATTTTATAGAGTATTGGTATTGGGCAATGGATTATGTATTTCACATTATTTTATTCGAGTTATGGTATTGGGAATGGGCTATGTATTTCCCATGATTTTATAGGGTAATGGTATTGGGCAATGGGTTATGTATTTCACATTATTTTATTTGGGTATGGTATTGGGCAATGGGATATGTATTTCCTATTATTTTATAGGGTTCAGGTATTGGGCAATGGAATTATTTATTTCCTAATATTTTATTGGGTTTTGGTCCTGGGCAATGGGCTATGTATTTCCCATTATTCTTCTTGGTTATGGTATTATTTAAAATGGTTAAGAAATCATTAAACGTGTTATGTATTTCGATCCACCTTTATGGTTGGAGTTCTGTTTTAATATTGTCTTTTTTCAAGTTTCACCTTTCCTGAGTTGCTAATTAATACAGACATGCCTCTACCTTTAGCCTGGAGGAAATGTCCACAGTAAGTGGCTTTACAGAACAGAGCCAAAACAGCAGTCCCTCCAATGATGACAGCCGCTGCTGATGAATAAATATTAATAGAATTTACATTTTAGCTATTGTTATGGTAATTCAGACGTGAAGGCTCGCAATCTAAGTGATTTGTATCACTTGTCATTTGTATTATACATAAGTGATTGTTTTCAGTTTATTTCAATTTGACGCGATCAGCGCTGATGTCGGTCTCTTGCAAGCAATGCAAATTAAACATTGTTTAAAAAATGTATTTCTGCATGAACTATCGCTTATAGCAGAGGAGATATCTAGCTTGCTTTGACAGTGTATTTATTTTGCTCAAATGAGCCGTTTACCATGGAAGAAACATATAAAAGTGAAGGCAATGAGTGTCTATGGAATGACAGCTGAAATGTGATTGGTTACTAAAGGAAATTCTGACTGCTATTCATTGATTGACTCAGCATTAACTGCTGTGGTTAGCAGAAAGGTTTGTAACCCTTATGCACCAAGATAATCTTCAATGTGTTTCAGGAGATAGTAATATATGTTATTACTACTGTTGGTGTTCAAATTCGTTGTCCTTATATTCGTCGAATATGGCTTTTTGAATTCGGATAGACCCAACCCGAAAAAAACGAGATTCGAAGGCAAAAATTCGGATAAAAAAATGTTTTAAATAAAAGTAAAAATGAATGCTAAATTATGTTATTGAGTAATTGTGTTTATTTAACAACTTTTTTTTTTTTACAGGTTATCCTACAATGACGTGATATGTCTTACACTGTAACACATTTTCCAGCACAGTAATATTCTGATACATTTGTTATATTTTTTTTTGTCCACTGCGAGAAAAATGTAAAAAATGTATTATATTACTGTGCATGTTACAGGGTAAGAGATACTTGCGGGGCATCTTTTCAATGATTGCAGCTGGGTCTGCAATCATTGAGAACAGTGTGCAATCCCCCGGGCACTACAGGTAATTAACCTGTAGTGCCCTGGGGATCGAAGTGGAACTGCAGAGTTCATCTGCAGTTCAGTTCCCACGATCACAAGAACGTGGGAACTTTGCAGTCACAGCTGTGACTGCAGGCGATCCCCGGGCACTAGAGGTTGAATTGGGACAAGTTTACCCATTCATCACATCTAGTGCCTTGTGTTCTTGGGTAGAGAAACTCTCTTGCAGCCCTTAATAGTCCCTAAAAATAACCCGAACTCTCACACCATTGATTTCAAATTCGGCATTCGATCACCCAAACAAAATCTCACTATTCGAACAAATAGCTGTCGAATCGAATAGGGAGATGTTCGACCAACACTAGTTATTACCTATTGTGAATCTACATGTCCAATGGTTTTTTGCATTTTGTATCATGTATGTGGGTGGTCACATCGGCTTTCTACAGCACACTTGCGGGCTACAGATTCAAACATTCTCAACAGAGCAAGAATTGTCGCCATAGGCCATCAAGATATACAGTTCTTTTCAAAGAATATAAGGAATCTATGGGGACTAAATGAACACATTAAAAAAAAAAAAGGAAACAAATGTATTATTAAGACTTAAAACAAATATTCTTTTTTGACTTTTGGCACTTGACAACATTTGAGAGTTTTAGGCAAAATGCAATGACCTCTAGTTATAAATGTGTTATGGAAAAAATGTGACTCTCCTCTTATTTAGTTGTAGCTGTTTTGACTGATATTGATCTTTCATCTTCAGTGTCAGAGGTCATCTGTAGCCCAATACTTAATGCCTGTCATTTTTCTGAACTAAGTTTTAATATATTTTCAAAAATGCTGCAAAAGTCAAATGCAATATAAAGGTTCCTTTGTACAGAATGGCCCTTTTTCTGGGTGTGTACAGGTCAAAGAATAAATTAAAAGTAAGCTCATCCATAGAATAATCTAATTTAAAGAGTGAGTCTTGGATACTGGAATGTGGATATTGTCATGAATAATGGTAAGTTGTGATATCCTTGCAGACTTCTGGATACCTCTGCTTTTAATAAATTTAAAAGATTGCAAAAATTTTTTTTTTTAAAAAAAAAGAAGATACCAGACTGTGCAGAAGATTTTGCCCAGAGCCAGGTTTATACTTTTTGCTCCCCTAGGCCAGCTAGCTTGTGTTACATAAGAGAGAAGATAAGAGGTAAGGAGAGGGAGTGAGAGCAGAGAAAGAGAGGCGAGAGAGGGGGAAAAGAGAAAAAGAAGAAGGGAGTGAAGGGAGAGTGTAAGGGAAGAGAGAAAGAGACATAGAAGTGAATGGAGAGGGAAGAGTGAGTGGGAGAGAGGGTGTGGGGAGAGAGGGAAGTAGGGAGGAGACAAAGAGAATGGGAGAAATAAACAGATAGAGGAGGGGGAGGAGAGTGAGGGGATAAGGTGATGGGAAAAAAAGGAAAGACGTGATGTGAGAGAGAGTAGAGGGAAAGAGAGATGGGTAACAGAGGGGAGAGGGTGATAAAAGAAGAAAAAGAGAGTAGAGAATGAGAGAGAGAAAGAATGGAGAGAAGAGTAGAAAGAGAGAGAGAGGGAGATGAAGAGGGGAGAGATAGGGAGAGTGGAGGGAGAGAGGTGCGAAGAGGGAGAGGGGAGAAAGAGTGAAAAGAGAGAGAGGAGAAAGGGGAGTGGGGAGACAGAGGGAGGAGAGAAGGAAGGGTAAAAGGGGGGGGGGGGCAAAAGAAAAAAACGGAGGGGGAGGGAGAAAGGGGAGAAACAAATATGGTGGGAGGGGGAGGGGGAGGGGAGAGGGGACAGAGCAAAGTGACAACATAGAGGAAGGAAAAAGATGGAGGGAGAGAGGGGGTAAAGTGAGGGAGAATGGAATGAAGAGTGATAACTTACAAATACAAACTATATGTGACCTATGTATAATCACGTTGTGCTTCCTGTTACGGTAGAGAGGAAAAATGTGGATAGCCAGTTTTCAGGGAATGCTGGATATACATTAGACCTTAGACATACTTCTACTGAAGCCTCCAAGTTGTTTTGGGGTTGCGCTTAGATCCTGATAGCCTATATGTTTTATTGCTGTCTGTAATAAAGTAATTTTCTGCACAATCCGATGTGCTTTGTGTATTTGTGTTACAGTTAATGTTCTATATTGCCTATGGATATGCACAGAGCTAACAAGGTTTGACAGGATCAAGCTATGACATAATAAGTGACTCTCTGGTGAGTGATTTTTGTTATTGGTGTACTGAATAAGTGGAATTTGTTTTCTGTGAACAATAGGGATGACCAATGTGACTTCATTAAAATTGATTTGGTTGCTTAATTACCTATTTGCCTTTTGCAAATTATCACCTACGTGTAAAAAATGCTTGCGGACCTGCCTAAGCAAAACTTTCTTTTTTTTTTGGTATTGATTTTGAATAGTTGAATAGTTTAGTTAATTGTGTAATCTTTGTGTTTGTGTTCCTTTTCTCTGATTTTGTGTGCATTAATCATTATTTGTGGACTGCTGCTTTTTTCCTGTATATTGATTTTCTATTTCATAAATAATAAAATAGTGATTCTAATTAGAGGAACAAGAACAGGTCATTGTTAAAAAAAACACCGTAGTCATTTAAACCCCAATGTTCCTCTGAAGGTGAAACTGGATCAGATAAAATTCAACATTTGGTAGTGCACCATTTCCCCACCCTGTAGGGGCTGTTGGCATGGGTTCGGGTTCTCCTAAAATAACAGTGAAGATTTAGAGTAAGTCCAGACACAACATTACTACTGCACAAAACTAAAACTATGGCTTATAACATCATAAATCAGCCCTGTGAAAATATTTGGTTAAAATAATTAACAGGAAGATAGGCAAAACACTTCTTCAAGGTGGAACAATTCAAAGGCCCTAAATAAAGAATAAGGATAGATATGTGTTTTCTTTCTCACCTGTGATAGACCTGACCTCAACCACACTGGGTAAATGAAGAATGACGCTGAAAATCAATAGAAAATAGCAATCAGTGAGCTCAATAATTTCAATACTGAAGCGAGAAGAATGAAATTGAATAAGGGACCTAACTGCTACTTGCAGGACCCTGGTAACCAGTGACCATTGGGAATGCTATTGCAGTCTGATAGTGATGGGGCAGTCACTGGCAGTCACTCACTCAAACCTTCAAGTGAAGGTATTTGTATTCCACATGGGTAAATATATCTCCACAAAAGGTCTCCAAAGCAATTACAGTTAAGATATGAAGAAATACCACCAGAAATAATGGTGTTTGTAAATAGTGGTAGGCAATGCACTTCACAAAAAATGGTAGCCAAGGGAGTGTAAACACAATTATTCTTCTGGATACAGTCTTCTTCTGACGATGATACCTGCAGGCTGAGCTTTTTGTGGACAAACAAAGAAATCAATGAATGAAGGTTAGACCAAAAAGCCATTCTACACTGTACACAGTTCTAACTGCATACCAAATTAGAATTCAAATTGAAATTTGCAATCTTCACTCTCTCTAAGGTCTTCTTACTGTCTCCCTAGGATTTAGGATAAGGTACATACCTGATCAATGTCAATGGCTCTGTGTGAGGCCAATGCCCCTGTGCTGCTGGTCTTGGATGAAATAGGAGAGTTAGGCTTAACATTTTAGTTCCTTTCCTCTGGCTTACCCCAATGGCAAGTGGTCTGTAGTGATGTAAAATAAGGGCAGGTTGCAAAACCTTGTTGTCCTTTAATTATCTGACCCTCCATGATGCCTTGTGGGTTTTCTCCCCGGATAAACCCTAGCTTACAGACCATACTGCCTTTTACCCCTATATATGGTTCCATCACCACCGGTTCTGTGGAACACTCCATCCTTGATGCCCAGTAGGCGGGTTTAGATCTGTAGCCACATACTGTATATGGCAGCTCACAATTATTCTCATTTCCCATTCCCTGAGCTTCCAGGATTTAAAGAGAATGTTGACCTTTAGGGGCCCAAGCAAAGGCAACAACATAAAAAGATCCATTGAGAAGGGTTAAACTAGTTTAGGGATGGGGGAATCTTTAGACCTGCAGGTTTCCTCTGCATCAGACTTTCAGTTACCCAATGCCACTACTCTTCATCCTTTCTCTAACATCATAATATTTATTCAGCATCAGGACTAAAGGAGGAGGAGGGGGCTGCCAAACAAATTCTTCTAACCTGCTTAGATTTACCCCCTTTGTATCTTCTCCATTGGCATCCTTCAATGCATTTTACCTAAATATAGCATTTTAATAAAATCTCTAGACTTTCAGTGAAACTTTGTGGAGATGAGTGTTCTCAATATTGTTAAACCCCATTGTGAGTAGGGTTCAGTGGTGGAGATCTGTTTCTTCCATGCAAATCTATCTTCTCCAGTCTTGGAGAGCATTAATAAATCATGCCCATTGTGTAAAATATTAGGAGTGTTTGTAACTGGGTTCGTCAACTAAACAAGAACTTGCTTTATAAGAACAATGGCTTCAAAAATTGTGTTTCTGTCGGCTGCATTTGTGTTTCAGAATGTAGAGGTTCTCCGCTCTCCATGGCTGCCAATAAACAACGAACATTTGTTGGCTAATCTGCCATAGTAACATTTGGTTAAATCTGATTGGTCAATATAAGGGAAACAGACACCATTATTTCCTATTCTTTTTACTGAACTACTATTTTTTTCTCTATCCAGTGTCAGTGATATCTAGTTTAAATAGCGTTCCCCATTCAGAACCATCCTCTGGGCAGACCAGTCACTTGGCCCCAATTCAAATGCTTTATATGCATTGCACGGATTGCTTTCGGCACTGGAGTCTTCCCGTTGTCTTTAAATAAAAAATATGCTTAAATGAACCATCATTGACAGGTTAACAGTTTGTCGGCCAGGGAACCAAGCTATTCTCTGCAGGAAACTGCAAAAAAAAATTCATTTAAATTTGCAAAAAAGTTAACGAGGGAGCCATCCGAGCAGAAGACAGGTTTCATTTTCATGCCAATATTAACAATGGCTTTTTACGGGACTATTTGCTCAGTTACTCAAGGAGAAAATGATGAAGTTGCCATGGTGACAGCAGCATCCCTTTCTGTTCGGTATACACAGGTCCTCAATGTTTCAGGGGATGAAAATTCGTCTCGGAGTGTTTGCTGGTAGAGAATAGAATGTGATCTGCAGTATCTTTAAAGGGGAACTAAAATCAGTCATTGGACTTTTAAATAAGTATGTGAACCATCATCATCCTAATAATCTCATCCATGGACTGCTTGAAAGTACAGGAACTCCCTATTTAGTATCCGCCCCAAGCATAAAATATGCAAAAGTCAAAACAAAACAAAAGAATCCAAAAGATACACCTTAGACCTACGATTTTCATCCCTTTGTCTAGACCCACTATTCTCAACCAGGGTTTTGTGGAAACTGGGAGTTCCTCTATTGGTTGTTTGAGGTTCCGTGAACCTTGGTTGACTGACTTCCAATCTGATGGCACCTGCAAAGTTTTGGGTTTATTTGACAGAACCAGTAAGTTAATACCAGGGATCTGGTTGGAAGGATGGAATTTAGATTACCATTATAAAGTGTTCTTCTCACCAAACACTTTAAGGTCATTGTAAAAAACAAAAGGAAAAGAAGTTTAAACTCCGCATAAAGAAGGGATTCTTCACAAGAAGGTGAAAATGTGAAATGGGCTCCCTCAAGAAGTAGTTTTAGCATGTTCTATAGACTGCTCGTGCGAGTCTAAATGCCACCTTTCCAGACAGATCACTGGTGCAATCCTACTAGCCCTGCTTTCTAGTAGCACAGTATATAAAATGTTGTCCCTCCTGTTGGAGTAAAATTTTTTTTTGCCTTCATCTGGATCAACTACGAATATATATGGTTGTATCTGAAATATAGCCCGTGTAGCATGTTTTTTTTTCCCTAGTGGTTGAACTTGATGGACTTATGTCTTTTGTTAGCCTAAGTATGTAACTATGTAACCCTTAAAGAAATATTCTTTTCAGGGATACCTGAAACCCAAAATCTATTTCAAAAGGGTCATACATTTGAC
>NC_092866.1:58493458-58515144 GCF_032062135.1 Pyxicephalus adspersus | reverse complement strand
TTCTTCTTTTTCTTTCTCATCAACATGCTAATGACATTTTTTTAAATGTAATTTAAAATGGAATTGTAAATTCATAATGTTTTAATTACATATCCTTTTTTTTTTTGACCCAATGATGGTTTTGCTGCTAATCTCCATGTCTCTAGTAGCTGGTGGGAATAGCCATTAGTGCATTCTTCATGGCTTCCTAAAAGAATTATTACAGGGCTCCAGTGTATCTCTAGAGAGTCATCAATAAAAAAAAAAAGCAGTGGGCTGGCTCCTGGGAAGAATTCTGCAAATATCAAAATGCATTGACAGGGGGATGCCAGTCTGGTGGAGTTAATTCTCTTAGGCAGTCTGTATCTGCATGCTGATCACACAAGGAAACTACTACATATGATGTAGAGCCTCCACAATTGAAATCCACATATTAAAAGGGGCAGGGACAATAGGAAGGAAACCGCTGGATGGTACTGGGCATCCATCTGCCTGGAAATATCCCGTTCAGAGGAAAAAAGTTTCCTGTTACTTATAACAAGCCCCTCCCCAGCTTAACAGTCCTTGGTCCACCCATTTCCATCATTGGATATCAGTCTTTTTCATTATGTTAACTCAGATTTATTCAGGTCACATGCAGAAGATTCATCCTTTGTATACTAAGTTTATCTTCTTTTCTCCAAACATCAAAATCTTCTTACAGCAGGGGACTAATGCACATTTCCTGCCTGCACAAGCCCATGGTCAAAGTGAATATAAATATTTTACCATTTTCAGTACTTATTTTGCTATGTTCTTAAATTGTATTATGGCAGAGACTTTTTAAAGTATAATTCTGCTTAAAAAAGAACTTTTCCGCATAGCCCTGCATAAGTGAAGCGTAAGTTTGCTTTAAAACAAACTCTTAATATAGACTTTGCTATTTTCTTGACTCTGCTGCTTAACCTATAGCTTCACTGCATGAGTCACTTAGCCAGAACAAACACACAGATACGGACTTCGCTGGCTGCATGCTGGTTCTGAGTACCCCCGCAAAGTCTTGCCTACAGTTTGGGAATATTGTATGGCAGTTTGCAGGTTCTGTACAGCCACGGGCTGCAACTGAAGTTCACAGAAAATAAATGTAGTGCAGTGTGCAAACACACTTGGCCAATAAAAATGTTTCTGTCCACTTCTTTGCTTCTATACACTGCATTCACTTACACTTCCACCTTTGTATTCATCAACTTATTTGCTGTTAGAATACGTTTTGTTAAATTTTTAGTTTTGCTGGGCAATAAAGATAACAACAAATAATTCATAGCAGGATCACTAGGGATTGCTTTGCTAAAAACTTCAGATTTAATAAACAATTTTTAAATTACCTTAACGTTTTAAAGCTGAGCTCCAGGCAGGTAACAAAAGACATAAATGCTGTTCTGTATTCATTAATACTTCTATAAATGGATATATTAAATACCTGCAGTATTTCCCTAGATATTTTTTTAAGTTGGGGGGAAGAAGCTGTAGGTGAATGGTAGCCCCTGTTTTGTGACCTAACTTCTACACAGTTGGGTGGTTACTGAAAAGTGCTGGGTGGTGCACCCTGCTAAAAAGGACTGGGAAGAACACTGACCTGAATTTGACTTTTTGAGTTTTTGGCCTCTTGCAGCACAAAGCCAATCATTTTTGTTGCAATACACAAAGCAAGGTGGCAGGAGGAGAGAGAGGAGAGCAGTGAGATGACCTTAGTGCTGTGTAACCTCGCTTTGCTATCCATTCACAGGCTTGTGGATGGACAAGAGTAACTTAACTGCAGCAGAGAAAAATAAGGTCTGCAAAAAAGAGCTGTGCTATGTGGTATTATATCTGTTTATTTAAAAATTGCAATCAGGCAGGTCATTATTGCAAAAAAAGGACAGGTGATGTCCATTCTGCAATAAAACATACTTACCTGCCTGATCATATTTTCTTAAATACACTCACCTGTCCCTGTTTCCTCCTGATGACGCCATTTTGTTCCATCATCTCTTCCTGGTATTGGTCTTCAGACATCTTGGCTTGGCCTGATCGGGATACGGTAACTCCGTATACCGTATATTCTAACTTTCTACAATGTGAAGAAACATGCACCATTTTTGACAGGAGAGGGCAGTGATCAGACAGGTAAGTATGTTTTATTGCAGATGGGACATTGTCTTCTTCCATCGAAATCCTTGAGCTGTGCATGTTTACAGGAACCCAAGAAACCTCCCCTGCATCTGTCTGGACTGAATTAACTTCTTTTTGCCTGTACCAGAGTTACGTCATCCTGGTCCAGCCAATCAAAATGGCTAAAGATTGAAACCAGGAAGAGAAGAAGAAAAAAGATGGTGGTGCCTGGAATGGAATGAGAACAGTTGAGTGTATATAGAAAATTGCGATCAGGCTGGTAAAGTTATTTTATTGCAGAAGGGACTTCACCTGTCTGATCGCAAGAAAGGTTTCAAACTTGTATGATTGGGGTTAAATCTACCCAATAAAATAACATTAATTAAATATCAAAGCTGAACAAAAAGTGTTTTCTCATTCTGGAAAAAGTGCCCTGCACACATATCTGTAAAAAACTTGGTAATAACAGTTAAATGTCAGCAATCCCATTTTGCATTTAAATCCACCTGGTTCCAATTCATTTCTATTAATGTCATTCTTCATTTCCTCATCGTACATCCCTGATGATATAAAAAGCTCTATACATAGATCAAATTGCGGCTTAACCAAAAATACATTATAATCTAATCAGAGAGACAAGCCAGGGTCTAAAATTAGCTGCCTTATCCCCCCCACCCACTCCTTGTTCCTGATTCTACGCTCATCTCTCCTCTGTATCACAGCTGACCCCAGGCCTCGCTCCCTCCATCTCTTGGCTCCGAGCCATTACTGCAGCTTTGCAGTCTTGCAGGATCATCGCCGCCTTCGTTGCATGGGACCATAACCTTTCACGTTGAACTTGTCAAATCTCTTGGGAGAGCCGAGCTTTGCTTTTTCCCCGTACAAATTTCTACATGCTTCGTCTCTCCCTGCAATGCTCACAGGCATATCTTGCTCTAATAGTGACACAAATGAGGGCAAACAGATAGCACATTTGGAGATCAGCCTGCTGCTGTGTGAAAGCACTAGGCAGCTTAGCGTGAGTAACTGCTGGGGCCATTATTGTGCTTGTCAGATCCCAATGGGAGCCACACAAGCAAGGGCCATGATAAAAATATCATGCTGATTAATTGAGGCTCTGCATGAGAAAAAAAAAAAAAACATATGGAACAAGATGGGTCCCTGGTGGCCAAGGTCTACAGCTTGGAGGTGCATCATGGGAGTAAATGTAAATGTATAATGGGCTGGGCAAATACAGACTAATTAGGCATGGTGCAAAGATACATACATCACAATACAAATCTATCTACTCATATGGAAATATAGAATGGGGACCCTGTCACCAGGCCATTCATTTCAACAAAAAACGTCCCATGACATATATATATACATTTTGTGTTGTCTGTGAAATCTTCCCCTTGTGTAAGCCCTGAGACTTTGTATCAATGCTGTTATCTTGAATGTGATATCAGAAGCCCTAGAAGATTAGATTATGTCCCAGATACACCATAGTAGCCATTCCCAATCAAGGTTTTGTGGACTTTTAAGTTGATGAAGGAGGTTTGCTGAGCTGTGGCTGATTGACCTCCTACTTTATGGTCCCTCCATAGTTCTGGGGCCATCTCCACTTGGCAGAGCCAACAATTTACTTTGTATCATCATTTTCTCTAAGGATAGTTATTCATCTACTGACCACAAATGTAGAGGCAATTTCCTCACTGACGCCCAATTATTTGATTTTGGAAGGGGTTTCTTGAAATCTGGAAATTGTTTCAATAGTTCCACTTGGACTGAAAAAGTTTGCTCTATAGTATTTCCCTTTGATCCTCTCCTGGCAGCTACATAAAAGGTTATATAGGGAGGTGGTAAAGGGAGTGGCAAAGGAGATGGACCGGCACCTAGAGTAATTTGACACTCCAAGAAGAGGAGGGGGCTATGACTATTGCAAGAGGGGTCCTGATAACTTAAATGTAATATAGGTAATGTAATTATAAAAATACCCTTTAATAAATTAATTTGTACTGATTTTTTTTTTGTTATGGGATGACAACTGTCTTACAAGTGTGCTCCTACATTGTCACACATGCATTCATGGTGAGGTCCGTGCCATCACTTAGGGCCTCATTTAATAAAGTTCTACAAGATTGGAGGAGAAAGATTATCTTGGGAGAACCTGGGTGATCCATCAAGCCTAAAAATGTATTTCTTAAAAATCTATTGCTCTTAACTTGCAAATGTTTTAAGTCCTGAACCAGATTCATTTCAGGTTTGTCAAGTGACCCAGGGTCTCCCATGGTAGTCTATCTTCTCCTGCCTTGGGGAGCTTTAATTACCCAGCCCCTTTGTGTGCATCTAAACTCCAAAGTTAGATCCGTTTTAGAGCCAGTATGTGCAACCAACACTTAACTTAGTGCATGTAGGGAGGAAGACCTAAAAGTGGTTGGAGTAGATTGGCAGCATTAAAATCCAAGAGTGAAAAAGTACAATTTTATGGAAAAGCATGTCAATAGTTTCTGATACGGATTGTTATAGCAAGCTGAATAATCAGATTTCCCCACATTTTTAGATTTCTATAACAAAAAAGGCAACGCATTTCAGGGGTTTTAAAAGGTTTTCCTTTATCAGGGATAGGAACATTTTTTTAAAGCCTGTCCTGGACTAAAAAAAAAACGGAGGGATCCTGAAGGATATTTATTCTGAATGCTCTATATACCGATTAACATGACCAGGAACACGTTCTTCTTTAGGTGGCCCAGCACATCCCCCCCCTTCCCCATTTTCTACTTAAATAAATGTCATCCAATTAGGTTCAGACCCACTTCTATTTCCTTATTCCAGAATTTGCTGAGATGTAACAAATTGCAGTGGGCAGCAGCAACTTTGTATCAGTTTATGGCATTTGAAAAGAATTTTAATTGGTTACTAGGAATTACTGAATTTGCTACAATTTGTAAAAAAATGTATTTTAGATTTATTAAATCCTTAGAAAATGGTAATTTATGTTTAACAAAACCATATTATATGGTGTTATACATGAGATGAAATCTGTAATTCAATAGGACTGATATGTGTATACCCAACGCGTTTTGCAGTTGGATTTCCTACTTTTTTAAGGTTATATTGGTTGGCCAGAAGATTCTACATATAGAAAGGATTTAAAATAATTTTATTTGATTACTAGGAATTACTGAATTTGCTACAATTTGTAAAAGAAAATGTAATTCAGGTACTTTTTCTAACCTGTACTGGAAAATCGACAGTTGGATATTGTTTTTTGTGTAGGTAGCCTTACTGGCTCTAGGCTTAAAAAAAGTGAACCTGTCATAAAATAATATTGTATAGCAGCATATTAAATAATCTTCTATCATCAACCTTTGGAATAGATAGACATACAAAACTGAGCCAACTTTGGAGCTAAGGCACATCCCCAGCTGTCCCCCCTATGCAATGGAATGCCACTGCATCCCTGCAGCTCCAAGGAGACACACTATAGCAAAGTACAGGAAAGAAGAGAGAGAAGGTATAGAAAAGATTCAAAATCACAAGACAATATTCCTTAAAAATTTCCATACAAATCTCATTTTTTTTGAAGCAGCAGTCCTCATATTTACACAGCTCTGTCAAATAGCATGCCCCTTTCTGCTGGGCAGGAGACCTGATTTTCTTTGCAAGAGTTGAGTAATACATACGGGTCTTTTCCTCCTTTGTACTGGATAGTAAAAGAAGAAACAAAGTGATAAAATTATCTGTTTCTTTGCTCCCTCTTTCTAGCAGTATATCCCTTGTTCGAATAAGCACTGTAGGGTAGCTGAATGTCTCCATCTCTCTCTTCTATTCTGTACTTTGCTATAATGTGTCCCCATTGGAACTGCAGGGAATCAGTGGCATTCCATTGCATAGGGGACAGCTGGGGATCTGCCTTAGCTCCAAAGTTGGCTCACTTTTTGTATGTCTATCTATTCCAAATGTTGATGAAAGAAGATTATTTGATATGCTGTTATACAATATTATTTTATGACAGGTTCACTTTTTTTAAGCCTAGAGCCAGTAAGGCTGCCCACAAAAAAAACAATATCCAACTGTCGATTTTCCAGTACAGTTTATAAAAAGTACCAGAATTACATTTTCTTTTACACATTGTAGATAATGCAGTATATCTTAGTAACCAATTAAAATTCTTTTCAAATGCCATAAACTGACACAAAGTTGCTGCTGGCCAATGCAATTTGTAACATCCCAGCAAATTCTGTCTTCTGTGATTTTGAATCTTTTCTATACGTAAAATCTTTTGTGGTTGTATTTCCAAGAAGTGGGAAATCTAACTGCAAAACGCGTTGGGTATACACATATCAGTCCTATTGAATTACTGAATTGATCACATGTATACCACAATATATTATGGTTTTGTTAAACATATATTAACAATTTGTAAGGTTTTGATGAGATCTAAAGCCTTACTTTGTACCTCACTTATGAATGGGGGCTCTATGGCCTTAGGCCCTAAGTTTCTTGCTGCGCAGGGCTTCTATGTCAATGTGGTTACCGAATTACTTGTTTTTGATTGTATATAGGGAACCTTTCTCCTTACTCTGTAATGAGGACTTGATGGACATAAATACAAATCCTTTGGGAGACAAACATCTCCTATATATTTATTATATCGCTGTTTTGAGCTCTGATTATGGAGATGAAAAAGTTTGATTGCAGGGTTACTATTATTATTTCATCCTCTGTTATCAGCTTGCCTCTCCCATTCTCATAGGTTATCAATGCTCATGTGGCTCTGTATTTGCACAAGTCAAAACGGCCAATTCCGAGTTTGTAAACTTATTCTCTACGTTATTCTGCATCATATAACTGTTGGTAATCCAATAAGAGCTGTAGGGCATGATAGGAAATCAGATTTGCTTACAGCCCTAAATGCTCCATTATTAATTAGGCAATATTTACACTTCTATATTTCAATGCACTTTATCACACCTTTAAAACACTTTTATATTAAACTATTCTTATCTTTATGTTTAATGCAGCTGGCTTGTTGGTAAAATGTCTACATCTACAAACACATGTCAGATAATCATCCACCATTGATTGATGAATGACATTGGAATTAATCACTGTTCAGTCTTATGGAATACATTGGGGTGCTGCTTCCTCTTCCTCCCCCCTCCACTCCCCATAGAAAAAAATGGCAATGGGTGTACAGTACTCATTCATTCATCTGCACCATAAATGACCACGAAAGATCATTTCCAGCAATAATTCTCTGACGTTCATTGGACATCTGAATTGGATAGGAAGTTAACCTAAAGTAAATTTTACAGCTGATCGATCAAAGTCAACTGATTTTTCAGCCTGTAACGTGGACATGTTAGTAAATATTTAAAGCAGGCCATATGCAAAATAGGTAAAAAAGTGTGTAGTAATGATTGACCAAATCCAATCCACAATTCTGGTGACCTTATATTCAAAGAAAAAAAATCTGAAATGCAGAATACAGTGATGTTGGGAGTTCTGACCATTTTAATTCCAATCAATGAACCCCTAAGCCTGTAGAGACATCCAATGGACGTCAGAGAATTGTCACTGGGAACAATCATTCCTGATCATTCCCAGTGACAGATGAATGAGTGCTGTACAAATAGAACCATTCTGTTCAATGGAGAGGGGAAGACCAACAAGTGGCCCTCAATAGAAGGTGGTCAATCCTGATCGGTCATTCATCAATTCTCTGTGGAAATTGTCAGCTTTAGCAAACATTTTCAAAGCATTAAACACATTCAAACAGCTTTCTTGAAACCCTAAAATTGACCTATATCCAGACAATGGACTACGCACTATGGATTAAATGATTTACATACTTTTAACATACCGTTTCATACCATGACCTCTCTAGCTGTTTATAATGGAAAGTTATTCATTCTCAAACACCCTTAAGTATCAGAGCAAAGGGCCTGTTTTATTAAGACTCTCCAATGCTGTAGAGGATACACTTTTATCAGTGAAGCTGGGTGATTCAGCAAACCTGGAATGGTATTCCTAAAAGTAATTTGCTAGCAAATGTTTTCAATCCTGGATCAGATCCAAACCAGGTTTGCTGGATTACAGGGGCATCTGTTCTTCAGACAGGAGTAAGAATAATAACCTTCAAATCCCTACACAGTTATTGTCCCAATTACATTTCTGATGTGGTAAAAAATACTCCCCCTGCCGCTCTCTCCGCTCCTCCAATGACCTACTAATGACTTCCTCACTCATAACCTCATCACACGCACGGATACAAGACTTCTCTGGAGCTGCCCCAACTCTCTGGAATGGTCTTCCTCATCCTATTTGGCTTGCTCCTACTTTCTGCTCATTTAAAAGAGCGCTCAAAACCCATTTTTTCAAACTTGCCTACCCCTCTTCTTCTGTCTTTTGAAACCATCACTACTTCCCACCACTACATATTCCCCTCCTATAGTGAAATTCCCCCACGTACTAGATTGTAAGCTCTTCGGAGCAGGGTTCTCTCCTCCTGTATCACTGTCTGTATTAGTCTGTCATTTGCAATCCCAGTTTAATGTACAGCGCTGCGTAATATGTTGGCGCTATATAAATCCTGTTTATTAATAATAATAATAAAATAAACTTAATTTGCATTTATTGGATTTTGATATAAGTGATACTTAATGCGGACCCACCATCAAAATGCTTTCTTTTTATAAAAGAGTAGAAAACCCTTAAATAAGTAAAAATTAGCTTGTCCTCCCAAGTTTTTTTCTTTGAATAGGGAAGCCCCCTCTTCTGCAGTAAGGAATGAGGTGTGTAGGGGTTGGGGGCTTTGTGGAAGGTGCAAGCATTAAAAGATATTGTACATATAAGATTCTGAAAATTCATTCAAATAATTAAATATAAAACCATGGGAAATAACTTTGTTTGCCTTTTATGGCTGATTTGTAGTTTAGTCTAAACTTTATTGTTGTATAGAAAGGTGATTTAAAAGTCATGTTTCATATTACATTTTACCTGGGAGGACTGGCCACCTGTAAAATGTTATAGTTAATTTTCTGTAATTTTTTTATTTTTTAGCAGTAAAAATCCCATTGCATTGCCGGTGGTGGAGGGACAAGAATTCTGTCGAGAAATTAATTTCTAGACCTGTACAGGAGGATAATAACTGTTTCCTGGGCATGGAGCCTAATTGATCATGATACTCTGTGCAAGCAGAATTTTATATGGGCGGCATATGTTCCCTCACTCACAAAGAAACTGTAATCATCTGTGTTCCCATCGTGAATTGGGAGGCTGTGACCTTTTATCAAAGCCTGCTGCAATATAAAAACTATTTTTTTTCTTTAGTCTATTGTATTGACTTATTATGAACTGAAATACCAACATACTGGCTACATCTGTGATTTTTATTGGATGCCGTTTGGATTACTAAAAGAATTTATTTGTTTTGTTCTTTTATATAGTGCAAGCATATTCTGCAATTCTTTATAGAGGATACTGCTTTGATGCAAGCTAATTTTCTTGGCATATGAAGGTCAAATAACTCTGGTCATAAAAAAAATAAATCAATAGTTTCTAATTGCAAAGTTTTTTTTTTTTATCTCAAAATGTAAGCTACTGGTAATTATGTATCTGTTTCTGAAGCTGGTTGGGCAGGAACAGCCATTTTTAGACAGGGGCTCAAGGATCCTTTTACTTTAGAGCAGTGGTCGCCAACCAGTGGTCTGCAAGAATTTTTTGGTGGTCCGTAGCTCTGGCTGGTGCGCCCCCGAGGGAGGTCAGGAGAATGATCTCGCTGGGAGGGCGCACCAGACAGAGCCGCAGACCATGTCTCCCGTATGGATCGCAGGCTCAGGGAAGTGAGCGGGTTGTGTCTCTGGAGAGTGGGTTGGTTCTGGCATCATAACATCACTATGGGGGTAGTTTCTTAGACACAGGGCTCCCAGGGCATTCATGGTCTGGAGCCGGTAAATTTAGTGGTCCATGGGTTTGAAAAGGTTGGCGACCACTGATTTAGAGGTTGCCGGGCATTCCTTAAACTGTGGCTGCTTGATATTTCATTTGATCGTGGCTGTATAGTTCCTGTAGCTATCCCACATGTAAAGCCATTGACATGCACTCCATAAAGGTGGCGTTCTGACCATTACTGCAAGATGCATTTTTCCACTAACCCCCTTAATCAATTTATTAGCAGGGGTTCAGCTTGCCTCAAGCCAGTGTATGAAGGCATAAAATACCTATAGAAAGTTGGAATTACTTTCCATGTCTCTGGACAATGATAAGATAGTGAAGAACAAAGACATCACAATCTAAACTCTCAGTTATGGTCTTTCTTGGTGTACAACATGGCAAAATATTAGGAAATCAATGTTTTTGAACTGTGTTATGGGAGATATGTTGAGTAACCAAGGTTGAAATATTTAGGCTACTTGATGTAAAGATACTTAAAAGAAATCTGATGCTGGAGGAGGTTGAAGGAAGAAGAATGGGCGATAGGGACATCCTCACTTACAGAGAGGCTGTGGCTGCAGTCCTCCCTCTCCCTCTGAAGGCAGCAAACTCTACCCAATACTTTAACTCATTGCTGAACTCCTTGTCTCCTCAAATATCAGGTACCTACCATCCCTGTAAACTTTACCTCCCCACTATAAGACATAGGGGGGATTGTTCTAATCACAAGGATGTAATCTTAACCTGGGAAAATACTGCTTCCTGTGTATGTTAACACATGAAGCCACCCCTGAAGAAGCACTAGTGGGCGAAACGCATTGTGTAATCTGGCTACACGTATACAACTTTTATTACTGTGCTTGTGGCTACTACACGGTTAAGATCTTGTGTTCATAAACTAGGTGGTCTATATCTAGTGCCAATTCGTTGGCCAATTGTGGGACCTCTAATACACTTAGAGACTAGATCGATTTTTTGACTTGTGTTCTATGAGAAATTATCACTAAATACAGTTTAACCCTTTTTTGACACCCCCCCCTTTTGCTTTCCTTTATGTACTTTGATACTGAAACTAGAAATTGAACCTGGAAAAACACTCATAGCCTAATTGGTGGGTGGTGGAAGGGACAAGAGCAATAGAGATACCTTGGACATATTTATCTTGGTAATTTTATATTATTGTGACAGACAGACTAGTCTGATCATTCTTTGAGATACTAGTGTAGTCAATGATCGAAGATCAGCATTTTTCAGCAAGTCACTTCTGTTACTTTACTTATCTGTCAATTGGTCATTCAGGTCTTGTCTGACAACCTTTTGAATTGAAGTAGATGGAAATTTGTCCATTTAAGTTACTAATGCACCTTGTTCCAAAAAACAATGAATTTTTTCGAGGTCCCTGTATGATCTTACACTGCTAGAATCTGTCATTCCGAAATGTGTTATACCACAGCTGAGTTTTTTTCCAGGTAATGCCCAGTAGAGCACATAGGTAATATAAGTGAAAAATCCTTGCTGTAAAATAGAAAATGGTGAGAGAATGGAAAGTCGAAGAAAAAAAATAATGGAGTTCTAAACTCTAGAAACAGCACTGTGTAATATAAACAGGTGGCATGTTATAAATATATTTCTGAGGGCGGGTTTCATGGTAATAACATGTTGGAAACATGCCTGTACTGTGTGTGTCAGTAAAGTTACTAGTAATCTCTGCTATGAAAAAGTGTTACAGGGTGAAGTTACAGAAGAACAATTCTGGGATTAGTGTTGGCATTCTATACCTGAACACAGGATTTCAAAGAATCCCCAGTAATTATTTTAAAAGTTCCAGATTTAATAAATATAGATTTTATTGAAAACAACTTTTAGAAAAACATTAATATTTCAAAGCCTTTATGATATTTAGTACCTTGGTGTATATATATGTAATCTCATATGCAATCTATATATATGTAAGCACAGGACCTTTAAGGTAGATTAAGTTAAAAAGTTTTTATTAACTTTATTTACATTTTGCAATAAAAATATATTTCACGTCATTAAATTCATGATACTTCCCAATGTGCATACCGCATCAATTTTACATCATAATAATTTCAGATATTAATATATATATAACATATTGTTGCTTGGTAAGCATAGCAGACTCGTTTCAGTGTTTTTTGGTGCACTTCATCAGGGTATATGAAGGATATTCTAACGTTTGCAAAGCCTTGCTTCTCTACAGTATACAAAGTCACACTTTATA
This sequence comes from Pyxicephalus adspersus, assembly GCF_032062135.1. Classification (NCBI taxonomy): domain Eukaryota; kingdom Metazoa; phylum Chordata; class Amphibia; order Anura; family Pyxicephalidae; genus Pyxicephalus; species Pyxicephalus adspersus. The sequence goes on along the minus strand of NC_092866.1, from coordinate 58,502,867 downwards.
GAAAAAATAAGGGATCCTACCGGGTGTATCTACAGAACATTGACCAACGCAAAGCAGTGGCCCTTTTTCCAAACGGAAAATACACCTTCAAATATTCACAGATGCTGCTTTGTTCATGGACATCAACTATATATCTGATGCAGAACATTTCTTCATCATATGTGTGAATTTCATGCCCATGAACAGACCATACAGAGCAACATTTTTGTTATGTGAATAACCCGATAATGGGATTATTGTGAAAAAAACTGATGTGGTGGGCTCAGCGGGAGGTATCATGATTTTAATGACATGAAATATATTAAAAATGAGCATATGCAAAGAAAGTTATTGAACTTTTCAACTGCTTATAAGGTTCAGTGCTTACTTTTGGATAATTATATTATTAGGATGTGGCAGTTATTGTTACAATACGAATGCTTTATACTTTTATAATGCATATTAAGATGCACGTTAGCAAAATCATCATTTAAAGTTTTTTTAGTTTTCCATCTCCACGGTGCATTACCCAGCCCACAGCTCCTCTTCTGGGATAAATTACACTCAGTATTGATCTTCCCACTTCCTTCGAGCCCATTGGGCCTGATTTATTAAAGCTCTCGAGGGTGACACTTTCATCAGTGAAGCTGGGTGATCCAGAAAACCGGGAATGGATTTCTTTGAATTCATTTGCTATTTGCTGGCAAGTGTTTTGAATCCTAGACCAGATCTTTTCCAGGTTTGTAGGATCACCCAGCTTCACTGATGAAAGAGTATCTTCTACAGCCTTCGAGAGCTTTAATACATCAGGTCCACATTGTCAAGAACCCACCTCCTGCATGTGTCATCAGTACTGCCCTGGTCTCACAGGAGAGTAATGAAGCTATATAACATTATAATGTATTTATATACCGCCAACATATTACGCAGTGATTTGCATAGTTATGTCAATATGTTTCCCTCAGAGGGTCTCACAATCAAATGTTCCTAACATAGACATAGTTTATTATCTTTCCATTTCCACAATTTTTTGGGAAATGTCAATGAACCTACCAGTATGTTTTTGGATCGAGGCAGGAGTTCAGAGTGCCTTGTTAGCACCCATACAAACACAAGGAGAACATTCAAACTCTATGGTAATCAGCCTTTGACATCTTTTTTTTTTATTACTGGTGAGACCTTGAGATAAATTTCAGGGATCCCCCAGCTTAAACGAATTTATAGGGGTCAGTGAGAAAAAAATGCCCTCCTAGTGGTGGCTACAATATAACCTTTATAGGCATCTAAAACAACATTGCTGCTGACTCTATCAAGTGGCGTTGGCCCCAGGACCATGCAGACATCATCGGATCAATGTGCCACATTTTGAGGAAACTCTGGGAATCTTCGGATGAAACCCGGCTGAGAATAGTTGATTGATATAGTGTTTGGGCAAAGGTTGAGACTAGTGTTGATCGAATATCTCACTTTTCGATTCGACAGCTATTCGATCGAGCAGTGAGATATTGTTCGGGTAATCGAATGCCGAATTCGAACACCATTGAAGTCAATGGTGTGAAAATTTGGGTTATTGTTAGGAACTATTAAAGGCTGCAGGAGCAATCAGATTGCTCTTGCAGCCCTTTACTAGTTGTATGTGTTCTTGGATAGAGTTTCTCTATCCAAGAACACAGGGCACTAGATGTGATGAATGGAGAAACTTGTCCCTGTTCAACCTTCAGTGCCCCAGGGATCACCTGCAGTCACAGCTGTGACCGCAAAGTTCCCACGGTCATATGAACATCCCCGGGGCATTACAGGTTATTTAACCTGTAGTGCCCCGGGGTTCGCACACTCTTCTCAATGATTGCAGACTCTGCTGCAATAATTGAGAAGATCTCGGCCGGCAAGTATCTTTTACTCTGATACAAAAATGTAAAAAGAAATATAAGGAATGCAGGGTAGGTGGTCCAAAGGGAGTGGAGGGTGCCCAATAGGCACAGTGTGCCCAAGTTGGAACTGTCCTTTAAACAAAGCTAAGAGCTATGGACATCCAATCATGGATTTTATATTCACATCTCTCCAAAACATTGTCCAATTTTCTTTTTTTTGTTTTAATTCGATCTCTAAAGCATCCCTGTCCTCGGTGCTAGAATAGAATCTCTGCTTCTTTTCCCAATTTGCATGTGTAATGTGGGATAATTAAGGCTGAACACATTGAAGGACAGTTGAAGCTTGTACAGACAGAAATTTTCTTTATTAGATATGCCGCTCTGCATTAATATCCTCTCGCTAAATGAGATGACTGCGCAGAGCGTAGGTTTACACCTGGCAGCGGCTCTGTTTGAGGTGTGGGGAGAAATATACCCAACTTCATGTTGTTTGAACAGGCTGCCTTACAAACACAAGGCATGTTTACAATTGTTTTTTACCCAAATGTAAAATTCCCAGATAGAATGGATTCTCTTTCTGCATTATTGGCTATATATGGCAAAGTACCTGGATTCCAACAGGTCAGCAATCACCTCTAACTTTCTTCAAGGGACAGGTTAGACAAAATAGGGTATTGGGCAAATATGGGATGAGGGCCACAAATGTACAGCATTCTATCTCCCTACTCTCCGGCAAAGACTGCTGACAACCATATTTCTTATACCCCAACCTTCTATCATGTTCCTGCCTCCTTCCCAAAAAACACCAGACCATATTATGTTTGTGGAGAGGGCAAGGCCACAACTTTATTGGTTTAAACCAACATATTATCCAAACAAATAACTATGACATTGTGCCATCGGCACCCAAATTATTTTAGTTTCAAGCAGTCCACCTTCTCCTAAGGCTTAAAGCCTAGACATTGTTAGCTGGTACAAAAACTGTCAATTAGGCTGTTTTTAACCTATTAAAGACAACAAAAATGGGATAGAGGAGTGAAAGAACAAAATAGGGAGGGAGGGTGGTAAGGCACTTCAAGTCTTGATGGGCTGCTCCAATGGAGTCAGTATTTTTACCCCCTTCCTTTATAAACAGTTTGATTACTTAATCTTTATTTACTTTATCCCTATCCTTATCTTATAAATGTAACAATATGATGACCCAGGGCAGATAGATGTAAATATTCTGTACATTCTTTATATGTTTCCTGCAGTCAAGCCTCCCTTTCCCAAAGGTCAAGGGGCTTCATTCTGTCAATTGGGGTCCTAGGAGGCTCTAGGCAATTTTCCTTTGCCTGCTTCTTCCTCTAAAATAGATTCTACTTTCTCCTTCTTCCCATCTTCCTGCTGCTTACTAGGGATGAGGGAACACTTGGAAGTTCGGGTTCGCTGGGTTCGACCGAACTTCGGCTCAAAGTTTGGGTTCGGGTCCAGGTACCCAAAATCGTAAAGTTCGGTACGGACCTGAACTCAGTACAGTTTGGGTTCGCTCAACACTACTGCTTACACTTCCTTCAATTCATTTTCCAGCAGACCCATTCATGCACTGAAGCCAAGTGAGATACCTGTTTTTTTTCTGCTTTATCGAATGAAGCAGTGCTAAGAACACAATAATTCATTTGACAAGTCCCACAATGCAGCACTGGGTAGACAAGCATTCAGTTGTGAGGTCCCACAATTCAGTGCTGGCTTGACATTAAGAGGAGAATCATTACACTGATAAGTTTGTCTTCCTGCTCTCGCCTTCTACTGGCATTGTAAATAGCAGCACACTTGATTGGGCCCCTTGTGTTGCTTTCCCCATTCCATTTTGAGCTTTTTCATATAAGTAATCCAAGAGGCTGATACTAAGTCGAAATCAGAGTATTACACTGCTTGCAAAAACATAAAGAAAGAAATAAAATGTATTAATGATTAAAGAGTGGCCATTTGTTTATGATATATTTGATTGAAATTAAACTTCGGGGGCCTTTTGGGCACATAAGTCTTCTATATAGAAGATCAAAATTTAAAAGCCAAAACTACTGATCCAAGTAGGGCAAATTTTAATGGAGTGCACTTAGAACGGTGAAACTCTTATTTGGATTATGGATGCAAACTGATACTCTTAGAATACCACGGAAAAACAAACTGATTGCATGCTAAAAAAATCATTACTGGGAGCTGGGATTAGTGATGTGCATAAATAACATAATTTTGTGAAAATATGGTAGCTAACTTTTTCACCTTTTAGGATTTTTGGATTTTTCAAGTACCTATATAAAAAACAGTTGTTTCTATAAAATCCAAATCAACGGTTGATACTATTATAAATACATGCAGCCTTGATGATCTTTAACTATTCAAAAAATTAACAGCAAGTATCAATTTACTAGCCAGGTGGCCGTCCTATTCCCAAACCTAAAGTGATTTAAAAAATGGCATGCGTGTTGCAAAATGTACTAAAGGAATAAGTACAGCTGTGCGATGACTGTGCGTTCTGTACTCCCCTGGACTATGTAGAAGACAAACTCCCCTCTGTCCAGATGTCTTGTCCTCCTTTCCGGGCTTCGGCTCAGCTTATGAGGCAACACCGCTGGCTGACACTTTGCCTTGCGCTTCTGTTTGCCAGCAAACTAAAAATAAACAGCTTAGCGTTTCTGATTTATGAATATTCAGCATTTCGAAACACATTTTATTCCTTGCCAGATCTATGGATGAACTCTTCTCTCAAACCAAACATCAATTACTGCAAAATGTATGCTGATTGCCAGTGACATGCTTCATAAAAAGGAACGTATGCACGGCGTGGAAGGGAGCCAAGCAAAGCCATGTTACATCGCACTCTGTCGGCATGTGGAATCACCGGGCTCTGTGATCATGAGCTGACGAAGAGTGTCGTTGGCATCTTATGTGTAGATCTCAGGATAAAGGCAGCCTGGATCATTTTATTGGAAGCAGAGTGTTTTTTTTTCCCGAGTAGTAATAACAATTACACTTCGCTGAAATAAAGGCATATAAAACAAATAAATAAAAAGACAAAAGCTGATCTTAGGCAAAAAAATACCACCATTGTAATTGAATAAATAATTAAAGTGACCAATTGCCAGTCCATTTTAAGGAATTTTGAAAATGTAGATGTTCCAATAATTTACAGATTTGCTGGATCACCCAGCTTCACTGATGAAAGTGTATCCCCTTAAGGATTGGAGAGCTTTAATAAATTAGGCCCAATATCTGTTGCTTGTCTATTAGGGATAAAATCCCACTTGGCCTTTCCCAATAAGCTCAGTGGGATTTTTGGTAAATCTAATGACTAACAGTTTACCAAGAAGTTAGGCATTTAGCTTTATCAGGGAAATAAGATGAAAGGATGAAAAGGAATAAGTGGAATTTGTCGGGAATTACAGAGTTCTGGACACTGTTAGGGTTTTTTTAACCACTAGTTTTGACTTGCTGATGTTTTGTTGAAGGACCTTTCTACTAAGTTGCCGGTAGAAAGGTCTTTTGACAGCACCTATTTGGACCTAGGAAGTTCTTGGTAAATCTCTAACTAAAATGATCGAAACCTGCAATGTTCTAGAGGATTTCTTTGGCTAATGGAAAGGGTTTGAATGTTTGCGTAAAGAAAATCACAATTGTTGCCCTGTAAATCGTATTGTGTTATACTTGAACCATCACATTTGCATTTCTGCTTGGTTTGCACTTCATCAAAGCTTCTCTTCAATGGATAGGGTTAGATTTGCCATGTATGGATAATGAGTTATAAGTAGCTTTTAGATCTTAAATAAGGTCTAACCCTGTATTAGGGATGTTAGTTGGATTAGTTTTGCTGAAATGACCGTTTTTTGGGTGTTCCGTAGGGATGCTATTAACTGTACAGATGGTGTGTTCAGAGTAAAGTATTCCGTCAAAGAATTCTAAATTTGTTCACAGATGGTAGGATCACTAAGGAGAGGAACTACATTTATTTTTACAGAAAACCAGCATAGATTACTGTAATGATTTGTCTTGATGTTAGGATCTCTATCATATTCTGTACAGCACCACTCAAAATGGGAATCAAAGCCAGTCAGGTTCTACTGCATAGACTGGCGCTGACACTGATAGGAAGAAAGAGCAAAGCAAACCAAGCTGATAACTTCTTGTCATGTTGCCACTCTTTCGTTGTCCATTCCTCAAGTTGGAAGCGGCTGGTTGAAATTACAGTATTTTCTTTTATTAACTCTAACAAGCAAAGTGCTGGTGAAAGTATAAGAATCAAAGAAGTGGCTGATCAGAATTATGATCTGGACTCCACCAGCTAATGATAAAGCTTAACACCATATCAGAATTCTCAATAGCTGGTGGTCTCAAGAGTGTTTTTTTTCCCTTGATGACCACTATCTAATATCTATGCTCATTGCTTACTAACAATAGATATGGAAAAAAAAATGCTGCCCAGATCTTTACATTACCTTTGGTTAGCTCATGTTGCTAATGTTGGATATTGTACTCAATATTCATATTGGGTTCATATAAACCTTTATCACATTTATCATAGAGAGGATTAACCTCTTCAGAACCATCTGAACACAACAGAATCACTGGTCACCTTATACTACTCTTACGTTAAACTTAATTTCCCATTTATTGGATATTACCTATCCGGTCATATATTTCCTAGCTGATATAGAAGGGGGGACTACAATTACAAATACAACTGTAGCATTGAAATGTTTGAAAAAATATTTAAACATAAAATCTTGACTCTATTTAAGGCTTTTCATATTCCACTCCAAAGGAGTTTAGATAAATGTAAGTGGCTTGCAAATCTTCCCATCCTTGATAATGATTATTCAGCTGAAATGCTGTTACCCATTTTCCTAATTTTCATAAAAAACAAGCTTATAATATTTAATATGTTATATTGTATTGATTTAACAGTGTAAACATTACATCAGATTTATTTCATGGTGCCATTAAGCTGCTGGAGATGTTCAGAGGAAAATGCAGGCTTCATAACCATTATGTGGGAATGTTCTAAAATACAGTTGTATTGGTGTGAAGTTATTGCCTTTTTATAATCCCTAACTAAAATACAGCTTTGTAAACGATTCCTATTTGTCTTTTGGGTCTGGTAGAATCATTGGTGGCCAGTTGATGACAAATGAAAATGATTCCTTACAGTGGTGGATAATACACCACTTCTACAGATAACTAAAATATTATTGGAGTCATGAAGCTGGTTTTACCAAGTTGAGTTGAGTTGGAATTGTTATCGTTGCTGGAAAGAAAGCTGTACCTGAAGATCTACATACCTAGGATCTCCTTGCTTCTTCTTCTTTAATTCTCTGAATTACCTCTCTTGCTTCTGCTTCATTCATTCTCTGAATCTATCTATCTATTCACCAGTCATTATGAGGAAAGGTCTAGCATGAGAAAGCTACCAAGATGCCTGCCTTTAAACAGAGACACTGGATTTATCGAAGCTCTCTAAACTGGAGAAAATAGACTATCTTAGGTGAATTTGGAATGGATCTGGTCCAGGATTGAAAATATTTGCAAAATAGGAGCAAATGATTTTAGGAAATCCATTCCAGGTTTGCTCGATCACCCATCTTCCCCAAGCTTGGAGAGCTTTAATAAATCAGGCCCACTATGTAAAATAATTAGGGTAAATTATCTGCTATGTTTTAGTTATTCTACAGAGGTTGTTTTTCTTCTACATAAATGGAACTACTGTGCTTGCTCCTGGAACAGATAGCAGAGAGATCTTTGGATGTGAGCGTCTGGTCCCCACCACTAGATGTCATATAAATACCATTGACCAAGCAAGACAAGCGACAATATCATCCAAGGGATATATATATATATGGCTTAATGTGTTTTCTATATAGTCCTAAATGCAAGGCTGAAAGTGAAAAATGAAAGTTCTTCTTTTTTGGAGCAAAATCCCTCTGCCCTTCATATTTTAAATGTTTTGTTCACTTTTGATATATACACATTTCAAACACAAATCTATTTTTTAGTAAGGAGGTTATATTCATATATTTAAATTACCAGATTTGATTGCTATGAGTCAAAAAACTTTGGTCAACATTTTTGCAACAGGTGAAACTATTGAAGTATATTTCTACTCATTACCACATTTCCCCCTAAATCTCCCTATCCCCTTCATAAGCATATCACAGCATTATTAATGTTTTTCCTTTCATTGTTTTTCCTGCAGCAAAAAACAGATTTTAATACTTACTGTGAAATCATCACCAAACAGTGGGCAGGCTCATGGGAATCAAGTAGGAAGCATTGCTGAGAAAGAGTTGAATAAATTAGTCTTATGAGGCATAGAGAGGGGCGGGTGATAGGTGTTCTGTAGGTTGGTTGACAACTGTGACAACGCTGCATAAGGAAGAAGTCATGATCTTGAAGATCAAATGATATTATTATACTTTATTAAAAAAGGAACAAGATGGGGAAATTCTGTAAAGCAGATACATCCCAAATATGTTTCTTTTGCCTTGACATACAGTAAATATTTATGTGGAAATGCCAGTGGTCGTGATTTACCAAAGCTCTCCGAGACTGGAGAAGATTGTCAAAACCGTTGTAATCCGGTAAACCTGCAATGTATCTGGTTTAGGATTAAAAACTTCTGCCAACAAAAAGCAAATTTATTTTAAGAAATCCTTTCCAGGTTTGCTTTATCACCCAAGTTCTCTTATGATGGTCTATTGTATCCAGGCTTGGAGAGCTTTTATAAATCTGATCCAATGTAATGTCAATAATAAACAAATGAAGTCATAAAAAACTAGGAATCATGGCTCTCCAGAAGCCTTGAAGATATCCAGGTCCATTCTTCTTATCCGCCACTCTAAAGCTTAAGAAATACACTAATGGGACAGAATACGGATCTACTACTTGTTTGTAAAAGTTACCATCTATATCAATAAAATGATTTTGCTGCTAAACTCTCAAGAACAAAGATGCCAATGCTATTCCGCTAGAGTTTCTTCCAATAAAAAGAAAAAGTTGCAAGGATTTGAAAAATATTGCGGCAGATTCCTTGTCAATGTCTTGGGATGAATCTCACAAAAATAAAACTCCAGAGATGCCTAAAATTTTACTTGTGTCATTTGCAGACTTTTAGAAAATAGTTTAGCCAATCACAAAAGCAGAAAGTGACTTCTCTAGGGCACTCTACACACAAAATCCGAGGTCTGTCTATTTAATAATGAGGCTGCTATAATACCTCACTTTTATTTATTTATATGACATTTCAAATGTTTGTCCCCTTTAACATTCTCTCCATTCAAAATTAACCTCCTGGGCTAGTAGCATCTTTTTTCACACTTGGGATTACCGCCCATAAGGTTAAGCACCAATTGTCTCAAATTAAGTTCCTTTAATCACAGATTTCAATTTAGGAAAAAGAAAAGTCCAAAGGTGCCAAATCTGGTGAATATTGAGGATGTTCCAGCGTAGTTATGTTTTTGTCAGTCACAGAAAGTGCTGTGTGAGAAGGAGCATTGTCCTGATGAACAATGAAACCATTTCCCCTT